>NC_140944.1:38498604-39043604 GCF_014529385.1 Adiantum capillus-veneris
AAGATTGTAAGAAATGCCAGCTTTAGCTTTTGCAGAATGTAAGAACTGAACAAGCCTTTTCAAATGTCTTTGTCAAATCTAAAGTCAAAAGACTTTGTATTCTACATAAAATAAATGTTGAAGTTTGATTGCAGATAACAAAAAGGGGATAACTTTAGTGTAGGTTTTGTTACTTAATGCGGATTTACTTTTTAAAGATATAACAAAAAAAAATCCATCGATTTTTTTTTCGTTTAATGGAAATGTAATTTTTGAAGATATATTTGGTTTTATCTTTTCAAGGGGCTTTTCACAAGACCAATATTGATATGTTTTAGAAAATTTTGGAAGTATGTATTTTTTTAAAGAGTTTGAGAAAAAGAAAAAAGCTCCCTTAGCGTCGACTTGGGACTGTCTCGCTTTGAGGACATGCATGACATGCAAATGCAGGGGTCGTTATCTACATTGTTGACCATGAATGAGAGAGAGAGAGAGAGAGAGAGAGAGAGAGAGAGACCACCGCATTGCTTGTGTGTGTGTGTGTGTGTGTGTGTGTGTGTGTGTGTGAGAGAGAGAGAGAGAGAGAGAGAGAGAGAGAGAAACCATCACATTGCGTGTGTGCATACACATGTACATTTATGAGGGGGAGAGAGAGAAAGAAAGATTTTATCGTTGAGCTTACGTACTTTTTAAATTTTCAAGATATTATTTTTTGACATTATTATATTTTTAAAAGGATAGCTAAAGTTTTTCACCCGTAAAAAATGGATTAAATGCTCGACAAAGACCAAACCTCACATTAACTCCCCAAATCGGTAGAGAGATTTCCCAGTTGATGGACCTTTTACCAATTCTTGGATATTTTGTTCTTTTTATTTTTAAGAGTTGACATGTGGGCCATGCTTAAAAATCTATAAATTCCTTTAAATTTTGGCAAACGAGAGTCGCAATCTAAAATCAACGAGAGAGAGAGAGAGAGAGAGAGAGAGAGAGAGAGAGAGAGAGAGAGAGAGAGAAGAGCGGGGGGGGGGGGGAGGAAAGAAAATTTTTTAGTATTGTATTTAATGTGTTGAAATGCAAAGTCCAACAAATGATGCAGGAGGAGAGAGGAAGACAGAACAAAATGTTTGTTGTAGGAACAATTTAAAGTGACTTTAAAATTTACAAGACAAGTCTTTAACAAAAGTGAATATCTATGGGGAGAGAGAGAGAGAGAGAGAGAGAGAGAGAGAGAAAGTTTTTAATGCCATCATAACAATCCCAAAAGATATATCTCACAACATGAGTAAGAATAAAGTTATTTTTGTTTCATCTTCTCTCTCTCTCTCTCTCTCTCTCTCTCTCTCTCTCTCTCTCTCACACACACACACACACACACGTTTTGATAAAAGGAGAATCACACACACACTCACACGTTCTTATAAAAGGAGAATTTGAAATGTTGTAGGAACATCCAATGAGATCTCAAAGGTTTATCCGATGGTAGAGAGAGAGAGAGAGAGAGATGTAGACCAATTAATAGCCATCTATACTTTTCTTTTCACAAAAATGAGAAAAAGAAGTTCGCTTCTCCTTTTTAAATATCCACCTGGGATCGTTACTTCAACTAGAGGGGTTTTTTTTTTTTGGGGGGGGGGGGGAGGGGGGGGGGGGGGACGAGGGGAGCATAGAAACTTTAAATGTCATAGTTAGTGTATTGGAACAATAGCAAGATGCCTCAAGACCTATGTGACAAATCTTTCCTTCAAGCATATGTGTGTGTGTGTGTGTGTGTGTGTGTGTGTGTGTGCGCGCACGCGCGCGTGTGTGTGTATGTGTATGTCACGGCTCGAAAAAAGATAGGTTCGCTTTATCTAAAGCCTGTTCATAATGAAAAATGGCCGGCTCAAATTTGGGTAAGAAGGTTGTCAAGCCAATTCAAATTATGGAATTTTTAGTTATAATATGAGATTTGTAGTGCAATTATCCCCCTCAAATTTAGAGTTAGTCAGCTTATATACGTGTGAAAAGGTTCCAAAGACGAGTCCACAAAAAATGTTTCCCAAGCCTTGGTGTGTGTGTGCGCGCGCGCGTGCGAGCGCGCTTATGTGTACATATAGACATAATTGGAACATATCAAGATGCCTCAAGACCTATGTGACAAATCTTCGCTTCAAGCATATATACATATATACATATATATATATATATATATATATATATATATATATATATATATATATATATATATATATATATATATATATATATATATATATATATATATATATACGTGTGTGTATGGGTGTGTATACTATTTGTGCATATAGATATATATGTATACATACATCCATACATACGTACAAGGATAGCAGCAAGAAAAAGAGTGGAGCAGAGACATTGAATCCAATTGCGTTCCTCTCATTGAAACCAATCCTAGAACCCACTCCATTTATTAAAAAAAAGTTTTATTACTACATTGACTTCTCTTAGCTTTCATCTCTTTACACCATGCTAACTTATCTAATCTCTATAATCAAGCTTGGTAGCATTGCTAGATCAAGGTAGACCAAAAGGAGGAATATCTCTCTCTCTCTCTCTCTCTCTCTCTCTCTCTCTCTCTCTCTCTCTACCTACACACACACACACCCCAATAGAATTAGAGCACTCCTAAGTTTGTTGAACAAGGGTTAGCACCTCATGAAAAATAAATTTGTTGAACAAGGGTTAGCAACTCATGAAAAATAATGTCTATGAGAAGCTTCCAATCTCGGTATCAAAGAACGCTTTGCAGCATCTATTAAGAGGTCGTGTCATGCATCACTTTTATAAAGGCGATAGACTATACGTGTAGAAAGAGAATATTGATAGTGTTCCACTTGGAAGAGAAGAGAGCCCTATGAGAATAGAGGCATTGTTTCCTTGGCCGCAGCAACACGTGGGTCACATACTAGTATATACAATGCACAAGGGAAAAACCTCCTAGTGAGGAAAAAACTTCCTAGTGCTTTGTGCAAGCATGAAAAATGGGGTTCTTTGCAACTACCAATGCGCTTTAACTATCAAGGAAAATGATGTTGGCAGTGTCCTATCCAACACCCAAATCAGCCATAAGGCGTCTAAGCCATACACACTCAACCATAGTTGTGAAGATTGCTCTATACTCAGCTTCACAACTAGAAGTGGCCACAATAGATTTCTTCTTGCTCAACCATGATAAGCATGAACTACCGAGCATGAAACAAAAACCTCTTGTGGACACTCACGTGTCATAACAACAAGCCCAATCTAAGTCCAAAACAACATGCAAATCTAGCGGCAATGATCGCCCCTTGGGATTTAAAAACCCAAGTTATAAAGTGCCACTCAAGTAGTGAAAGATCCTCTTGATAGCCTACCAATGCTTAGACCCTGGGATATGGATAAATCTATTAACATGTGAGATTGAAAATTGAATATATGGCATTGTATTACATACATAAATAAGGAATCCAATAGCAATCTAGTAAAGAGTGACACTTGCAAGATTACTAGCATCATGAAGACTAAATTTCAAGCCTGTTTCCATTAGAGTAGCAATAGGTTTGTAGTCCTCAAGGCCAAACTTACATATAATAATGACTCTATGTAGCTTGTTGACACAAGGCAATACCTTCATCACACTGCTTAAATTGTATACCCAAGTAATGATTCAAAAGCCCCAATCTTCCATCTTGAAAGCACCATTCAAATTAGCCTTGAATTCAGCAATGTGTGTCGAAAGAGAGAGGGGATACACACACGTAGTGTTGAAAAATAAAGAGGATTTTGTATCTAAATTTTTTAGGCCTTACATGGTCATTACAACATGTTCACATGATAATTGGCCTCCCAAGTTGGATTGACCCCAGCATGTGTGATTGACGAACATTCCATCCAAAATGAGCTATCAATGCACATACAAAATGAATAGTAGTCTTACGACAAGTGGGAGAAAAGTTTTCTTTATAATCAAGGCTTTTTTTCTTTGCATAACTTTTTGCAACAAGTCTAGCCTTGTAGCATGGCAATCTCACCATCCGGCTTACGTTTTAACTTGTAAACCCACTTCGTACCAATGGCCCTTTTGCCCTTAGAGGCAAATCACATAAAATCCATGTGTCATTTTCTGTAAGTGTATCATATTCTAATTGCATGGCAACCATCCAATTTTTTGAATTTTGTGCTTCATCAAAAGAAAGAGGTCCTTCCTCATCACATAAATTAGAAACATTCAAAGCACAAACAATCTCATGCATAAGATGCATGGCAAGAACCTAAACGAGTACGACTAGACATAGGTGCATCCAATTTACTATCACGCAAAGCATGCACCAACCATTTTGGCATACCTCTAGCCTCCTCATTCTCAACCTTTTCTACATCATGTACATCATGTACATCTGTATCAGTGGTAGGCTAGTCTATAACATTTTTAGAAACCCCCATAGGATGTACATGTGCCTCATTGGGATTTACATTCAAGTTCCATTATTAAAAAGAGGCAACAATGTGTCATAAGTGTCATGTGAGCTTACATCATTGTCTCTGGTACATGATAACAAAGGCTGAACATAATCTTCCACAAAAACAACATCTTGTGCAATCAAGATATGTTTTGTTGTGGATGGTTACATGTAACCTTTGTTTTTAGTACTATAACCAACAAAAATTCTTTTAACAGCCTTATCATCCAATTTTTTGCAATGTGTTTGTGGCACCAAAGCATAAGCTAAGCAACAAAAAACGTGCATGTGTTCAATAATAGATGTCTTTTTATCATGCCATGCTTCATAAGGAGAGATAGACTACAAGGGTTTGGTAGGACATCTGTTAAGTACATAAGTGGCACATATGATAGCCTCAAGACAAAAAGAATGTGGCAAAGCTTGATTCTTGACCATACATCATGCCATCGTTGTAAGCGACGTGTTTTCCCTTTCAGCAACACCATTTTACTGAGGCGTATACGACACTATACATTGGTGTTTTAACTCACGATTATCCAGACATGCATTAAACTCATGAGACATATACTCCCCCCTCGATCTGAACGGAGGGTGGACGTACATCAATGCATTGCACACAAGAACATGTTTCATCATGCAATCCCACATTGGGTAGTTATCCTCATCTAGTTTATCCTCAACAACGAACATGTTGAAAACCTTTGTGTTGTTGTGAGCCATGGTGAGTGACTACACCTAATGTAAAGATTGTCTAAAAAGAGGAAATTTAAATAGGACTAACATGTGCCATATAGCACAACCCAAAGAAAATTGTAAAGGACCTATTCTGTATAAAATTGCATTGATAGAAATTCTACACAAAAGGATGAGATTGCTCGCTCAGTATTTCCTGTAGTGGAAACGGAGGTCAAAATTGGTCCAAATCTAAATTTTTTAGCAAACCAAGCTCTTTGAGATTACATGAAGTATTATTTGACCTGCTTTTTCTCACCAAAGCTCACCCAAATTGGAGAAAGTGAGCAGATGGGTACTGGCGACTATGCATCTGTAGTGGAAACGGAGGTCAAAATTGGTCCAAATCTAAATTTTGAGCAAACCAAGCTCTTTGAGATTACATGAAGTATTATTTGACCTGCTTTTTCTCACCAAAGCTCACCCAAATTGGAGAAAGTGAGCAGATGGGTACTGGCAACTATGCATGGGAGGACACAACCTGCTCTAATACCAATTGCTTTTTCTCACCAAAGCTCACCCAAATTGGAGAAAGTGAGCAGATGGGTATTGGCGACTATGCATGGGAGGACACAACCTGCTCTAATACCAATTGTTAGAATTATAGTTGCAGGGATGCACACATAGCTTGGAGAAGATGAAAAAGCTCAAGGCACACAACAAAGAGTGTTTTGCTTAGTGCACAATAGAAAGATAAGTTAGCCCTAGAATAATGGGCGTATATACAATGCACATGGGAAAAAACCTCCTAGTGAGGGGAAAAATTCCCCAACGGTCCTAAGTGTATTCACACAAATCACTACCACATATAACTATCATATGTTAAAATGATATGCCCAAGATAGTGAACTTTCATCTGAGGAAAATCACATGTGCTTTCCTTTTCATAAAGCGTATGTTGATGTAATAAATATGTTTGAGATGTTTCAAGTGCTCCTCTTTGCTAGTAGCATTGTATATTAGAATTTCACAAAGGAAAACAGTAAAAAACTTATCCAAAGATCATTTTAGCATGGGTATTGGTCGAGCCACAAGAACTCATGATGCCTAAACCGTGTTTTAAAGACATTTTTTGGGTGTATATGTATGACTTTTGCATACTTGATGAAACCTTGAACCTAAATTTACTTTTGGAAATAATATGCTCCATGTAAATAATTGAATTATTCTTCTACTTATGGTAGCAAATACTTATTATTAATACTAATTGAGTTTAATATGTAATATATGCACATGCGCAAGGTACCATCTTTCTTCTTCATTACTAAAAGGAGAAGCCCGTGTGAGGAATTGCGTTGAATAAAACCCCTACTAGCAAGCTAGCATTCTACCTTAGATGCTTCTTTATAACTAAGTCAACATGGCATCTTGCTTATAGATTTGCTACTTGGAATGAAATCTACACCGGGTTGCACAACTCATTTAAGTGGTAAGCTAGAAGGAAATCACTAGGGAAAACATCAATGTAATCCTTAAGCAACTTATTGAGTTGTAATGTAACTTGGGCTTTTCACCACATAAATAAGTAGCGGGATTATCATGTAAGATTATAGCTTGAGTATATTCATCATAAAAAAGGTAGAAGACAAAGCAACATGCAATGTCAAAGAAGATTCATCTTTAAAAGAATCTCATCACGGAACTTTTAACTTGAACTAGAAGTAAAAGCTTGACCTAACAAGTGTCTAAGAAAAATTTACTTTGTTTTATTGTTTGAATCAACCATGCAACCACTCTCCATTGAGAACTACATCTACCCTATCCATGCTCACAACTTGGAAGTTTAATTCATGTTGTGCCCTTGCAGCTCGAGGGAAACATTTTTGACCGGTATCCCATACTTTTGTGTTATTCTCATTAATCAGTGTTGCCTTATAGTTATGTGATATATGAATTGGGAGTTTGTGTGAGAGAGTTAACTAACTTATAGCTAAGGAAGTTTTGAAAGGCGCCATCATCTACTAAGATACACACCTTGTGCCCCTTGATAGTGCCACGCATTGTCACAAGCTAATGTGGTCCAAAAGCTGGCTCTTGAACCACAGTATCTTGAGAATCTTATGTCTTGATCTATTTCTTAAGCTCTATAGCAAGACGTCTAACAAAACCATGAACTTGCTGGAAATCATCCAACCCTTCCAATTTTAAGATAACATCCCAATAATCAGAAATATATTCGTTCAATGAATGATGCTTTTGATTTGAACACAATCCCAATCTAATCAATTCTAATCCTTTTCATTGGTTGGAAGGAATTTTTTTGGAATACTTCTCAAAACTGGCCATGTCATTCAAAGCTTTGACTACTCCAAGAAGAAAACTCAAACCATCACAAAGGGGGGGGGGGGGGGGGGGGGTGTTAAAGGACTCCATGAATGGTGGACGTGGTGGATGTATTCAAAGATGGAAGCATGCAAAGTTTTGAAACTATTGTGGAGAGCTATGGAGAAGGCTATGGGGAAGAGGAGCAAGGCTCTCCTCTTTCCCTTGCAAGGCCTTTCACTGGTATCAAAGCTAGGTTTTGATCCTGACATTACTCCGAGGGAGGAGTAATGTCAAGCCCTCGCAGTAATGTCAAGACAAGAATCTTGAGGGCTACGGCTAAGAGAAGCTAAGAGCAAGCCTAGGGTTGCATCAATGGCAAGGGGCCTATTAATAGAAGAGAGGATTCTCCTATTGTAGGGTTTGGTTGGGCGGAGCTTTCGATACAACTCATCTCCTCTATGTAGGGCCATGGAGAAGAGGAGCAAGGCTCTCCTCTTTCCCTCGGCCTTTCAATATTGTGCCCTCGAAAAGTTTTTGTCCTCAAAAATGAAAGTGGAAGTCTCGTCACGGGAACATCAATATTTTTGCATTTTTATCACTTAAAAAGTACTTTGCCAATAAGAACTTACATCAACCTCACCTATCAAAAGAAATTGCCCCATCTTTAGAGCTTGCGTGTCCCTGAACTTCAAGGACTTAATCACCTTGTATGCAATTACAAGTGGATCATATCCTAAGTCACAACCTTCTCATTCAACAACCAAATGTGGTACATTGTGAAAACATTCATGGACTAAACCTTCTAATCCTCTTGAATAATCAAATGATGAAAGATTCCTGGAGTCCCCTATGCATACTTCTAATTTCACTCATATCAAGGACTTCATCACCTTGTATATGATTACAAGTGGATCATATCCTAGGTCACAACCTTCTCATTCAACAACCAAATGTTCTAAGTTGTGTTCATGGACTAAACCTCTGGTCCTCGTGAGTAACCAAGTGGTGAAAGACTCCTTGAGTCCCCTATGCATACTTATAATCTCACTCGAATCAACATCCATCACAACTTGCACTCAAGCCTAATATTCATTCACAGAACACCGCCTCATAATAGATGACTACCATCTATGGATCACAATTAGAGCTAAGTAGGCAATGTCAGAGGATGTCCTATCAAGAATAAATAACTTGCAGGACAGAGTAACAATGCGTCCACAAACTATACTAGAACAAACCATACGATGTTCTTGATTATCTTAAGAAAATAATATTAAGGCTATACCAATTGTTGCCTAAAGGAAACCCTTATAAAAATAGAAAAGCACGGCTAATCTAAAAACAAATTTGGTGTCCCATTCCACCAAATTGCATCGAACAAGAATTACCTTACAAACTTCCTGATGCAACAAACTAATCGGTACAATCTCAATGCCCCACACCACCAAATATGTTCAATCCGAGATAACTGATATAAAACTCATAGTACTTTACAAAATTAATTACCGTCGAGATAATCAGCATCCTGTCCGACATGTCTCCTTTGTGTGGTGCATAGCATAAATAGATGGACTACTTGGTTTTAAAACACTAAAGCATACATAGAATGTTCCAAGAAAACCAATATGGCAACACTTCCATTTGTATCTAACATGTATGTCAAATTGAGTCATACTTCACTTCATGAAGACATAATAAAATGTCTTCACTTCATGAGAAATAATATGAAAACAAGTTTCATTAATGAGGATTTATTAAGGTAAATCTCAGACAATCATAATCCACATTTGACGAAGCATCATGTGCATGGTGTCTCGACTTGTGAGACAATCCCAACCAAAAGGCTTGTTACAACATATCCTTGAGGAATGGCACGCAACTTTCCTGCCTCCTGATCTTGAATCAAAGTTCCGACAAAAGATGTCCGCCGAAAAAACCATAGCATAAGCAGACTACTAAAAGCAGTTTGCTACAGGAACTACCACAACAGAGGAAGTACTATGACTCCAAGGTGGCTTACAAGATGCATGGAAACTGGAGGAAAATAATGCTTCCATGTCTAAGACAAAAGAAAACTGTATGCAAGAGTTCCCTCCCAAAACCCACTCCCATTCTCTCCCTCAAAAAAAGACATTTTTGTAGTTGAGTGGTGAAGTCCTAACAGGTGATGGAGAAAGGGGATTAAAAGGCAAAACTATGCTTTTCTGCACCCAATGATGGCCTTCTATAACACAGGCAAGGTGCATGAAGCCTAGCAAAAAGCATGAGCATAATGGCAGGCCTATGCATGAAGCGATGGCATGGCCAAACCACTGAACGTATGGTTGCCCTTCTTTATGTAACCTCCATAAACATTGGCTGTTGAAAATCAGTATACCATGGAAATGCATTTAAGGTAGCAGTGTCATAGCCCTAATGTCTTTTGTATGCTATACCAAAGAAAAGGGTATCCTCCTGCAGCCTTTGGCTATATATGAAGAGCACAAAAGCACATGGCAAGTGTGTACCATTAGAAGCTTGTCGCAAGTTTTTCCCCATCGGACAAATCAGCGACCCTCAATAGCCGAATACAGGCCACTAACAGGGCTGCTCTTGTTGGTGTTGGCAACTTCAGAATACGAGCCCTGCAAGTTATCAAATTGAGAAAGAGTCTCATGCAGAAGACGATCCAAAGGAGGCAGGTCCCCTCGGCTTGTATCCATATCCCCCTTGTGGTGAGAAGGCACTGACAAGCCCCCTTCAAGCAGCTTGCACACGGTACTCATCGAGGGCCTCAGGCCGGGCTCCTTGTGAATGCAAAGAAAAGCCACTTGCACAAGCCTCTTCAGCTGCTCACCATCATAGCATCCCTGCAATCTCTTATCTACAAGCTCTTCCTCCTTGCCTTCTCGGCAACACATCGCCGCCCACTTGGGGAAATACCATTGGTCCGTCAATGCATACAATGGGTCTGCATTCCTGCGACCTCCTATGAGCTCCAGTAGCACCATTCCATAGCTATAAACATCACACTTCTTGCTTACAAGTGAATGTGAGAGCCATTCGGGTGCCATGTAACCAGCAGTGCCCCGTACCAGTGTGTACACAGATGAGGCCCCCCTCTCCACAAGTTTGGCAAGACCGAAATCTGATAATTTGGGCACAAAATCTACATCCAACAAAATGTTCTCCGGCTTAATATCGAAATGAATGATCGGGCGAGGAGAATCCTCGTGCAAATATGCAAGTGCACGGGCTGTGCCAAGGGCAATACTGTAGCGAGTCTCCCAGCTCAGCACAGTATAAACCTTGCTATCTTCTTTCTTATTACCTTTAAGGCTGTATTTAGCATGTAACATAGCCTTTTTAATCTCCTTACTACTCAGTTTCCCCTTGTTTCCTGCACTACTATTATACCATGAGTCTTTACTATTCTTATTATCCCCAGCCCCAACCTTGGCAGCTTTTGATATCTCTTGTTGAGAATTCTCTGTATCCACTCCATTGCTGTTGTGCTTGTGGAAAAGCCAATGCTCCAATGACCCATTCTCCATGTATTCATACACGAGTAGCCTGTGCGACCGCTCGGAGCAAAACCCATGTAGCCGGACTATGTTAAAATGGCTTATACTCCCAATAGTGGCCACCTCTGTTAGAAACGGTTTCAGCTGGGGTACTATCATTTCCAGCCTCTTCACAGCCACTCTCCGTGAATCTGGTAGCACCCCTTCAAACACTGAGCCAAAACCTCCCTTTCCCACTACCTTGCTAAAGCTGTTTGTAGCATGTCGTAACTCTCGGTAAGAAAATCGAGTGGGTAGCATAGGAACAATGGCTGCAAGCTCCGGATCCTTTTCATCAATGAAGAACTCAGTATTATCTTGCTGTTGCTTGCGTCTGTAGAACACAAACAGAGTAATTATGCATCCTAGAAAGAGTACACCGGCAGCAGCAATCAATGCAGGTACAATGCGCCTCTTTGAGCTCCCTCCTAGACTACCAGCTTTATCTTCACTGGCAACATGGCTTCCAAAACTGGTAAACTGCACTTTGAGATAAGTTGCATACTCCTGTGTGAAGAGGCTCAGCAAGCTGACATTGGCTATGGCCATTTTCTCAGAAAAGGGCAAGCAAAAAGATGAGGACTTGTGGTAATAGATGCCACTACAAGAGCAGTTCGAAGCACATAGCTGCATGCAATCCTCAAGAGGAACCATGTTGTGGCTTGACGAAGCTTCAAAAATAGCCCTGAAAGAGATGAAGGTGGCCCCTTCCATCTTCACCAATGATTGGTTTAAACCGGCCTTGCATTGCAGAGGAACCGTACGATGGCATCCAAGCGACGGATCATGTGAATTAATGGGTTCAAACATCTCGGATAATGCAGGATTATCTTCTGCAGAAGGACATTTGCATCTATGTTCCTGCCCAGCTGCATAAGGAGAACACAAGCCATGAGGGCCACAAGCATTTGGGGCAAAGCAAAGACTAAAATTAGCTCTATCAGAAGAGAAGAAATGTTGGCCTTGACGATGGAGGTAGGTGTAGCCACGCATAATGCCATCTCTGTCGAGCCGGACAAGGTCAGAATTGTAGAGTGAATCAAGTATGTGGTTTTGGAAGTAAGAAGGAACAGGCCATGAGACATTGATGTCAGATGGGCACCCACTTCCATACAAAAGAGTGAAATTTTCTGCATAAAGGATGGCGTACGGGGGATGCTTATGCGTCTCTGGTTTACAAGCAGAGGGAGATGGTACCACAGGAGATTCTAAAGCTGCAGTGAAGTTCACTGAAAGATCCCTGCTAAGTGGTAATGACCCTTGAGAGAGCCACCCACTAAAAGCATCTTCCACTGTCTTGTTCAAAGCAATCAAGAAATATGCAAGAGGCACACTTGAAGAAGACTGCATGTACAACAAGAAGCCTCCTGCCCTCATTTCCGCCGCATACATAGAGTTACTGCTCACTAGCTCTTTCCCCATGGGTAGTGCTTGGCCTTGAAGAAGGACATCTCCAGGGTCATCAAAACTCTGCCACAATGTGTCATTCTCAGAGTTGTAAATTACAAGATTTCCACTCTCATAGAGCTCCATTGATGCCACCGATCCTCGGACTGCCCACATTACACTTCCATCTCCATCTGTAAGTACCAGATCCTTCTGGGAATTCACAGTGAGCCCAGCTCTGCCTTCCGTGGGGACAATGAGAGGCACGTTCTGGTTTGCGACCCACACCGGAACCACAAAGCCCTGACCATTTCCGTCCTTCTGAACAGTACCCAAGCAGACTGCCAAGAATACACGAGCAGGAGTAGAGGCGGCAACTGCAGAGGGGTGATCAAAGACGCTAAGTAAGCCAAAAGAGAAGCCTTTGTCGGAAGAGGTGAACGCAGACGAGCTAAGGATGGGGGCAAATATGCTAGAAGGGCCATAAGGAAGAAAGGGGTATGAGTTCACAACATAGGAACTAGAGGCACGGGGCAGGGTGCTCCAAGAGAGAGCAGGGGAAAAATGCGAAGCAGAAGGAAGAGAAAGAAGGGCGGCTGCATCTAGGGCGGCATGAAACAAAACAAGAACGCAGAGGGAAAGGAGCAGGGGCGCCATAGCCAAGTCCTGAAGTGGGTGTTGCGAGGGAGCATTCCGCAGAGGGCAGGGACGTGGATGCCACGGAACTGTCGGTACCACCTGAAGGCTGAAGTAGTACTGCAACTCCTTCCGCTCTCGTATTGAAGAGGGGCAGCTGGAAACCTGCAGAGGTCGGTCCGACTCGGCCTGAAGTCATCGAGGTGGGCCTGTTTTTACATAGCGTAATTGCAAAGTTCAAACTCTGTAGCGTCCCATGCAGATGCACATGCACATTGCACATGCTCTCCTTTCTTTCTGTCTTTTGAATCTTGATGGATAAGCTTGAGATGATTGATTCAGATGATGGATTACAACTTTTGCCCATTTAAAGTTTTGATTGAAATGTACAAAAAGTTTTCACCTCTAAAAAAAAGTACCCATTACAAGAGATGCATATCTATGCACAGAAATGGATCATGAACTCAAGTGCTAGTTTTCATATTACTCCTCACAAGGAGTGGTTTTCCGGTCATGTTTCTACACATGGTTCAATTGAGCAGAGTGATTCTCATCACTTTGAGATATGTGACATTGGAGATTATATTCTTTGTATGTCTCTTCTGTGAAAGAGAATTCTATCTATGTAGCTGACCTGTCTTCTACTGAGTTGTGGCATAGCAGACTTGGGCATATGAGTGGAAAAAGTATGAAGCAATTACAATGTTTTGACTATATCTTTGTGGTAAACCATTCTAATTTTAGTTTATGTGAGCATTGCATATACGGGAAACATACTAGGCTTACCACTTTGCCATTAAATAGAAAGTTAGGAAATCCTCTACCGTGATCTATGTGGGCCTATGTTGCATAAGTCTCTAAGAGGGGCATTATATTTCTTGACTTTAATAGATGACTCTACTAAAAAGGTGTGGCTCTACCTCTTGAAGAAGAAAGACAAAGTTTTTGCCACGTTCCATAAGCTCCTAGCTATGGTTGAGAACCGGTCATGCAAGAAGTTGAAGGCTTTGTGCACTAACAATGGGGGAGAGTGTGTCTCTAGTGATTTTCAGGACTTTTGTAGCAAATAAAGCATTAGAAGATAGCTTATTACACCATACATGCCTGCTTAAAATGGATTTGATGAGCGCATGAATAGGACTATTCAGGAGAGAGTCACTTCCATGCTATCCTTCACTAGGCCTAAAGGGACAAGTCTACAAAGTCTCATTGCATTCTGACAAGGTACACAAATCGCGGTCCATCATGATCCAAGCCATAGAAATTTCAATAGAACAACCCAAATAGGTTTCCCTAAGGTCTCATAATACTTTCCTAAGGTCAAAATGTCAAAAATAGTGATTTAAGCACTCAAATTTGAAGATTAGGCTCATAGACGCGTAGTTGCAAACCACAACAAAGCTGACAATGCATACACTTGAATAAAAGAGCAAAGAAACACGAACACAATGTAAATTTTAGAATTGAAAATGGATTACCCAATCATTAGTTATGATGATTACAAGTTGTAGCTGCTTGGCCGCTTGAGCGTACGTACAACAGAGCACTTTCTCTCCAAAAGGTAAGCCTCTTTTCACCTTAATGTTATTATCTTTTATACCTAGGGATTTCTAAAAGGCCAATGGCTAACTCACATGGGCCTTTATATATATCATGACATAATTACAATTCAGGGAAACGACCTGCTACTCTGGAATCAAAATTTACACATACTCTAGCTACACTAGCTTGGAAAAATAACAGAGTACAAGTGTGGTGTCCATCTAAGTGGGCGCTCGTATATTGAATCTGCCAACATTTCCCCCTTCCTAGCTCTTGTCGTCCCTTGACACGACCATGTGAAATCTAGTCGATAGGATTCTCTTCAGCTTTGTTTTTACGTTTGTCTTTAAGGCTGGTCTTTAAAATTGATTTAAAGTCGATGACGCTCCCCCTTCGTTCAATTATTTATATTTATTGTGTCTGCTTGATACTTGAGTTGAGCTTTTATTGTTGAGGCAGTTGTGCATTTTGGTGCACATTATCTTCCTCATTTAGGCATACACTCCAGCCAAATCCTCGTCAAAAGGCTCTCATTAGCCCTAAATTGACAATATCATCGCGAATTTTACTGCCCATATGTTAGACAAGGGGAACTAGAATCCAGGAGTCCACCTCCCAACCACCCACCATATAGCATGGCTCCTAGCCCTTTGCCCTAGTTGGACTCCCTTTCCACACTGCCTAGCCCGGCCTTGCCCTTGTCTAGTCTGGCCTTGCCGTTGTCCTGACAATACTCCCCCCTTAAAGAAGAGTTTTCGTCTTCGAAAACAAAAGTGGAGAACGTCTTCTTAAGAACACTAATGTTTTCCCAAGTGGCGCCTTCCTCAGGTCGATCTTTCCACTTGATTAAGGTTTGTTGACGTACATGATGACGCGTACGTAAATCATGATAGTCGAGAATGCGTTCAGGTTCATGCGGTAAGGTAGGAGGTTCAACAAAATCAACCAAAATCTGTTGGTCAATGACATTGTCGTCCCCATGTAACCGCTTACGTAAACGGCTTACATGAAACACTGGATGAATACGAGAATGTGTAGGTAGCAATAATTTGTAGGCACGATCACCTACTCGCTTGAGTATTTTGAAAGGCCCATAATATTGTGGAGATAATTTAGGTGTTGGCCCAGTTTTTAGACTTTCTGAATGTTCTGGCACACGTAAAAATACTTCCTCTCCTCCTCGAAGGTAACTTGCCGACGTTTCTCATCAGCGTACTTCTTATACCGATCCTGCGCTTGTCGAACATTCTGACGAGCGAGTTTCAACATATCCATGTGGTCTTGGAGAAAATCCTTAACCTGTTGGAGCTTTTCGGTTGCCAACCCCACCGTAACAAGTGACCCAGGTTGAAACCCGTACATGATCATGAAAGGACTAAATCCAGTTGTGACATACTTAGCACTATTGTAGGCAAACTCAAGTATAGGTAAATATTCTTCCCAGTCTGACTGTTTCTTGCTAATGTATGCTCTTAACATATTCTCTAGCACTTGGTTAACTCGTTCAGTCTGACCATCTGTTTCTGGATGATCGTCCGTACTGAGGTTTAGTTGTGTACCCAATTGTTTGAACACAGCCCTCCAAAAATGACTGTTAAACTTGGGATCACGATCACTGACGATGATACTTGGCAAACCATACAACTTGTATAGATTGTCCACAAATAACTTGGCTAGTTTCGGAGTTTTAACCGTTGATTTGGTTGGAATAAACTTACATAGTTTAGTCAATCGGTCTACGACCACCCATACTGAGTCATGACCTCATACCGTGGTTGGTAAACCCACAATAAATTCCATAGAGATACTTTCCCATTTACCATTGGGAATCTCCAAAGGATGTAAGAGTCCTCCTGCTTTTGGCAATGCAAGACATAAGCTTGAACAAAGCCATGTAAACCTGGCTAGTAAAATTGCCGTCATACGAGAGCATAAGTCTTTCTAATACCCGGGTGCCCTGCACTTGTACTATCATGACATTCATAAAGAATTTGGCGCAGAATGTCTGTGTCCGTCGGTACACAAACTCTCCCCTTATGGAGTAGGTACCCATTGTCGATGGTGAGATGCTTCCATCGCTGTAATTCATCACTCGATAGAGGAGAACTATGTGTGGAGGTTAACGTTACACTACCATCATTGGAATGAGAAGGATCCCTCATTTGTACATGGCTCCACACTTTGGAATATGCTTCATCATGTTCATATTTGCCTTTTAAAGAATCCAAAAATTCACTACGAAGTTTCGTGAACAAGAAAGAATTGATCTCCAGCATAAGACTTAGAGCGTCAGCCACCACATTGTATCGTCCTTTATGATACCGAAACTTGGCATCATATCCCCGAAGAATCTCGACCCACTTGGCTTTCTGACCCTTCAAATCAGTTTGTTCTAAACCACGGGTGTGGCTGCTTGAGAGCTAATTTTCAAAGGTAAAGAAGAGTAGCAACTGAGGTTTTTGAGGGTACCAAAGCACAAAGTAACATATACATAAGTTTAGTTAGCATGGCTGACAATCATAAAGAGAGTAGAATGAATGTTGACAATTTTGATTTTGGTCATGAAGGTGCTACCAATGATGCCCCAATGTTTGTGAACTATCTTGTTACTAAGTTGCAACAAGCTATGAGCAACCCTGTCTTGCAAGCTGAAGTTACCCAACAACTTTGTGCTTATGGGGTTTTCCTACCTCTCTAAGAAGAGAAAGAGCTTAGGAAGCCTCTTGTTGAGACTTCCAAAATAGGAGTCTCTCAGATAAGAGCTGCGGCAGCAGCCCACATGTGCTTTTTGGCCAGTTGTTTACAAAAACAGAAGTCAACAACTTGCTTTTGAGCCATAAGCAGTTTTTTTTAATGCTTTTTGCAGTCGGAAGCACAAATAAGTGCCAGTTGTAGCTCAAATTCAGAGAGTGGGCTGAGCACTGGGCTCTCCAAGCAAATTGTATACTTTGCCAAAATTAATACAAATAAAGATATACCACCAAGGGGGATATTTGGGGGCAAATCATCTCCGAGGGAAATTCCTCTCATGTCTCTCTCATGGAGATTTCTCGTGTGCAATGGTTTTAGAAGTTGACAGTTATGTTTCAAGTTCAATTGTTTACCACCTAGCATGCGGTGCCAGCAAGCTACAGTGGTATCGAAGCTCTATCAATCGTTCCTCTATGGACCATCCGATCTAGGCTTTGTAGCAAACTTGCAACAAGGAAGCAAAACCATCGTCTTGCAGATGAAGTAGATTATAAAGAGATAGAAGTCAATGAAGAAGATGAAGACAAACCATCAAAGAGGGGCACCCTTGCTACAATGAAGTGCCATGCATGTCAAGCGCAATGGATGACAAATATGACACAAAGATCATACATCACACTAACACAACGACTCTCTCTCTCTCTATTAATTAGTTCTTTGGTTCTTTGCTTAGGAAATGTTCCCAAGAGAGAGCGGGAGAGACAGAAGAAGAAGAAGGAGAGAATTTTAACGTTGTAGGAAACTATCCCAACAGACCTCAAAGATCTATCCACAAAGAGAGAGAGAGAGAGAGAGAGAGAGAGAGAGAGAGAGAGAGAGAGAGAGAGAGAGAAGAAGAAGAAGAAAAAGAGAGTTTTAACGTCGTAGGAAACTTGTTGATTGCAAAGAGTAGTAGAGAGGTCTAACATTTCTCAGTTGATTATGGTTCCCATTGAGCTTGCTAGTAGCTCAATAATGGTTAAGCTAAAGGCAAGCCCTGAGAGACTCCATTATTAAGTCTATAGTTCCCAATAGTGTACCTCAAACTAAGTCCTTTTCAACCAACATAATAGATCTTTGTCCCACTTACCCTCTTGCAATGAAAAAGTCCAACCTTTCATGGACAACTTAAGGACCTCTCTTCTTAAGCAAGAAAAGAGAAACAGATAGCTTTGATACCAATGCAGCAAAAACGGACTATGAACATTGAGAATAGAGGAATTAAGAAAACTGTAATGAGGTTTTTATGAGAATACTTTGAGAAAATAGAGGGAGAACTTGATTAGAGGTAGCAACATAACCATTATACCTAATTAACTTGGCATGAACGATACTTTGCAAGAGAGAGAATTAGAGAACTTGACAACAGTTGAGGACCATATTTATGTGGAGCCTGTCCCCCCTCCAAAAATAGCTTCTCCCATAAAGAGAGACTTGGTACAAACAAGCTTTGTTTTACTTGAGACCTTGATGGTGCAATGAAGATAGAGAGCTTCATGCACCACAAGTATGCCCACAACTTAGCTAAATGAAAGCACTAACTTGTCCCCGGCCTCAATCCCGATACCTCAAACACCTTTCAAATGTGGAGAGACCTAGCAGGGAATCAGGGAAGGGAAGAGGAAGAAGAACTATTCTTATGAGAGAAAGAAATAGTGTCCTCTCATACCATTACTCATAGAGCTTAGCATAGCATAGTAGCATAGTAATGGAGATGAAGAAGATGGCAAGCATATCATTGAAGCATGGCTCTTGGTTGAATTTTCATTCCATAGCCAATAGTGTTGGTGTAGGCTCTCAATTTCTCAAGCTTGGAGAAGAAGATGGAGTTCTTTCACTTTCACAAAGTGAGAATGAGAACATGTGAGTGTGTGTGAGAGAGTATACCCCCAAGCACACCTCCAGCTTGCCTTGGTTGATCCCTCCTTGTAGCTCAAGATTGAAGCTCATTGGACCCCTCTAGGCTTAGCCGATCACATCCACAATGCATTTCAAGAAACATGGGTAGTCTTTGGAAAAGTTTCCTCCTTACCCCTTTGAGAGAGAGGGCTTGATGTTACCATATACATATGGTAGTGATGTGTGTGAACAAACTTAGGACTGCCATGGCATTTTTTCCCTCACTAAGAGGTTTTTCCCTCGTGCATTTGTATATACACCCATCATTTTAGGGCTATCTATCTCTTCATTGCACACTAAGTAGTACACTCTCTATTGTGTGTCTTGAGCTTCCCTTGTCCTCTTCAAGCTATGTGTGTTTTTTGCAACCCAAATCGTATCAGAGCAGGTTGCGTCCTCTCGGGCTTAGTTGTTAGCAGCCCCAGCACACGCCTGCTCACTTTCTCCAATTTTAGTGAGCTTTGGCAAGCCTTTTCAGGTTGACAAATATTTGGGGAAAACTTAAGAGCTTACTCCGCTTAGATTTTTGATTCAGACTCATTTGGACGTCTGTTTCCACTACAAGCAGTACTGTGCAAGCTATTTTGTCATTTTGTGCAAAAATTTTGTCAGTGTCATTTTTGCATAACAGGTCCCGTACGGTCTTCTACGATTTTTTCTATATAGCATGCGTTGTTCCCGCTTTCCTTCTCGTCTTTTTGGGCAGTTTTCACATCAGGTGCAGCATTTACCATGGCTGACAACAACACAGATGTGTTTAAGATGTTTGCTGCTAAGGACAGATTGGATGGGGACAGTTACCCTAAGTGGGCTTATATGATGCAACATGTTCTTGTGTCAAAGGGCATTTTGAACATTGTGCAAGGCATTGATGTACGTCTTGGTTCTGAGGATACAGACGATGTTGAGGATGTTGCAGGTCTTGCTGCAAGGATTGCTATTGTTAAAGTTGTTTTTCCTAAACCAGAACAAGCTCGTTGGGATATAAAAGATGCACATGATCATGCATTGATTGTGTTGTCTGTTATGCACTCTATTATTCCTGACATTTGCTTAGTGAAAATTGCAAAACAAGCTTGGGATATTCTGGCTGGTCTTTATACAAGTCGCAATGGGCAAAAATTGCATTGCTACGTAAAGAGCTGGAGTCAAAGATTATGCATGAGGAAGATGGCATGGACTCTTTCCTTGTTGGTGTTAAGGATATCAATGAGCAACTTATTTCTGCAAGAGAAATCATTTCAGACAATTCCCTTGTGCAGACTCTTCTTGATGCCCTGCCAGATTCTTACCAAACTTTTGCTAGTACTTGGAGACTTATGACCCAAGGAAATCCTGAAGTTGTCAAGTTTGATGCACTATGCACATTGATGTTGCAAGAGTCACTTTCCATAAAAAAACAGAACTAGACAGCGTGCAGTTGAACATGTCTTTATTGTTGCTCAAATAAAAGGTGCTAACAACAATGCAGCCACTTCTTATTGTTCTTCTGGGAGTGGAAATCACATGTTCCTAATGCTTCTGTTGGCAACAATTTGTCTGGAAATTCTAGTGATAAGGGCAAAAAGAAGATGCATTTCCATTATTGTGAAGCTAATGATCACTTGATCAAGCGGTGTCCTAAGTTGAAGGTCAAAGAGGCTAAGAAGAAAGAGGCTGTTTCCATTACAAATGCAGCTATTGTTGAGTCTTCTTTGAAAGGAGACTGTGATGTTGATGCTGATGCAGAATGGGCTTTTAGTGTAACGTGCACTTATAATCCTGATGTCCATGATGCATGCATGTTAGTTGCTGCAAATTCACATGTGTGGTATTTTAATATGATGCATTTTATGTACCTGGGATCAAGAAGAATCTTTTGTCTATATCTGCACTTGCTAGACTTGGTCTTGTAGTCAAATTTGTGGATGACAGATGTACAGTACATGATCTCAATTTTGGTGATGAAATTGTTACATCTAGAATTTTATATCGTGGGCTGTATAGTCTCACTTTGTATGACAAGTGTGGGCAGAATTTTGCAAATGCACTTGTGGATTCTAAGGCTATTTCAGATGCAAAACTTTGGCATGCTTGTTTTGGACATCCCAATTTTGCTAGTTTGTTGCGTTTGCAGAAATTTGATATGGTTTCTTCTTTGCCACCTCTTGAAGCACCTGTGGAACATGTTTGTCAAGGCTATATTTTGGGTAAGATGTATTGTTCAAAGTTTCCAAAGGATGGTTCAGTTAGGGCCACGTGTAGGCTGCACGTTATGCCCATGAAAACTTCGTCCTCATGAATTTCATTGATGTTTACTCCAGGCATGCATTGGTATATTCAAGCGAAGTCAAAAGTATTGATGTGCTTCAAAAAAAAATTGGTTATGGCTAAAAATGTCTCGAAATGTAATATGAGCACCCTCCGTTCCGATCAAGGGGGAGAGTATATGTCTCATGACTTTAATGCACTTTTTTCTAGTCATGGGATAAAACACCAGTGTAAAGTGCCTTATACGCCTCAACAAAATGGTGTTGCTGAGAGGAAAAACAGGCCACTTTCGGAAATGGCACAATGTATGGTCAACAGTCAAGCTTTTCCACGTTTTTTTTGGCTTGAGGCCATCATGTGTGCCACTTATGTACTTAACATGTGTCCTACAAAAGCTTTGTAGTCTACTACTCCATATGAAGCATGGCATGATAGAAAGCCTTCTATTGAGCACATGCGTGTTTTTGGCTATTTGGCATATGCTTTGGTGCCACAAACAAAATGCAAAAAATTGGATGATAAGGCTATCAAATGTATTTTTGTTGGCTATAGTGCTGAAAGCAAAGGTTATAGGTTGTATCATCCGCAAACAAAGTGTATCTTGGTCTCACGGGATGTTGTGTTTGTGGAAGATTCTATTCAGCCCTTACTGTCATGTACTAGAGATAGTAATGTGCTCACATGACATTTATGACACTTTGTTGCCTCTTTTCAATGGCGAAAGTTCAAATGTAAATTCTAATGAGGCAAATGTACAGCCTATGGGGGTTTTTGAAAATGTTACATATCAGCCTATTACTGATGCAGATGTACATGATGTACTTGAAGAGGAAAGGGCTGAGAATGAGCAAGCTAGAGGTATGCCTAAATGGCTGGTGCATATTTTGCGTGACAGTAAATTGGATGCACCTTTGTCTAGTCGTACTCGTTCAGGTTCTCGCCATGCATCTTATGCATTAGCAGATTGTTATAATTTGGTTGTGTCTAACTTACATGATGCTAAGAAACCTCTATCTTTTGATGAAGCACAAAATTCAAAAAATTGGATGCTGCCATGCAATCAAAATATGATGCACTTATAGAAAATGACACATGGCTGTGCGCTCCTTGCCGCACTGTCGAAGCAAGGGACTTGCCAATACACCGTATGCGAGCCACAAACGGCTCCAAGCACACAACAAGCCTAAACTAGCAAGCTCAAGAAAACAAAGGGTGTGTCACTCACCGCTCTACGCTCGCCTTCGTGGTGGATTCCTCGCCGCGATGAAGAAGAAGCTGCAGTCGTGCCGCGCTCAACCGCTTCGCCGCCGTCGTGCCTTCGTAATGCTCGATCGCACACACACTCTCCCTCTCTCTCTCTCTCACACACACACACACAAGGAGGTGAAGAAGAAGAAGATGGAGATGGAGCAAGAGCACTCTTCAATTGCACAAATGAGAGAATGAGTAAAAATTAGGTTTAGTTGGCTTTTATAGGAGCTCACCCCATTCACACTTGGGCGCCCATGCTTAACCAACTAATCCCTTGAATGTCCCAGTTAAAGTGCGCCTCTCATCGACGATCACTCTACCTTTCCCTATTGGTCCGACAAGCCCGGTACCTGACTCTACCAAATACATAATACGCGTCCATCGTAGGTGATGGGTGTCCGTGAGCCGTGAGGGTTAACATGCCCCCCTTCCTGATGTAGATTCCGTCCTCGGAAGCTATTGAGTTGAAGCTGGTTCGTCGAGGTGGAAGAGCATTTGAGATGAATGTCCTTAGCCTTCTTCAGTCACTGCAAAATCAAACAACATTGGCACAGTAATTGCATTCTCTTAAAAAGCATATGCAGTTTTAGGTAGACACATTGATTGGTAAAAGAATTTCAAACAATTTGTTAGCAATGAACATTAAATTGCAATGTAATCAAATGCATAAACAGATGTAAAGGTAAAAAATTAAACAAGTCTGGGGTCACTAATTTGACGGTCGAAAGGTACTAGAGATCGAATATTAATACCATGGGTAAGCTTCTTAATTTTCTGTGGTCAATTAAGTTGTTTAATCGCGAGAGCCAAGTATTCATGTTCGAGGGCTGACTAGAGGCTATATCTAGAAAACCTTGTAGTTAAGCTACCATAAAAGGAATTTCTCATGAAATCATCGCCTGACTGATTACTTTTTCTTTGACCCCCCAAAGTCTTTTCACATTGATTCAATTATGAAGTGGGTGCTTATTTTGTATGCCTTGGGTTTTTTGCTTTTCAAGGAAAAGCGCCCACACTGGGAACCTCTAGGGCTCAAGTACCATAGGCAATACATGTGAGTGAAGTACCAAATCAAGCTGAGATTTCTCTTCCAGCTTAAAATTTTACATTGTGGCACTTTGATTTTTTGTTTGTTCATTTTCAGCATTTTAATTTTGTAACTTTGGGGGGTCATATAACACTGTTACCCTCCCCAGGCTCATCACATTAGTAAACTCCCTTTATAATACTTAAGCTAAAGGTCAATAGGGTTAAGCCCACTAGAAAGCCCTAGTACATTTCATACAATGCTGCCTAAATCGGATTAAGAACCTAAGTAACCATTGCTTATTAGGAAGGCATTCCCCATGGTATTAAGAGAAGATTTCTAACTTTGGGGGGTCATATAACACTGTTACCCTCCCCAGGCTCATCACATTAGTAAACTCCCTTTATAATACTTAAGCTAAAGGTCAATAGGGTTAAGCCCACTAGAAAGCCCTAGTACATTTCATACAATGCTGCCTAAATCGGATTAAGAACCTAAGTAACCATTGCTTATTAGGAAGGCATTCCCCATGGTATTAAGAGAAGATTTCTAATACCTAGCTTGGTCAAACTAGCTTAGTCGGACTGCTTGATTTTTACACCTAAACAAGTGATTATGACAAAACATTACATTGAATTAAATGTTTGATACTAAGCCAATGCGCTGAATATTATGCTACCAATCACAATCAAGGCAGACAAACATGGATGCAAAAAGATAAGGGCAATGCTAATGGACAAGAAACACCTGTTTGTGTTGATGGTCACGCTTGATTTGAAGGTTCCATGAAGGTCCAAATCCTATCAATAGCAACACGCTCCTGTACACACTAGAAAACAAAAGGACTACCTCCAGGAGGCACATTAGTGGGAAAAGAGATCTTTGCTAATCACTCAACTCTAAAACAGAAACACTCTATCGTACTAATCTTACCTACCCTCCATCACTCAAGTGATGAGGATCAAAGGTGTTTTATGGCATAGGTTTCTGTTTCACTGTACCAAATGTGACATGTGTAGGTCTGAGTCAATGTTTTGACTTTTAATGTGCATACTCGTTTGCTAATTGCTCTTGCTCTTTATTTTTTTTGTTTTTTGTGAGTATAAAGCTTTATATGTACATTCCCTAAGATTGGTGATTGAGAGGTCAGGGAAAAAGGTTGAGAGGGAAGCAAGTGAATGATGACTGTCAGCAAACACTCCCCCCTTCCTTGGGTAGATTATACCATTTGAAATGAGCTTGTCACCCTTTGAAACCAATTGTTCCAGTTGGTAATAGGTGAGGATTTTTGCCAGTAGTTTTCTATTACCCTAGGTGCCTCGTCAAGTTGCAAGGGTGGTAAGGTACTCTCCCAGGATCGAACTTGAAGTGGTTCATCACGTGATTCTTGAACACTGGGAGGTGTGGATTCTTTTGTAGCTTCATGGAGGTCCACTACTATAGATGGAAGCGGTGTAGAAGCTTTTACCTCTATGGATGTATTACATGAGGAGCTAGAATCTTTATGGGACTCCCCCCTTCCTGAGCTAGGTGGAACAAATCGTTCTTTCTTTGGTACCCAAACTAGCTCGGGAGCGGGTGTGTAGCATTCTGTGATTTTTTTCTTTCCATGATCATTGATTCGTTTTGGAGCTACGGGATTGGGCTCACTTGGGTCAGGTGTTAGGTAAGAGCACAATCTACGTTTTGGCACCCAGATTTGATCATTTCCTTGATAGTAGCCTTGGGCTTCCAATAGTCGTTTAGGGATCCATCGCAACATTTTCTTACTTTTCTTGGAGCGAGTGGTACGTTTCTTACAAGGCTTCTGTTTTTTTGCACTAGCTATGGTCACTAAAGAAGCTTTAGGGACCCACTTGTATGTTTTCTTCGTTACCTTAGGATGAGTCTTGTCAGAAGCGATATGCATTGCTTGTAGCATATTTAAGGGTATATGCATTTCATCCCCCTCAGGTGTTACCCAGGTCGTCCCCCTATTTCCCCAAGTGTCTATGGTTGATGCTAGGTGGACCCAATCCACATTGTCCGACTCAGTCATCCCAGGTAAGATATCCATATAAGGAGAATCTTGCCAATGTCTGTATCCTTCTTACAAGTGTAACAATATTGTAGTGGGGCCGAGTGAACTGTGGTGTCAGAGCGATGATCAATAATGGTTTTACTCCCTAAGGGGTGTACCTTACCAGTCACCAAATCCACTCTAAGGACAGAGTCTTGGAATTGCAAATAGACATGATTTTTAGACCAATCGTGAACCATTTGTGCTTCCCTCATGAATGGTCGTCCTAAAATCATTTCATATGACATAAGGTGTTTAGAGAAATCCATTACAATGAACGTATGTCGTACCTTGTGTCCTAGAACTTTGATCTTAAGATCCTTGAGCATCCCCATAGGTTTGGCTATGGTACCATTTGCCATCTTTACCACAATGTTAGTAACACTGAGGCGGGGTTTTCCCATGGATTCCCAACAATCTTTTGTAACGATGCTAACTCCTGCACCACCATCAAGAATTCCCTTTATAGTTAATCCCTTGGTAGTGATGGGTAGGGTCGCATTAGACTCGTCGCCTTCAAAATACTGCCCTAATTCGTTAATGGGTACCTCGATCACAGACTCGTGTCCATCTAAGTCAAGTGATTGCACATGATTTTCCTCATCAATCATAATCGAGTCAGGCCTATTTGGTTGCGCAAACTGCGGTAATCCCGTTCGTAGCTCTCCGTTAAGGAATGCTCGAAGTGCAAGGAATAACTCAGGATCTCCATACAGCTTTGCTATGATCGTGGTTCGGACCTCAGAAGACATGAAGTCCACTAGTTTGGCAACATTCATTGGCGTTTTGCAGGGTGTAGGTCCTTGACTAGGAACTGGTGAGGATGGAATCTCATATTCCTCAATGGGATCAGGTATTCCTTCGTTAAACATCCTTCCAACAAGAAGGGTGTATGCTCACTTTCTGATGTCCCGTCCTCACTCCCTTCTTGGATGATACTAGATATGGCTAACGGTCTATGGTTCATGTGGGGTGGATGAACTTGCGTGGGAAACACTGTGTCATGAATTTTGATATGCATGGGTTCTGGTTCTAGTTTCCTTTGAGTCTCCTCCACTAAACCTCTTAGATGTTTCACCTGCTTAATCTCGTCTACAGGGTTTGGGTACGTCCCAATCTTCTTTTTACGATTCTTCCCTTTTTGCCCCTGCGGTTTATCTTGGGGGTCTTGGATTGGATTTGGAAACACTTGTGGTGTTTTCAGAGGCTCTTTATGGTTTTCTCTTATTCGGTTTTCATTTGGTTCCATGTTACGGTTTTCTTTGTCGGTCTTTCCCTTTGTGGTATTGGTTCTAGTCTCCATTGTCTCGACTGAATCTGAATCATCCTCGAGGTCATTCATATACACGGGGTCATCTCCTGTTCCTATGTTTGTTTTGGAACTTGGCTTTGAATTTTCCGTATTCTGCGACTTCTTCCTTCGTGTCTTCTTTTTCTTTGCTTGGATAACTGACGCGGTATCTCTCTCTTCGAGGATATGGCCTGGCCCTTGAAGCATGGACCGTGTAATCGCATAAGCAGGTGCGACGGGTGGTATTGGCGATGTCACACTAGCAATTTCGACCAAATTTAGGGGTGTGATTTTAGGCGCATTTGGGTTATAGGGGCATTGGGCAATCAAGTGATCTATGCCACAACGATTACATGTGAGTATTAGCATTGCAAACGTGCTCCCTTGATTCATTTGCATCTGTGCAGCATTCTTTTGCAGCCTAATAGGGCACTCCGTTGCTCGATGTGGTCCACCACACTCGTAGCATTGAAGAGGTGGCCTCCTAGCTTGGGTGTTGATATTTTGACCTCTGGATGCGAGAGCAGCAGCTTGATAAACCGGCTTGACTTGCCCCCAACAATCTTCCATGTAGTATATAGGACACTCTTCCAATGTATCAAGTCCGTAGGCAATACTAGTGTCTATTTCCTCCTCACAACCATCTGCATAAGCATTTGATGGCTCGCAACCTACTTGGTTCATAGGGGCGACTCTTGGATGTGGGGGCTGCGGTCCTAGCACAGGAGGTGGTAGCGGTGTAGCTTGTACAACATTTTGAGATCTAGGGACCATGTGTTGCGGTAGTTGCTCAACAGGTGGAGTAGGCATCAATACAGGAGCTCGAGGCGCATCCGTCCAGGCTACAGGTGGTCTATTTGCCATCATACGTTTGATCATTAAACAATCCTTAGCTTGGTGACCATACCTACCACATGCGTTGCAAGTTCCATTAAATTTTACTCTAAACGTAGGGCACTCACTAGTGCTATGTGGACCTAAGCAAATGGAACACCATTGTTGCTCCCTTCTTGGATACATGTGACTATTTTGAGGAGGTCGGTTATCCTTAAGAGACTCTTGGATTGCCTTGGTGAGGTCTGTCAAGAATGTCTCAAATACCTTTGGCTCATTGGCAATGGGCTTTGCAGTCATGGGTTCATACTCAATGGCTTGTGAGCTAGTGGATCTCGTGTCAGTAGACACCCTCATGCCTGCTATCATCAAGTTGTCCTCTAATTGGATTGCATTGGCAGTGACATCTTCCCAGGTTGTGATACCTCTAATCACTAGTCCATTATAGATTCCTTCATTCCTCAACCCTCGAATGAATCGATCAAGCAGTTGGTTATTGTTGAAGCGCTCATTTACAGGGCAGCGAGAGTTTAAGTGCTTTAGACGACTAATGAAGTCCCTTACTGACTCTCCTTCCTTACGTTCGGCCTTCTGTAGCTGAGATGCTACACCCCAAAGCACACCTTCTCGTATGTACTCCTTTAGAAACAACCTTCGAAGGGTAGGGTAGATTGTTTTCTCGTCCACCCTTAGGGTCCTATACCAATCTCCAGCCTTCCCACTTAATGTCAAGCTTAAGGCATTGCACTTATGTAGTTCGTTGCGTTCCCCTAAGGAATCACATACTTGTTCAAACACTTCAATGTGTTTTCTAGCATCTTCGTCCCCATTGAATTTTTGCGTGAGTTTGGCAATTTGTACTGCCTTACTTCTAGGCTCTCTATCAGATGCGTGACGCATATTTTCCGCGATAGATCGACCTATGGTTTGAGCAAACGCTGCCAAGTCACCTATGTGAGGAGGCAGGGCCGGTGGAGGTACTCTTGGAATCATATGTGGGAGAGGGATGGGTGCCGGTCTTGGCATATGTGTGGATGATGCAGGATATGGAACATAACCGGGCATAGGTCCACTCGGATAAGAGCTAGGGAGCGGCACTCGAGGAGCATAAGCAAGTGGTACAATTGGGGGTGTGGGGGCCATGTGTGCATAAGGGGCTAGAGGCACATATGGTCGAGGCCCCATATTAGGTACTACGACACTAGGTAGTGGCACTGCGCTAACCGTAGATGTCATCGGTACATTCTCTGTCAGGCTTATCCCTGGAGTGAGCACTGGGTTTTCCTTAATAGAGGGTTGAGCCAAGTTAGGGAAGCTAAAGTTTTCGCTCGGAGGCTCAGATTGCATAGAGACCCCAGGTGAAATGACGTAAGATGGGTCCATGGGGCTCATTAGAGGAGTCTCCATTTGTGATAGAGTAGGCTGTTGAGCCTTACTCGTATCCAAAAATCTCATGGGGCCAGTTGAGAGTATATTTACCCCTCGGTTTTGCCTTTCTGATTGAATAATGCCATGGATAACATCACAGATCATTTTCTGTTGATCTTCGATGCTCGTGGCACTAGAGGTGGATTGTACAATCTCTATCCATCCTACATGGTAGGCGTGGCCAGAGTGTAGATCCGTCAACACCTCAGTGTGGAGGTCGTATGTCCAATGATCATTAATGAACAATCCTTCTAGAGTCGACGTGTTAACGGTTTCTTGTGAGGTAGAAGCAATGTTGCTCTCCGTGGTTTTACTTGTCACCAACGGTACTCTAGAGGGAACTTCTGAAGGAGGCAGCTCAACAGGGCCTTCTTGGTAAGAAGTTGGCAGGATATCCACATGGACACTCTTTGGGGGTGTGGGGTCCACGTGCGATGTGAAAGGAGAGTCCACTTCCCCACCCCCTTCGTGTGCTTCATTTGCATCAGGTTCCGAGCGAGTAGCTCTACCTAATGTTTCCATGAAACGGCTAAACATACTAGTACTAGGCTGTGGAGCTTCGGGAGGTGCATGGCCTTCTCTCTCAGTGTTTTGGGTAGGGTATGCTTCCATGATTTCTGAGTCGGAGGAGGAATCACTAGCGGCTATTTTAGGGTCTTGGGTGGTGCTACCTTGTGTCCCTGCTGAGGGTCTAGAGCTTATCGTGGATGGGTAATGGGTGTCCGTATGAACAAAGGAACTACCAATGTGCTCGTGTTCTAGCACCCGCCCAGAGCGTAAGTGCATGTGCTTTTGATACCCTAAGGTGTCAAAAAGCTGCTCTAGGAGGCCTTGTGACTAGTTTTTAGCGTGTTTTTTGTTTGTTTTTTTGCTAGATTTTTTAGAGCGTGTCGTGGAATGGGCCGTGTGATAGCTAGAAACAAGCGTATCGGTCAGAGGGTCGTCCCGTGCTTTACAGCCCTCCGTTTGGTCACTCTATGCCCTCGGAATCCCTAAAACTGTCAATTTCCAGTAGGGAACTAGGCCCAAACTAGAAAGTCTAAGGGTGCAAGTGGGAAGAGAAAGGAGGAGAGTGGAGGACTTGTCCCACATGCTCTCATTCTCTCTTGAGGGAGTAGGGTATATATATAAGAGTGAGTTTAGTATATATCATAAGACTGAAGACTGAGGCCTGGGCCTGGGCTTGGGCTTGGGCTTGGGCTTGGGAAAATGATCCCGATCTATCTTTTATACAAACCAACCCGTCCGTTTTAAGAGTCACGTTTTTTATTTTCGAAAAATTTCGCCGCCTGCTCACTCACGTTTTTAATTTCCGATTTTTTTTTGTTTTTTTTTTTGATTAAAAAAAATTTTTCCCAGATTTTTTTTAATTTTTTTTTTCCAAAAAAAAACTTTTTTTTTTTATGCAGAAAATACAGAAATTGAAAACGCTAAAATTGAAAATGCAGAAATGCAGAAAATTGGAAAAACGCAGAAATGCAGAAAATTGCGGAAATTGAAAACGCAGAAATTGAAAATTGCAGAAATTGAAAACGCCGAACTTGAAAATGCAGAAATTGCAAAAATTGAAAAAACGCAGACAATAACAGAAATTGAAACTTGGCAGAAAATGCAGAAAACGCAAAAAACAGAAATCTCCACACACTCCTTCCCTGCCTTTCCTATGATAGAAATTGCACCACAAGGAAGCGTAAAGTGCTAACCGAGCTTAGTGTAGGGCATATCCCCAGCAACGGCGCCAAAAATGTGCGCTCCTTGCCGCACTGTCGAAGCAAGGGACTTGCCAATACACCGTATGCGAGCCACAAACGGCTCCAAACACACAACAAGCCTAAACTAGCAAGCTCAAGAAAACAAAGGGTGTGTCACTCACCGCTTTACGCTCGCCTTCGTGGTGGATTCCTCGCCGCGATGAAGAAGAAGCTGCAGTCGTGCCGCGCTCAACCGCTTCGCCGCCGTCGTGCCTTCGTAATGCTTGATCGCACACACACTCTCCCTCTCTCTCTCTCTCTCTCACACACACACAAGGAGGTGAAGAAGAAGAAGATGGAGATGGAGCAAGAGCACTCTTCAATTGCACAAATGAGAGAATGAGTAAAAATTAGGTTTAGTTGGCTTTTATAGGAGCTCACCCCATTCACACTTGGGCGCCCATGCTTAACCAACTAATCCCTTGAATGTCCCAGTTAAAGTGCGCCTCTCATCGACGATCACTCTACCTTTCCCTATTGGTCCGACAAGCCCGGTACCTGACTCTACCAAATACATAATACGCGTCCATCGTAGGTGATGGGTGTCCGTGAGCCGTGAGGGTTAACATGGCCTTTATGTGATTTGCCTCCTAGTAAAAAGGCCATTGGTACGAAGTGGATTTACAAGTTGAAATGCAAGCCGGATGGTGAGATCGATCGCCATAAGGCTCAACTTATTGCAAAAGGTTATGCACAGAAAAAAGGCATACATTATGAAAAGACTTTTTCTCCCACTTGTCTCATGACTACTGTGCATTGGCAACTCATTCTGGTTGGGATGTACATCAATCCGACATTGTTACTTCTTTTTTGAATGGTGATATATTTGAAGAAGTTTATATGACACAATCTTGCGGTTTTGTCAAGAAAGCACAAGAGCATTAGGAAAATTATGAACCCCAAAAGGGCTCTTTAGCTTAAGGGGTGATTAAGCATGGAGCAATAGGAAGAGAGCGGTAGCCACAGCTATACCCTCTCAAAAGGTAGGGTAGTAGCAAACATGGGGGCCTATTTTTTCCCCTCATTATAGCTTTGTTCCCTAGAACGAAAGAGAAGAGGGAAAAGGGGGGGTTTCCTCCATTTTCATGGGCACCCATGAAGTAACCCTAAAATTTCAATTTTTTTAAAAAATCTATAAATCTCACTTTTCACTCTCCAAAAGATCTCCTAACCAAATACATGGTGAAAAAACTATTTTCTTTTACCAAAATTTGCATTTCTCATCAACAGTACCCTCTATTCTACCTCTTCTCTCTTCTATTTTTCCTTCTGCCTCCAAGCTTTCCATAGCTGCAACACATAAGGAAGCTTTCCATAGCTGCACCATTTGTCTCCCCCTTTCATCCACACCATCCCTTTGAACTACTTCTTCTCCCCTTGCTCCCCATTGAGCCACTTCTCCCCCCCCTCCAAGCTTTCCATAGCTGCATCACAAATGGAACTTTTCCATAGCTGCACCACCTGCCTCCATCTTTCATCCACACCATCCATTTGAACTACTTCTCCTCCCTTGTTTCCCATTGAACCATTCCTTCTCACTTCATTCCTGAAGGAGCATGCCTCTCTCTCTAACACCACAACTCTTCTGCTTCAGGTGCTACCATGTCACCCCCCTCCACATCAAGGAAGCCAAAGGATGAGATAGAGGCAGTTTGCTTGCATAACACTAGGGATTTTGATGGCAAATGTGTGTCGCATGTGTTTTCTAAAGGATCTTGGATCTTCATGCAACCTGCAGGTATCGTGCCTTATCGAGTTTGAAACCGTGGCAACCTTAACGAACATTGAAAGGGGAGGCTTCTTGGTTTCAAGAACCATAGAGTCAATGGTACAACGGCCATTGTTCAACACGTGTACTCTTGGCGTTCCATGCGCTTGAGGAATGGAAGCTCAAGAGATTTTCCAATACATTGTAAGTCGTAAAACATTATTGGTTGCTGATTCTAAACGCTTGTTATTTATTTTTTAATTGATAGTTTTTGGTGTTGTCATAGACATATTCCCATCCGACTTTGTTAAGGAACAACCAATCAAGAGTCTCACAGGAACCTTCAATGCTCTTCCTGTCGACATTGGTGTTATGATGCTTCCCAACTCACCACCTTCGATTCTGTTGCAACACAGAATCTTCTTCTACTCATATACATATGTAGTGTCGGCCTCAAAGGATGGAATCGTAAGATCATTGCTGTTGACAAACCTTCATTATTGAGCCTGAAATGGCCACAACCCGATGCGTGGTCACTCTTCTCAGTGAAGGAGAAGATGCTTTCCGATATTTGCTCCTCATTAAAATTTGGGAAGGCTTCCAAATCGATAGGGCTTAGTTGGTGCTTCCCCATGCATGTTTTTGTACACATGTTCAAGACATTGCCATTTAGTGTCACACCTACTATGCTTTGTAGCAAGAATGTCATGTATGAATCACTAAAACTAGTATTTGGAGATAATTGGGAACTGGTTGAGGGAGTGCACCAAGGAGATAATACAAGTGTAAAGTGGGGGCTTCAAATATAGGGATATGATATTTGAAAGTGTGCACTACTTTGTACCTACATTTCCACTATATATGAGCATTGGATGTGTAAGAGTGGAAAGTGGATACCCTTACAATCCAATGTTGCTAATTTTGTGACATTTGACATACCCGTTACTTTGTCAAATGGTGTTTTTGAGATTGTGCAAGTTAGTGAACACTAGAGACTCACCAACATAAAGGAACATTTGATTATCTTGGGCTACAAAGATATCAAAGATGCTTACTTTCGTCTCAATCGAAAAAAGGTGTGTTTAATTTTTATGTTGTCTACATGTGCTAATTGGTAGTCTTTATAAAAGCATTTTTTTTGTTTCAGATTGTTAGGCGGATGGAGGCAACCATGAGAGGGCAAGAGGAGTGGAGGGTTGGCAGCACACTGTCTTTAAGTTTATCTGAGTGGGCTAGCCGGAAGGGGGGAGAGCGCACGGTGTTTGGGCCTCAAGCAGCCTAGCACACTACATTAACAAACTATCAATGCTGGATGTGTGCATCATACACAAGGATTTCTCCCCAAACTACCATTTTGTTTTGTGGGTGCTTAAGGCTACAATTAAACTTCTATGCTTAGCCACCACGCCCTCAAACAACCCATGTAGTTATTCTGGTGAAAAAATTACTTGCAATCGCCACTTTTGGCATTGGCTTTTGCAGTAAGGTCATGACATGCATAGCACTTTTTCAAGCCCTGGGGGTTGACAGTGCCCAAGCTATAGCTGCTTCTGTACTTACATCCATTCTACCCCTTGCTATAGAGCATCGTAGAGAGATCGCAAAGTGCCTCCTATCAAAAGATAGTTAAACCGGATGTACAAGCTTATAAATGAAAATTATCTCTTGTCCATGATCTTTTGCAAAGTTCAATTTGCTGTTTTGTTCATGTTCAGTGAAGGCAAAACTGTGAAAATTCTACCCATTTGAAATATGTATAACTATTTGAATGTTGATTTTGTACATTGGAAAAAACTTGTCCAAAAAATAGCATATAATTGCTTTTTTTGTGCAATTTTGTATGTATCCACAAGGCAGCAAGAATTAGCCCTGCAAGCCTATTGTCTGGCTAAACATTGCTATCTTGTGGACACAACCAATTTGACTAGTTTTGCAATATTCTGGTTAATAAGAGAAAATCTTTTACCTAATGGACAATTTCAAGCCAACCAAAAAAAATAATTTAGCTTTGGTTGCCATCATCTAAGCTATGCATGCCAAGTAGAGAACCTTTTATACAATTGATTAGCATCTCACCTTCAACCATTGAACAAAATAAATGTAGACAAATATAGACATTAAATGTGGACATTAAGTTTACATAGAGCGATAAAAAGAGACGTTGGAAAGGGCGGAGAGGGAACACACCCAGCACACATAATGTTTGCCTCTCTATAGCCCAGGGATACCGCTGCACCCCTATCCACACAGAATCATACACACAGACACACACTTTTCTCAAACAAGCTCGTAAGTACACCCGAATCAATGCGCACAAACTCGTGTGGACCACAATCTACCTCACACCCATAAACACATCAATTTCTTGTTTCCCTTGCACACAATCACCTCTCTCTCTCTCTCTCTCTCTCTCTCTCTCTCTCTCTCTCTCTCTTTGCACATCACACCCTTGAGGGGGACACACCTGCCTACACACACCCAGAAACACCGTGCAACAGAGCAGAAGAAAAGAGAGGGGAGGGGGAACAACACCAAAAGCAACACAACCAGAGCTTGCTTCTTCTTCAATTGATGAGCTATGGTGGAGCATACAACAACCAAATCTCTCTCCCTCTCTATTCTGTCTGCCACCCTCTTAATAAAACAGAGTTCAAAAACTTAAATATCTCCTAATCGGTGCAGACTTTTCCTATGTGCGTGAGACACAAAAATGCTCAAAACACCGTTTTCCTTGTCCTTGAATGGCCCAGTTTTACAAAAAGCCAATTTTGCAAAAAATTTATAGACTAAGACTTTTTGGCCTCCCTCATGCAGAGGTGTGAAATCTCTCACACACTTTCCTTTTTTCCACTGACCACATGTTATCCTCAACCCAAGTTGCCTTGCATGTCCTAAGAGCCTTTTCACATGTAAAAACCTTTTCTTCAAACATGAAATCTCTACGCTTAGGCCTTCATAACCACATAAAACATATACTTCCTAGATCTCCCTGCTTGTAATGGGCCTTCGTACTTGCCTTATCACCCGTGCCTGCACCTGTAAGCATACACATCATTGTATGCGCCCTCTGCTAGGGTTGACACACTTTGGCTGCACCACGTATTGTATTTGTCACAAAGTGCAAATACATTGAGTTCACAAGAAAACTTGAATCCAGTACAAGGGTTCCAAACTAAACTTGATTCCAACACAACAGTTAGTTACAAAAAAAGGTTTGTAAGTTAGAGGGTATCACTCATGCCTTAGGCCATGTGCAAGTTGCATGCCCTTGGCCATGATTGTTACAGGCTTGGCATGGACAGCACATAAGAACATGTCCTCAAAGAGACTGACCAAAATAAGGCTCTAGCCTCCTAAATTGATTCGAGGGCAATTGCAGACATCCAAAGCTCTATGTTGTAGCTTTGTAGCACTTCCTTACATGTCCGTGTGAATGGTGATTTCCTAATAAGTAGGCATGTTGTCTTCTGGTAATGCCGAATTTCAGCAAACGCTCGACAAAATCATCGTGTTTTTGGATGTCGATGTTGTGGGGGCCTCTAAGCTCCTTGTGGCCTCTGTGGCTTCCTATAGAATTTTGACTTCGGATAGTGCTTGGGAGGTGGCTGGGGGGCATCTTCATCCAGATCATAATCCTCATTATCATTGCTACGCTCATCATTGTTGGGTTGATCAGAAGGCATGGCACCCATTCCTCTCGGCAGTGATTTGCCGGCCACAATTTGGCGACCTAAGCCAAATGGCATCGTGCCCATCTGGCCTGGCAACATCTTTGTGCCCACCCTATGCTTCATTGGTATGTCCTCCCCTTCCCATGGCGGACGCCCAGACGTGTCTGTCTATGTGCGTTTTGGGTCAACTAGCTCTTCTGGTTGCCGATTTGCGCACATCTTTTGCCTTTTGCGCACCGCATTGTTGGGGTAAAGGTGCTACGCCTTTTGCCCACCTGAACGTCCAATGTCCGGCTGCCCGCCCACGTGTGCACATATCCTTATTCTTCACTACATATGAGAATAAAGAGCTCCTCATCTTTAGTCTTGTGAGGCTGCTCCACCCACACCGGCATGTCCTCTTCCCCCTTTCCCGCACACACCACACCGTGCACGTACGTATGCAATTGTGCACACGTGCACTCATCAATTGGTATCAGAGCTACGGCTCGACGGTGGCGGTGATCTCTTGCAACAGCGGAGCTCAGTTGGAGCTCAGCACTTCACGGCACCGGACAAGCTGATTCGGGGTGGATCCGACACGGATCAAAGAGAATCGGGTGGTTCCCGGCTTCTCGGCATGTGCAACCCCTCTCCGGAGGAGAGAATCTTGAAGAGAAACCATGGCATCTCTATAAAAATAGAGACCTGTAGGAGATCTTCTATAGATGCTTGGAAAAGCTTCAAATCAAGAGCTCATGTTGGCAAGACAGTTCAACTTGAATCAGATAGTATCGGGCACTAATCAAAGCAGGTAACTGGATGTGGGCACTGCGAGCTTGGAAAATTACAAGCAAACCAAGACAAAGATGGAATTGTAGTTGGAATTTGGGCAACAGCTCAATCGCGCTCGACGGGGATCTTGGAAGAATATAGCACCAAGCAAGGGCTCAACATTGTAGGAAACAGAGCGAGTCCAAGCGCTGTAAATTGGGGGGAAATTGAGGCGTTAGCAATCGAGCACCTTACTTGAGGGAGAGCTTGCAAGCAGCCAATCAATCGGGACAGTGAGAAGCAAAGGGGGAATTGAATGCAGGTAGTTTGTGAGATGCATTGCAAAGAGAGCCAGCAGGTCGAGCATCACAGAGCTTTGAGAGCTTGGCAAGACATTCAGAGCTTGTGTGAGCATTACTAGAGGTGAAAATTGGTGGAGCTCATAGGCTGAAAATTTGGGCAGCAACCTTAATGAGCAACCAGTCGACAGCGAGTCTAGATGGCATTGTGTTGCCCTCTCTCTCTCTCTCTCTCTCTCTCTCTCTCACACACACACACACACACACACATAGGCAGTATCTTGGAAGATAGCGAGCATCACGGCAGAATCAGGCACCAGGCATTGAAGCTTGCAGGGGGGATTCCAAAATCTTGAAGCAAGAAAGCAAAGGCAGTGTTTTTTGGAGCAGGGCAACGAGGCCTTGAGCAATTTGGAATTGGGCTTAATCAAAGCATTGTGGAGCTCACCCAGTAGCTTGTGTGTGTCGTTACACACACACACAGCACATACACTCGTGTAGGTAGCGACCATAGCCGAGGCAAGCACGGTAGTGTGAGCAAAGGCATCGAGATTGGGGGAAGAAAGTCGGGCAGCATCCGAGGAGAACTGGAAAGGGGAAGCTCGATGCTTGTCTGTGAACCTGCATCACGATAGTGAATTTAGTTTTCTTTTAAATCTCATCCTTACACACCATTTTATGTCCAAGGGAAAGCTCCCACAGGGTTCTCGACAACCCCCCCCCCCCCCCCCCCCCCACTCCTCGACACTATGGCCATTCGCCTTTCTCACATCACGACTCTCTCACCCCGAGAGAGAGGGAGAGCGGATAGGTTTTTGGCCAAACCTGGTATCGGTGAACACACCCCTAGCTTGGAGATAGAGTGAGAGTGAGCGTGTGAGTTGAGAGAGAGAGAGAGAGAGAGAGCTTGAGAGAGAGCAAACACATTCTGTTCGGCTACAGGCAGCGAGTAAGCCCGGACATCACCCAACATCGGCTTGTTTTCTTGACTTTCTCGACATTAGTTTTTGACACTAATTCGACGATTTCCTAGCGTTTCTCCTCCATGGCTTCGAGCATCAGCTATTGGCATCATTTTCCGACACTGATTTACCGGCTTGGCTTTAGCGGTTCTTCTTGGTGTTTTGCATCAGCTCGGCATCGGCCTTGAGCTCGACGATTAGCCATCCCGACGCATTGGTTTCAACATCGATCAGGCAACTATTCGACTAGCGCGCTTTCGCCCGGCGGCGGAAGCTGACATCGGGCGTTTTCTTGACTTCAAGCACAGGTGGCCATAGCATTGGCACTTTCGTCCGGCGGTGGAAGACGGCTCCGATGGCCATCCCTAGCTTTTCGACTTCGACGATCATCTCCAATTTCGGCTTTCATGGCACATACCAACACATACGGCTCTGACGAACCATTCCAGAGCAGGTTTTTCCTTGAGTGCACACAGCTCTTGGACATCGTTTTTGATCGATGTGTTATTGATCGATGAGGTAGTAGTTGCCAGTTTTCAATGGTTTTGCTCACAGGTTGCAGCGTAGCTTGTGTGGAGCACTGGAGAGTGCACAGTTTGGTGTAGTTTCATGCTATGTATGCATATGTGGATACAGCTTGAGCTGAGATAACTCACAGGTAGCAGATTTACAGGTTTACATGTGTTTTTGGATAGGTACACATCTATAGAGCCACTCAGTCAGGAGTGAGTCAGTTTGCCAGGCTTTTGGCAGCGTATGTAGACCATTTGTGGATCTGTGTACTGAGACGCTGTGTGTCTAGTTTTCATGTGATTTGGTGAGATTTTTTGAGTTTTTGCTCAATTTCCAAGGGAAACTCTGTCGGATTTTTTCTCAGATTCTTGCCATGGTTTGCACATATTCACAATTTGCTCTCTGATGGTTTAGTCGTCGAGTTGACTCCCACTCTGATAGTTATCTGTAGTTTTTTGGCTTGCAGTTTGCGTTGAATTTTGACTCATTTTGCAAAGGAAATTTTGTTCGTTTTTCCCCGTCTTCTCGCCATAAAAGTTTGCAGTGTTATGACATCTTGTAAAGTGGTTGATATATTCCCACATAGACAGTAATCGAGTGCTTACTCTCTTTGATGGATTTTGACAAGTTTTGTCAGTTTGGACATAGTTTGGTGTTCTTGTATCCACTCTCGTAGGAGTGAGGATTGTGATTGTGTATGCTTGTGTGGCTACAGATAGACAGTCACAGGTTTCACAGGTTTTTACAAATATTTTGCAGGCAATTTCTTTCGTGGGATACGTTTTGAGCTAGTTTGCTCTCTACTTGCATATATGGTTATGAGCTTTACGCTCAATTGAGCAGTTTGTGCTTGCAGAGTTTGCAGATTGTGGAGTTGCTTTTAGGCATATCTGAGCGTTAATTTTGATGCGATTGATCATGCTTTTGAGCATTGTGTAGTGGTCGCGTTACCTCCCACTTTGTTGTCATTCTAGCGTTCACTTATGGCAGCAAACATGTGTGACATTGAGAGACGATGGTCTCATTCTTGCAGATACATGTGTTGTTGGCATTACGGTCACACAGTGCACATTAGACGCCATTGTTTCAGACGTATGAGACAGATGTATCCAAGATGCAGATACAGATTTGACACATATTCGAGAGGCAGTTCTAGTGGTAGTCTATGCCAGTGATGATGATGTCATGCTTGCCTACAGTGTACCTCTTGCAGATTTGTCTATGGTAAGCACACTTTCTCCACAGTGGTTACTAGATAGCGAAGTAGTTTTCCACGTCACACCATGTCGTGAGTGGTTTAGCACATTTTCTAGTGGGAGACTTGGTTGTGTGCACTTGGCCGATGGTTCGACATTTGACATAGAGGGTGCAGGAGATGTTTGTTTGTCATTACCTAGTGGTGTGTCATACACGCTACAACATGTGCGCTACGTTCCTCAACTGAGACAGTTGGTAGCTTTCGGTTGTCAAGTCTTGCTTAGAGAGGAGTCTTTCCAAATGCATTGTGGTTCACTAGTGATTGCCAAAGGAGCCTGCAACGGCCTGGTATATCCTATACATGTCTTTGAAGTTCAAGACGGAGTAGTCGGTTTTGTTGCTTGCATGCTTTGAGCGAGAGACGAGACATGTCTTTTTTGCCAGCGATCTACATCATGCTCACGAGACAGAGCATTTAGCTGTGCAAGGGCATGCTAATAGACTCTGTAGAGACAGAGATAGAGTGGTAGTGCTCTAGTGAGACACAACAATTGTTGTTAGACTTTGTGTAGGCAGAGATAGAGCAGGTCTGCTCCCTAGAGGCAAAGATAGAGCTGACATATATGGAGTTTTTTGACATGCTCATGTTAGAGGCTCATGAGTTGGTGCCAGGATGCTCAGTTTTGCCTATGGGTGAGAGGGACGTAGTTTCCCTAGTGTCAGTATTGACACATCCATACGTGATGGGTAGTCTTGAGGATGCATCTTTTGCAGATAGCACAAGGGAGGCGAGTACATCTACTCTTCTGCAGATTTTGTTAGCGTTTGGGGATCTCATGCTCGATTGTTACTGTCGAGGCTCCACCTAGCAGCTACAGTGGGAGCATTTGCAACACGGATTGTCAGTCGTACGGTGGCTGACACTAGCATGACACTTTGTGGAGCTTTGCAGACCATACAAAGTTGTTTGCGGGATTTACATGCAGGCTCTAGCATGGGTACACACACTAGCCTACCACCAGAGCCAATACAATTGCGTGTAGATCAATAGAGTGAGCCAACGGGCGTAGGTTGAGAGAGTCTCTCACCTAGTTTCTTGTACATACTAGTAGCTTAGCTAGTAGACCTCACTTATCAATGTATCGCCTTTAAGTGGGAGACTGTTGGGGTAAAGGCGCTACGCCTTTTGCCCACCCAGACGTCCAGTGTCCAGCCGCTCGCCCACATGTGTACATACCCTTATTCTTCATTACATATGAGAATAAGAAGCTCCTCATCTTTAGTCTTGTGAGGTTGCGCCACCCACACCGGCTTGTGCTCTTCTCCCTTCTCCACACGCATGCATCCGCGCACACACGCACTCATCACGCATTGGTCTTTGGATTCTTATTTGCAGTCTATTTGGTCTTTCCCATCTAGAAAGTGCTTTTGGGGGGCTTCTTAGAGCTTGTGGTGTTTGGTGAGGGAAGGAGTGTTATGAGTTTGAGAAAGGGGGGTTTTCCCTCTTTATATAGGGTGGCCATATAAGGGTGGGTTCACATGGTGGAAAAGAGCCGCTAAAAGCACGAGAAAATAATCTTTTGAATTTTAAAACCACATGAAATTGGAGAACTGTTCAAACACACGGAGCCAAAAGTCTACTTGTAAAATTGCATATACAATCAAACAATGAAAACATTCGATCCAAAAAAGAGAGCATCCAAGTGTAATGGATTTTCCATTATCATGAGATTCTAAATACATCTACTACCTCTTGACCCAAAATTTTCTAGCCCTAGTCCTTGATGCTCACCACACTGCATGCCGTGCTAGACCTTCTGAGGATCTCCAGTGCTCTGAGGAACGAACATGGGCCAATCGACGGGCTTCTTTTGCCAAGCACGATGATCTTGCATGTTCAATCAGCACTTTGCATCCAAAGGTGGTGCGGTAAAACCAATTGAATACTTCTTAAAGATAGCATGAGTGCACTAGATCCCCTCCATGTCTTGTATTCTTGAAGTAGACACCCCTGGCATGATATTGTGACTTCTCAATACCTTGCGTGCTCCAAAGATCCAATGAACCATACATGTTCATAAAGTATGCACCATGGGCATAGAGGATGTGCTGCCCATAAAGGCACAACACATCAATGATCAAAACTAAAGCATAGTACAGACCAAGTCAGAATAGCAAGCAATTACCATATAGTGTGTTATGTTTGATTCACCCCATGCAATGACGACTGTCTTTGTGAACTCCACCACCAAATTTTGGAATTCTTGTCGTTGCTCTCACTGGTTGTGCTTGCAAGTCATAATATCTTCATCATCTTGTTGAATACTACCCAAACATGTTGTCGGCTAAGCACAACACTTGCATTGCTATCATTGTCCGTTATATACTTGCAGAGATCCTTCCACAACTCCCACCCACCTTCAAATGTTGATGTGTTGGCAACAGGACTACTTTCCTTGGACCAAACCCTCTTCAAAAAATGCCTTGCCTTTAGTCCACTCATGGACACTGGTTAGGCTACTTCCTGAGTGCTTGCATTGTTCTTCTGTGCAACAATGGATGTGTTGGTCCCATGAAAACCCATTGAATTTAAGAGCCCTTCCACTTTTGAGATAGCATCAAGCGACCTCTCCACAGGCTTCATTCTAAAGGCATAATCAATATGAAGCTTTGATAAACGATCCAAGATGTGGTTCCATTCACTGTCTTTTGTTGCACGATTGGGCTCCTCTAGCATAGGACATCGTAGAACCGAATGCTCCCACTCACGTGTAATTTGTGAATTGTCATCTTCCTCTGTTTCGTCGACCATTGTGATCTTGTGTGCATTCCCCTTATAGCCCTTGATGCAGAATGGATAAGGATATAGAGCTCCTGCCCCTTGTTTGCATCCTAGAATGCACTTGATTGTTTTCAGATCACAACCTAAGTGCCAGTCAACTTCAAACTCCCCTATGCCATCTACTTGGAGTTTTTCCTCAGCTAGATGTGCCTTAGTGACATCTGTTATCCATGGAATGCATTCAAAAATCCAAGGAAGCACTCCATGGGTCTCCTTGGGAACGTCAATAGCACCAAGCCACCAAATTTCTTTCTCCTACTGCACATTTGCACAATCCTCATTCGTAGCTGTACGTTTTGCATGAAATAATGCCTCGTTCATGAGAGTAATACTCATCCTTTCTAATCTTTGTTTCTTCACAATCTGACACTCGTCTAGCTTAAGCACAAACACCAACTTTGAACCTAGCACTTCAAAATGTCCAAAAAACATAAGGAAAATCATAATTTGAAAAAAAAAGATTGCTTTACTGTAGCCTCACCATTAGGTAGTACACCATAAAAATGTATCATTGCCACTTGAAGCCTTCTCAAATCAACAAAAATATTATTTGACATTGAGTAAGGAAATCCCTTGTCCACCTTGTCTGCACCTACGCTTGCATTGGCACGTTTCTTAACTCCGTTTGATCGCTTGGTAAAGATGGATGAAGGCATTATCTCCTCTATGTGCAAATAGCCTCCTATTTGAAAGTACATGTCTTCGTTGGAGGCCTTCTTAACAAGATTGACCTTAAGTGGTATAGGAAAAACATTCTCAGTAATTCCTCTTTCCCTTAAAGCATCCTTAAGGAGACAATATAAGGCAATGTATCCCTTAGTACTAATTCCAACTTCATCACAAGCCTTCTGTACATCAACATCACACAAGATTTAAAAACTTTCTCATCACCTCCTTTGTGGCAGCATTGTTTAAATGTTTCGCATTTGGTGCTCGTAAAAGGGCTACGACATCCAATTTCTTGAGGCACAAACTTAACAAATGGATGCAATCCTCGTGGCTGTGGCCACCACACAGTTCTTAGATAAAATTTCTACAAGAGTAAACAAAAACATTACCACAAAATTCCTACAAGAATGGACAAAAAAATTACCATAAAAGCACAAATTGGAGCGTAGCAAAATGTACCTTGTAGCTGTAACCCTTCTTTTTCTAGCACAGCCTTCGGGGACTAAAGTCTCTATGGCATTGAAGCTCCTCTTATGTTCCCTTGCACCTAAGGGAGTCTTTTTTAGATGCAGGATCTTATCATTAGGAAAAATATGAACCCTCTAGGGGCCCTTTGAGATTAAGGTTAATTAAAGGCCATCCAATAGGAAGAGGGTGGTGGACACACTCTATACCCTCAAAAATGTAGGGGGACAAGGTAGCCTTACACCTCTTGATGGCCTCTTACCTAGTGAGAAGGTAAGGGAGGTTGCTTGGGGAAAGGGAGAGGGGGGGGGGGGGGGGGGGGGGGGGGGGGGGGGGGGCGGGGGAGACCACTTTGACCTCTTTTCCCCCACTTTTTGGCCCGGGTTTAAAAATACACTAAAAATTTTAAATTTTCAAAAAATTTCAATTTTCAAGTTTTCCCTCCTTAAAAGGTCCCCAAACCTATTCATGGTCAAAAAAGTATTTTTGACCTCCAAAAGTAAAAAACGTGCACTAAAAAATCCAAAAAAATGAATTTTTTCAAAAAAATTCAAGACATCATTTTCCACCCTCCAAAGTCTTTTCAAACCTATTATATAGCTAAAAAGTTTTGTCTCTCTACAAACCCTTTTCCAAGCTCTCGATTGCTGTAACAACCACATGCACCCCCTATAGTCCAGCATTATCTCTCTGCTATCTTTCTCCCACCTCCACTGTAGAACCAAGCAAGCTTCTCCCCCATTTCTTCCCCTTGCCCACCACATAGTTTCATAGCAAGCTAGCTTCTCTCCCTTCTCTCACCTCCATTACAACATGAAACAAGATTCTACTCCTTCTACTTTCATTCACTCACACTACATGGAAACCTCTACTCCCGAAGGTGGCAAACGTATGAGCTCACAGATTTGCATACCACAACAACAGGAGGTGTGAATAGTGTGTGGGCATTGCAAGAGTTCATCTACAACATAAACATAGAATGGTAAGAAAACTACTCTTGTAGATTACATTCAGAGCTTAACCTCCTCTCCATCTTTAAGTTTATCATGCTGGAGAGAACAAACCTCTTTATGGATTTCAATGTTTAGGCTTCACACCTCTTAACACTGGGTGGTGCTATTTTGTTGGTGGCTTTGGTGCACCATCTATAGTTGTGTAGCATGTGATTGAGTCTCACAATGCAAGTAAGTTGTGCTATCTATGGAGAGTCATGGAAGATTCTTCTTACAATTTATTCTTTGTATAGTTGTCATTAGATTATTAGAAAGATATCATTTTGTACTTTATAACTTTGTGCTCACATAATCTATTGTTTACTTATAGAGTCAACTTTTTTTCAGAGGACATGAGCAAGCAACCATGTGCAGAAATGGAAATCACTATATTTTTGTTCCGTGAGGAACCTTTTCACTACCATGTTAAAGGATTTTGATAAAAATAGTAGAATTTTTGTAGAATCTTGAACCAATAGGTACTCTCTAGGAGCTCTTAGAAAAGCCATCCATATAGTACTACTATCACTACAAGAGGCTATTCATATTAGCGACGCTCACACAGCGACGCTCACACAGCGACGCTCAAAAAAAATTTTCCTGACGTCGCTATGAGCGACGCCGGGAAATTTGCGACGCTCATAGTGACGCCGGCTGGGCTAAAAAAATAACCGAGCTTTGTAAATTTGCGACGCTCATAGCGACGCCGGCTGGGCTAAAAAAATAACCGAGCGTGCCCAAAAACTCAGATCTCACATCTGAGTTTTTCGGCGCCCTCAAGCAAGGAGCAGGTAACGCTCTCCCTCTCTCTCTCTCTCTCTCTCTCTCTTTTTCTTCTCCACACACACACACACACACGAGGAGAGGAAGGAGAGCCAGGTATGCTCCTTCCCTCTCCTCATTCTCATGTTCCCTTCCCCTCTTTCTCTCTCCCTCTCTCTCTCTCTCACACACACACATACACACACACACATAGTGTTTTTGAGAGAGAGAGAGAGAGAGAGAGAGAGAGAGAGAGAGAGAGAGAGTACAAACAAAAACAAAAACGCACACACACATACATAAACAAAGAATGCACACACACATTGAGAGAGGAAAAGAGAGAGAGAGCATGCATAAACAAAAAATGCACGCATTGAGAGAGGAAAAGAGAGAGAGAACATGCATAAACAAAAAACGCACACATTGAGAGAGGAAAAGAGAGAGAAAACATGTATACGATCCAAAAAAACGCACACACATTGAGAGAGAAAGAGAGAGAAACTAATTTAACGTCGTAGGAAACTAATTAAAATTAAAAGACCTAAAAATCTAGCCGACGAGGAGTTGAACTCAAGACCTATTATTCAAGAGGAAAATGGCATAATCAATCTATCATGCTTGGCATGGGTGATAGAAAGGTTATACCATTTATCTCTTTTTATTGGCACACACATCCACACACGCGCACACACACAAGAAGAAGAGAGTTATAACGTCGTAGGAAACTATCTTAAAAGACGTTAAAGATTAGGTTATATGTAGACTTACATTAAATTAGATTTAGGTTTATTTTTAACTAGATTTATGTTTATTTACGCTAGATTTAGATTTACGTTATATTAGATTAGATTTAGGTCTCCATAGACTGCGATGCCTGCATGAAGCGGGTGAAGAAAGCCCTCAATGGAATATAGGGTATTGCTGCCTTCACTCATGGTGGGCTCCGTCGATCCAAAAGTACTGGTGAAATGTCTTCAGAAGATAGGGAAGAAGGTGGATCTTCAGGGCGGCAAGAGTCACTACATCCCCGACACAATGACCATCTAGACAACCTCTAGTCATTCAACAGCAACTTCAAAGTTAGTAACAAGAGCAAGAACGGTCTAAAGGGCCAATTGCTGTCGTCAGATGTGGATGGAGATGAGGCAGCGTCACCGCTGGAAGTTAACTCTCACATCTTTAGTGATGAGAATGCCAACTCTTGCCGAGTTATGTGAAAAATTATGTGTTAAATCAGTTTTAAGGTTCTTATAATCCCTGTTAGTTTAGTTCTTTGTTTTTAATATAACATAATTTACGTTAGATTTAGATTTATGTTATATTAGATTAGACTTAGGTTTATTTAGGTTTACCCACACACACACACACACACACACACACACACACACACAAGAAGAAGAGAGTTTTAACGTCGTAGGAAACTATCCCAAAAGACGTTAAAGATTAGGTTAGATGTAGACTTACGTTAAATTAGATTTAGGTTTATTTTTAGTTAGATTTACGTTTATTTAGATTTATGCTTATTTATGTTAGATCGAGTCCACGCAAGAATTACTTACGGTTTAGGGTTTAGAGCTAGACGAACAGTGAAAAGATCTACTGTGAAAAGATGTTAAGATGCTGTGAAGTGCTACAGCTAGAGAAGAGGCAAAGGGGTTTTGTCCACTACATGCAGTATCATGTAGACGTGGGTGTGTAGATTTCTTGTACCCACAAATATAGGTATTGACCAATAAAGACGAGATTATAACCCGGTGGTTCTGATCTCCGTGCACCCCTAGACCGAGGTGTGCGGGGATTGGACATGACTAGAGAATGTGAGGTAGAGAGAGAGAGAGAGAGAGAGAGAGAGAGATAAGACGAAGAATGCCAATAGAATATTAAATTTGTTGTCCAGGTTATAAGTTTTTTATATATCCTCATTATGAGTAGTGACGAGGATGTGGGACCGTCCAACCGAAACACCTATCTCTCAACGAGGGTCTTATGTCCTTGTAATCAATGCAAGCATGCTGTGCGATGGACAAGACGTGTTTCTTTGCAGCACGTTCGCGAATTTGGCGAGTTCGATCCATCTATTATAGATCGAGTTGTTGCCAATTATAACTCGTCGGACTCTGACGCTGGCCAACAAGCAGCAATCTTGCAACCCAATAGACGTGTTCGCAGGCGCTTTGGTCAAGCAGCATATGTGAGGCCACAAGATGTAGCCTCTGACAGCTCGGGGGATGATCATGCAGAGCACATTCCCAACGAGGCAATGTTTGAGCCCGAGATTGATGAAATGATCGAGACGATCATGGATTCAGAAAGGCTTATCTATGATGATATGAAAAGTGAAGCCGATACGCCATTGTATAATGGAGCACGTATGTCTAGATTGAAAGCACTCCTGGTTCTTCTCAACATGCAGGCAAAGTTTGGATGGAGTGACACTAGCGTCACAACGCTTTTCAGGTGATCTATTACAATTAGTTTACTTTAATAAAACTCTAAATGGATAATGATCTGATAGATTTTTACACGACTGTATCATATTTTTATGTTGTGTAGATTGCTGAAAGAGCACATACTACCAGCTGACAATGTGATGCCAGATTCCCGAGATGAAGCAAGAAAGATTTTGCGAAACTTGGGGATGGATTACAATTCTATCCACGCTTGTCCTAATGACTGCATTCTTTTCAGAGGGGAATACATAGACATGGAGAAGTGTCCGAAATGTGATTCCGAAAGATATCGAGTAGATCTCCACGGGACAAAAATTCCACAAAAGGTTTTTGCCAGGGAAGCTCGAAATTTGCGCTTAGGCCTGGCTATGGATGGCGTAAATCCATTTGGTCAAAGATCAACATCTTACAGTGTATGGCCCATTGTCATCGTCAACTACAACATTCCCCCGTGGTTGACTGCGAAGAAGGGGCACCTATGGCTAAGCTTGATTGTGCCAGGGCGATATAAAGTGGGGAATATGGATGTGTATCTTCGTCCACTATTGGAAGAGCTACAACAATTGTGGATTGGCATAGAGGTGGTGGATATGAGCCGACACACAGGACGACGGAATGCTTTGATCAGAGGCATTCTAATGTGGACCATGCATGACTATCCCGGGCTAACAAAATTCTCAGGTGATCTATTGACACTCCTCACTCAGACACTGTAAATCTTGTTTTTTCCCATAGTTGATCTATTATCATGTGTATACATGCAGGGCTTCAAACAAGCGGATACAGAGCATGTGTCACATGTGGACCTAGACTGAATGCACGTAGGGCACCCTCACTGAAGAAGCAAATCTACGAAGGTCATCAAGCGTATCTTCCAGAGAATCATGTGTTACGCGACGGCTTTTTGGGAAGAGAGCCACCAAGGATGTCTGCACAAGCATGGTTAGAGCAGAAGGAGATGTGCGATGACGGATTGCCTCCAGGGATGAAGAGACTATCTCTATGGTACGAGTTACCATACTGGCCCCGACTCATGATCAATCACTTGCTCGATCCAATGCACATATTCAAGAATGTGGGTAATCTACTATGGGACCATCTGACTGGCAAGAAAGATAATTTGGGAGCCAGAGTTGACCTTAGAAATGTGGATCGTATGGAGCAATATTGGTCGCAAACAGCGTCTGATGGATCGATAAAACTCCCTAAAGCACCATGGATTTTCACAGGAGCCCAAGAACGCAAAGTAAAAGAGACCATTCGATCTTTGCGGACCCCCACTGGCGTAATGCACTCGCTCCGAACGTGTTTTACTAAAGAAGGAAAGCTTACCGGTTTGAAGTCACACGATTGGCATAAAATGTGTCAGGTATGTTCATAGTGGACTTTAATATCATTGCATAAAATGTGGACTTTAATATCATTGCTGCACATACTTTACAGTTTATTTTACCGATTGCCATTGAGGGATGTTTGTCTCTCGACATCCGTAACACAATCTACAAACTTGCAAAGCTGGTGCAATGGATCTCACAAAAGGAGATCAACGTAGACTCCATACCATTCGCCAAACTAAATGCTGCGGAGCTTGTGTGCATGTTTGAGAAACATTTTCCTACTACAATGCTAACCATTCAGGTGCATCTTCTTGTTCACATAGTTGATGAGGTGGAAATAGCTGGCACAGTTCATTCCAGATGGATGTTCTTCTTAGAACGTTTCATGAAAACGCTTAGGGATATGTGCGTCAAAAGGCACGTCCGGAGGGTAGCATGGCAGAGGTTGGTTGGTATCAGAGTCCCTAGTGTACATTGGAGAGTGGCTAGACGGATTTGATAAAGCCCGAGACACGCTATGGCGAACCATAGATGATGAGCGCATATCTGGGATTGTCATGTGCAATCTCGGTGTTGAGAAGAAGATGACGGAAGATCTAGAGGCTAAAATCAACCGATTTTGCATGCTTCACAATCCAGTGATGCAAAAGTGGATTTCACAATATGAGGATGCAAAGCAAGAGCGACAAAGGGCACGAATCGAGTGGAGACGGGGAAGACGACCACCGATGCACTATCCAACGGTTCTGGAGAGCCTACCAACCTTCATGAGCTTAAGATGGTTGCACAACCAATTGAAAAGCGCACAACAATGCGGTGATGAAGTGACTGAGGAAGAGTGGGAGTCCTCTCGGGGTTGTGCGACCAAGGTAAGTTTGCAATGTACGACTAGCAAGTGACTTTATTTATAAACGTTTGAACGGCCACTCATAATCTTTGTTCGTTGTAGTATAAGTCATACACAGCAGCATGGTGTAAAGGTCGACATTTTAGGGTGGAATGAATCGACAAAAAGCGTTTTACTCAAGATTGTGGAATCATGGCAAAATTTGAACAGTCTAGTCGACGACGTTCCTCTGATGCAGATCCTGTGGTGGCGGAACTCACTTACTTCGGCACGCTGCAAGAGATTTTGAGGATCGATTACAGAGGATTTTTTGTCGACTTGTTCGACGTGCAATGGTTCAAGATAATCATGGAGGGTCGCAACGCTACTGTGCGTAGAGGAGAGTCTGGTTTTCTTGAGGTGGATTCTACTAAGAAATGGACTGACCTAAGAGACACTTTCGTACTACCCGAGCATTGTGAACAAGTAAGTATGTAAATAGTTAACATCCCCCTTTTACAAGTTATGTGCTTGAAAGCTCCTGTAAGTTATGTGGCTCTGGCAGGTAATATTTCATCCTACAAAGTCTACATCAAACTGGTGGTACGTCATAGAGGTAGCCCCTCGTAGTGCAAGGACGTATGAAGGCTACCATGTGACAATCACAACGGCATCAATGGAGGAGATCAGAGAAGATGCTCAATCAGAAGCCGCTGCGGTGGTGCCAGACGAGCATCAAGATGCTACTACTCTATATGGGGTGCATGCAGAGGAGCTACAAAATGAAACAGAGGATATGTGTTTAAACGGAGAGCTTTATATAGATATAGGAAGTTATGCTGAGTTATGCGAGGATGAGAGAGAGATCTCTTAAAGCCACAAATATTGTATTTGAACAATTTTGCTCCGTGTTGTAAAAGCTCTGGCTCTCTAAGTACCTTCCATGGTGTATAACGCTCTTTTCTACTCGCGCTCACATCTTTTGATTGAAAATTCTGAGTTTTCGACTTGCCTCTTCTATCACTCAATTCATTGGGTCATTGTATTTATATGCGTCATTAAGTCATTGTATTTAATGGTCTTTGCGTCATTGTCTACTCTATTCATTCAATATTAAGTTTAAATATTCGTGTGTTTAATGCAGGTATGGATGATGAGGAGTTTCTTTCTTCTTTGTCACCGCAGCAGAGACAGTGGTACGTGGAGCGACATCGCTCTGGCGCATCATCGCGCGTTCCTACTCCATCCGCATCTCCCTCTCTTTCGGAGCATTCGGCGCGCTCCGAAGCTTCGGCGTCGACGAGACGAGCTTCACACTCGTCTAGACACCGGCGCTCTAGTGGTGGCGGTGGCGGTTGTTGTGGGGATTCCGCCACCGATGCCTCCACACCGCCTCGTGTTCGACGAGGCTCTTTACCCTCCCCTTCTTTGCCCGCCCCCACACCAGCCACAGCATCGGCATCTACGCCAGGTTTTGCACGACTGACTGTTCCTAGAAGCTACACACCTCTACCTACTCCGCCAGGAGCCACTCCACTCGACACTCCTCGCTTCGGGGCCCAGACGCCGGTGGAGACACCTGACGTCCGTACCCCCATCGACACGCCGCTAGAGACCCCTGCCGGGACACCCAGGTTCACGCGTCACCGGCCAGAGGGCTTGTCTTACTCCATCGACTTCAGCGGCGGCATCATCATGGATGATGACGGCAAGAAGGTGATCTCGCGCATGCGTGGTCTTTGCTCTCAGCTGTTTAGACACTACATAATAAACAAATGGAGTGAAGTACCAAGTGATTTAAAAAACAGAGTCATCAACATACTTCATGATGAGTTTCCCGTTCCAACACGGGATCAGCGCTTCAATGAAGACCTGATGAACATTCGAATGCGCGAATACTGCAAACACAAGCGTTCCGAAGTGCAAAAAGCAATCAAGAATGGGTGGAACAGGCCAGATTGGCTGGCCAAAGAAGATTGGAAGAATGCGAAGAAAGCAGCGCGCGAGAATCCCGACAAGTGGAAGCAACAAAAGGATGCAGCCAGAGCGCGAGTAGAGGCAGGGAGCTCGCACCACTTGGGGAGCGGTGGATGGACATCATTTGAGGCCGATTTTGTAAGTGTTTTCACATTGCTCTTTATGTTCGATAGTTTAGGGTTTATGAGTTTTTTAATTCTAACATGATGAAATCTTTGTATGTTTTGACAATGGTCGATGACAGGACGTGATCCCACACCGTACGAGCGCGAGTACGCAGACAGGAAGGGCTTAAACGCTCTGATGGACATTCTCAGTTCTCGCGGCGGCATGGTTAGTATTAGGGTTTACTCTTTTTTATTTTTTGTATTGTTTTATAAATGTCGTTATATGTTTATACTTACTGAAAGCTGTCTTATTGTCTTTTTTTGCAGAATCCGACAGATACGCCGCTTGGACGCGATGAGACGTCTGACTAAACGACGTCAGTTTAGCCGTAGCTAGATAGCATTAGTTTAGGGTTTCTCATAGCTTATGTATCATGAGACGGATTTTATACGTCTTTTTGAACCATGTATATTATTACATTTGTCACCGCAGTTCCTTTTGCCAATCAATTCTTTATGCCTATGATGTTGTACAATTGTCATTATTACATTTTCCAATCAATTCATTTTGCCTATGATGTGTACAATTGTCAATTTTGCAAACAATGCGTCTTGTGGGTGACTATTTTGGGTCTATTATCTACCCTTGCACTTTTTTTAAAAAGTGAATCAAGTACAATATGGTTGATGGGTGGCAGGGCATTCAATGCCCTGCCACCAAAAAAAAATTCTTTCGGGCGTCGCTATAACCGTCGCTATTTATGGCTCTGTAGCGTCGCTATGAGCGTCGCTATAGTCTTCAGTGTAAACGTCGCTATAACCGTCGCTATGAGCGTCGCCATGAGCGTCTCTATATAGCGACGCTTATAGCGACGCATATAGCGATGCTCATAGCGACGCATATAGCGACGCTCATAGCGACGCATATAGCGACGCTCATAGCGACGCATATAGCGACGCTCTCGTAGCGACGCTCGTAGCGACGGTTTTAGCGACGCCGAGGGTTATAAAAACCCAGTGTATTTCCGTCGCTAACAGCGTCACAAGAGCACACAACCTCTTGTAGTGTATCTTTCCTAGTGTCATAGACACACAAATACTCAAGTGTATATAAATCTCTACATGAGGAAGACAAATACTTGTAGGAGACGCCTAACAACAACAACATTGTCTCCGTTTGTAATTATTTTCATGAGGCTGGATCCCTCTATAAATGCAATATAAATATGTTTTTTTATTAAATAGTGTCGCATTGAGTGAGAGTATTTAATTTAGATTACTTGAGTTTCATACAGATTTGAGAAATATTGACCTTTATGGATATTTTGATTTGCCTGTAAGACGTTTCAAGTCTCAAGTCTTAATAACTCCACCATGAAGAAATTCAAGCAATATTTTGATTTCAGTTCAATCAATAATGGTTATTCTCATTAAAGTGGATCATAACCTTTGTTAGGATGTCCTCATTTGGGGACGTTTAATATATATCATTAGCAACATTTCACAAGTTGGGAAAGCTAAATTCTTGCTTTCCAACATGTTATTGTTTCCATACTATGCCTATGCCAAGCTTGACTTAGAGAAATGACAACTTGAGATGGAGGTTCGATGTATAGGGGTGACTTATTATTGATTCGTTTCATCATACATATATTGTAAATCCTTTGAGTTTCCACCTTTTTGAGCAGTGTTGACAAGTTTTTGGTATCATTTCTTCTTAATTATCCCTATTCATGAGCTATTGGTAGTTATCTCTTTGGTATTGCTCAATGATACCAATAGTTATTACCTTGTGAACTTAACTATTAAATTGCGGATTTGATTTTTACTATGTAGCTCATTTGGATAGAGAAAGTGTAGACATAAATCACAGATACATGCATTGTTAACATAGAAGATATGTACCACTCGAGCCTATGTAAACCGCTAATCAAGAAACCTTTGGTTGGATACTATAACAGTAGGGGTCACATGTGGTTTCAAACACCAAAGAAATGGCTTAACCAAAACATTCCCAAGAACACGAGGTGGACACAAGGAAGTAAAAATTGGCTCCTTGTTTGGTCGATTTCTAGTGCTGAATGTTTAGTGCACAGGATTTGTGAGGCCTTTGACTTGGGGAGTTCACTAAAGTATATGTAACATAGCACATGTGTTCAACAGAAGGGATTTTATATTCTTGTAAAGTTATAAAAACATGTGTAGATAAGGCGTATAAGGGGTACTTTTAATCCAATTTTGGTGAACGCACATGATATAGGAAAATTTTACATAGTGAATGTTTTGGACCTTTGAAGACGAGAGAGGGGGGGGGGTTGCTCTGATTACATCAAACACTAGACCTCTATCTCATGGACATGCATTAAAAAAAGCCCTTATTTGTCATTATAAGGCCCTAGGGACCCTCAAAAAGAGGGGCCACAAGGGCGCGCAGAATGGCCATCCAGGGACCTTGGATGGCCATTCTGCGTGCCCTTGTGGCCCCTCTTTTTGAGGGTCTTTGGGGCCTTATAATGACAAACACACACTAAGAACAGGGGCAATGGAAACAAGGAAGCAAAAAATGGTTGATGAGTATGATACAAGGTTTAGATATTTGCCATCGGGGGGGGAGTTTGCTATGAATACATCAAATGCACACTTCCATCTCATGGCCATGGATAAAAAAATATTGTATTTGCCATTTTAAGGCCACAGGGACCCTCAACAAGAGGGGCCACAAGGGCATGAGAATGGCCATCCAGGCCATAACAAAATTGGGGGGGGGGGGGGGGGGGGAGAGGGGAAGCTCTTGCTCTCTGTACATCCAACATAACATCTTTATATCATCCTCATACACAATATTTTTGTAATTTTTTCCATGTAAAAGACCCTAGGACCCTCAACAAGATTGGCCACAAGTGCGCGCAAAATGCCCATCCGGGACTTTTGGATGGGCTTTTTGTGCACCCTTGTGGCTAGTCTTGCTGAGGGCCTTGGGGGTCTTTATAGTGAAAAAAATTACAAAATTATTGTGTATGAGGATGATACAAGGTTTAGGTTTTAGTTTGCTTTCAACAACTTCTAGCTTCCAATCAGCTCTGAATCTGTTTGGGCTTATATCACATGAATTTATTCATCTTGTCGCGCTCTTCGACCATCGTGTGATCCAAAAAAATCATATCTTGCTCGGATTCTCCAAAAATCAACATGCAAGTTGGTAATTTCTAAAAAAATGATGTAAAACAGACATTTCTTACTTTTTCTTTAATCTACAGACTCCAACGAGCACTAAAACCATGGAATCTGAAAATACTCAAAGAACCAATGTTTTTTATTGTGTTAAGGACTATATTTCCTACATACAAAACTTTCCCAAAATCTCGCCTTAACACCTTCAAAAGTGGCTTCCAAGGAATACCCTTGGTCAAAATTTGAAACTGAAGGAAAACAATCAAAATGAACTCCTAGACTGTGTACAAACTTTAAAATAACCAAAATTTTCTTCAAAAAAAAGTTATTGCTAAAAATTTAAAAATATGCTTCCCTTGGACTTCCCATTACAATAGAAATTGAAGGGTTCAAGGAGAGGTATGGTGTCACAAGTGCATGGTAGGAATCTCACCGAGGTTTTTTCCGTCAAGATCTCTTGTACTTTATCATGTCTTCTCATATACAATCTTACCAAACAAAAACAAATTTACACTTTAAATGACTACAACTCTTATTTAACTTATCAAAAAATCTAAAATATGGTAGACCTAGAGTGCTCTTACACATCAACAAACAAAAAAGTCTAAATTTCTTCTCATTAACTTTGATAAACATACATTCGTGAACAACTTCCAATAATAGGTAGTGCGGTCATAGTTCTTACATCCATTTCATGACATGGTATACTCATGGGGTGACCTATCACATAAAAATATCTTTGGTGGAAGTGCCCTCATGTTAGGAAAGGGTGTGTTACTGATGAAAAGCTATTGTATTGTCCTATTAGGGATCTCTCCATGTTAGCATAATGATTTTTGTTGTAGTGGGAGCCACATTGCTTGAGGAGAGCTTTGCTCCATCGTAAAAGCTCGTGTTATGCCAGTTCCTTGAGTCATTCTTGCAAACAACGCCACTCAACTAGCATAGTAAGAGGTCACCTTGTATCATGACGCGTTAGAGACATGTTCTTCAAACAAAAACATGTATGAATTCAACATTTACAAGCTGTATAATAAAGACACTTGTTAAGTATATGTTGTACAAATTTGCAAGTATTTCCATCCAATAATTCTAAAATATACATTAGGATGAGATTACCCATCTCTAATAAGCATGGATTTGAAGCATCTACATGCAAGATGTAAGAAAGAAGGATGTTTTAGAGAAAAAGTGGTGACACTTGACCTCTCGAACCTGAAGCCTTTCACTATTTGTGTACAAAATCAACCTTTGTGCTAAGCACTACAAAACAAGTAGAGGCAACACCTTAGACTTCAAAGCCTATGATAAGAAGAGCACAACCAAAAGTAAGAAGTATATTGTTACCTTGCACCAGGGGATGTTTCTTTCAAATATGTGATGGTATTGGCAAGCTTCATAATGTACACATCCTTTTCTTGCAATTGTTGTTGGAGAGTTTCAACCTCCCTCTTCGAAGAGGCAATATTGTCTTGTAATGCCACTCTTTTGAGTTAAAGAGCTTGACATTTGTGCATCCAACAAATGCAAAGATGCACCTGCACCCATACACAACCAATTGCAATAGTTTAACAAGCTTACTTCTCTCCTCCCAAGATATTGAAGAACCATCAACATTCATCTCACCGATGGTACGATGTTCCTGGGATGACCTCTACTCACCCTCACGTGCGGACTTCGCTGCAAACGTCACCGACAAGCAAATATGTACGCTTTTGTTGTGAGAAGTACATAGTGGTGGAGGCATACGATTTGTGATGTCCGCGAGCACCATGGCAATTGTCGCATGAGGAAGGAAAGGATGAAAAGAGAGAGGGGGGGACGGAGAGGGAGGAACATGGGAGGAGAAAAGGGGGCAGGGGACGAGAGGGAGAGAGGGGGGAGGGAGAGGGAGGAACATGGGAGGAGAGAAGGGAGCAGGGAGGGAGCAGGAGGGAGGGAGAGGAGAGAGGAGGAGGAGAGACAAAGGTTTTTTTTTGGAGTTTTTTTTTTTCAGTGGACTTTCAGTGTTCGTAGGTTTAAAAGAAGGTCAAAAAATGATTTTTTCATGTGTATATATGTTGGGGGGAAGTTTTAAGTAAAAAATAATTTAATTTAACTTTTTTGAAAAAAAAGTCAAATTTTGGCTCTTAGTGACCCACGTTTTTGCTGATGTGGCCACACTCCTTTACTCCCTTCACTTTCAAAAAGCTAGAAAGAGAAAGTGACCTCTTAGGTCCACATCCTACATCTATACTAATAGATAAAGGGGAAGCGAATTCCGCCCCCCTGCCACGCGTCAGCCTCTCCTGCATCCGGTGGGTGTCGCCTGTAGCGTCCGGGAACACAGTGACGTAGAGAGAGAGAGAGAGAGAGAGAGAGAGAGAGAGAGAGAGAGAGAGAGGCAGCGGAGCCGCCGGTTGCACTAGTGTGTCTAAAAAAAAGGCTAGAAAAGCCTATTCAAAACTAGCTTCTTGAATGCACTTGTCCCCTTAACCCTACACAACATTAACCTTAATCCCTAAAAATTAGGATTCCTTACAAGGCCCATGCAAGGTCCATATTTCTCTTAATGTCTTCAAGCTTTGCAATCTTAGCATCCTTCTCATCCACCTGTAGCTTAAGAGTTTTCACTTCCTCCTCTCCATAGGAGTGAGAAAGAGGGGAGTGATTTTGGAGGGAAATAAAAAAATGTAAGAAGTTTGATATTTTGCAGGTCTAGCAATGAGATTTTGAGAGAGAAAATTGATTTTTTTGTATGCATATAGGTTGGGGAGAAGTTTTGAGTAAAAGTGAGATTTTTTTGAATTTTCTTTAGAAAAAGTGATTTTTAAAGCTGAGGCTATGGACGCCTTGATGATGTGGCAAAAGAAAGGGGGGAGGGTAGTTATTGTCATAAGGACCACCACTCTTTTGGGTAGAGAGAGAATGTACATATTCTCCCTCCCTAGCCTCTATTTCAACCGACAAAAAGCCTATGACAGCCTAAAAAACACCTATGAGAATACCCTCATTCAATGGCCTTGTCTCCTAAACCACACACATTTTCAGCCTTAATCCCTTAAAATTAGGGATCCTTACAAGGCCTTTTTGGGGTTCACATTTTTCCTAATGGGATAAAGTGTGCAGATGTAAGAAATCTTTGTGTGGGTTGAGAAATCTCCTCGTTCTTCGTATGAGAAGACTGACACTCATTTGGTCAAATGAGGCTTTCATAAACAGCCCAACAGAAAGCACGTGGTATGTAAAGCGTGAGGGTGGTGTACTTCTCATTATGGTTCTTTATGTGGATAATTTGCTGATCACTGGACCAAATGAGAGACACATTTTTGAATTTAAGGTTGTTTTGAATGCTACTTTCAAGATGAAATATTTGGGGTTTTTGCATCATTACTTGGTATACAGTTAAGTAGTGTAATGGTGGTATTGCCTTGTGTCAGAAAAGTTACATAGAGACTTTGCTATGTAAGTTAGGACTTGAGAATTGTGAATCTATTGCCACTTCCATGGAAACACGATTGAAATTGAATCTTCATGATAATGGTGATCCTGTTGATGTCACTTTTTACCATTCTGTTGTTGGTTGCCTCATTTATGTATGCAACATGAGGCCGGATGTTCAGTTTGCAGTCTCACAGGTCATCAAATTTATGCATAGTCTAGGGACTGAGCATTGGCAGGTTGTCAAGTGAATTTTACGCTACTTTAGTGGCACTTTGTATCTTGGCTTGTTTTATCCCAAAGGGGGATCATTGCCGCCAGACTTACACGCCTTTTTAAACTCAGATTGGGCTACATGCTATTGAAACGTGTGCGGTCTAGCTGAGAAGGTGCAAAACCTTTGGATGTGAGAGTTCCTGATGAGAATCACAAACACTTTGTGAAATTTTTTTTGTGGAGAATCAACAACCCTCTTTCTAAGGGTGACTAAACATCTAAGAGCGTTCGTGACAGCAAAGTCACAAACCCTCTTTCCTATCATGCTTGGAAATTGCTTGTTTTCGTAGTTGAGATTATGATGAGAGGATCACCAAATCACATCCAATTTCACTTTAAAAGACCATTTAAAAACACTAAAACTTCAGCCATGAAACCTCAATGCTCATACAAGCACAAATCTCAATCAAAACTCAAACCTCTTTCATGGTATCATGTAGCCTCGCCCCAAATCACATAGTCATAGCACCAAACATTTGAAAAGAATGCACGAGATTCCACCTTCACGGTGACAATTTTCTAATCTTGCAGAGATTTATGAGCTTCTAAATAGAATCCCACACACCATTTTGATAAGGGGAAACCCTAATTCACTCCCTCACAAGCTTAGATACCAGATTACGAAGAGGCGAGACTGCAGCACTCATAGATTGGGCAACCATGGAAGCTATTGCACAGTAGAGAAAAATTGCAGGTTTTTCGTGTAAAAATCAGCCTTCTCTCTCTTCTCCACAGAATTTTCAGCTGATGTGTCAATTTTTGGGCCATTTTCCCACTTTGGACCAAAACTAGTCCATTTTCAAGTCATTTTTGACCCAAAAAAGACCATTTTTTATGCAAAAAAATCCCAAACGGAGTCAAAAAAATCCCTAAACTTGTGGGATCACTCACATAAGCGTATAAAAACTCAATGTGCATCAATTTGCATCAATATTGCATTTTGGGTCACTTTCTATGCAATTTTACAACGACGCCTGTTAGCTGCTATTTTTGGTAGTTTTTACGCGCATTGGTCTTTGTAAGCGAGATGAGTGTGCCACCATGAAACACTTGGAATATGGACATTTTCAAACCAAATTAAGCATATTATCAAGTGTAAAACACACACAACAGTGGCACATGTAGGATCGCAACTCCCCAAATAGGTATGTACATGATAGTGACCGCAATAGCCTCTTCAACATATATCACAATATGTACATGATTGCTTTTATTTGCATGCATTGGGAAGTGTCAAATGTGAGGTGAATGTTTTTATTTCACACTATGTACATGCTACGGCATGATATCCACCCCCTTTGAACCTACACATCCTCCGGTATGTGCCACAACAACATTTGTTAAGCATTAAAACTCATGGAGTGTTACCGTTCTCCGAGCGATGTTTTCCGAGCAATCCTAGTTCCGAGCAGGTCTTGGTGGAAGGGTACTCCGTGAAAACCACTCCTATTAGACAAGGTGGTCTTTTATGCAGTTATGCATAAAAACTACAAAGCTATAAATTAGATCACGTTCTTGAATACATATTGACAAGAATGAATTTTGGCGCTTGAAAAGGACATAGAGAACTTTACCTACAAGAGGATACATGCTGCATTGATTAATACAAATGGAATGCCTAAATCAATTGTTTATTTCTATACACCCTAATCTCATGTCTAGAGAGAGAGAGAGAGAGAGAGAGAGAGAGAGAGAGAGAGAGAGTGAGAGAGAGAATGCTAGACTGCAACAATAACAATACACATTTAAATGGAAGACTCTTGGATACTAAATTTTTGTTATCAAAAAGACATAACAGATTATAGCTGAAAATAAGGATTTCATGTACGATCAATGAAACAAAATGTAACAATAATTTATAATGATTCACTCTGTCAAAACAAAAAGTAAAAACAATGATGGCAATATACTCCAAGCTTCATAGCAAAATGTATGCTCTTTAATTTTATATTGCTCTAGTTTTCGATCCATTAGATAGTAGCGAAAGAGGCATCTCCGTATCGATGTAAAATATACACCAAAAAGTTTATAGTTGTTGCTTGGTCGCGATTTGCATCTCAAAAAGACAAAAAAAATTAGCTGGCTTTAATGCTCACACACATGATTGTCAAATTGTGACATTGCAGCGTTTGCCACTAAGAGCCTCTGAAATAATTCGACTTTTGTGAGAGTTGCATGGTGAATGAACTCGTGAGATGATGAATCCAATCCCAATATTTGCAATTACACGTAGTACAAGTGCTTACATGGCATGTATGTCAAGCGCTTGCTTTCTCTTTTCAGAAATCCCTCACACGTGCAACGAGGAAACTCGCTGAGAGGCACTGAGTAGTTGACACCTAATGCTCGTGAGCCTTCAGTACTTACGTAGAAAATATGAGACTCATTGCATAAAACAATGGCCTCACGAACCAATTGCGCAGAGAAGGTTCTTCCTTTCTGAATGCTAACATGGAACTCTTTGGTCAAATTTGCTCTCCACTTAACAAGCTTACCATCTCTAAATTTTAACCGAAAAGAACTAAGCGCTTGCAAAGAGCTCGATGTTGCATTTGCTGTAGTTGATTTGATTGAGCTTTTACCTGATTCAAGTGAAAATCCATTTTCCTCTAGGTTTTGTTTCTCTTGTGGTTGCAACAAAGTTCCCTCATCCAATGGCCACACTCCTGGAGGATCAAGCCAACAACATGGTCCTCATCAACCTCCCAAGAGTGTGTTGGGGATGAGTTACAGAACCAAATAAACCCCCCCACAAGACCTCCAGGATACTTCCTTCGACCCCAAAAGTAAGGTGCAGGTACTCCATCTTTGCTATTATCAATCCCTGCATTAATGTATGCTCCACATCTCCCACTTTGCCCTGGTAATCGTCCAAAACAAGTCATTTTCTTTCCTGGTTCGGTTCTTCTGATAGCCCACACTGTCTTTGGAATCCTCCTCTCCACATATTCTCCTTTTCTCTCACCTTCTGGTTTATTTTTGTAACTATGACCCTCAGTAATAGTTACAAATTTTGGCCTATGACTATCCTCTTCTAGGATCTCTCTTGGATCAACCTGCAGTGGTCGCTTTGCACGCACACTCTGTTTACACATTGCAGAATGTTGCATCTCTGGAGACTGAATCCCCATTTCAACCATAGATGAATGAGCAAGATCTGCTAGTTTTCTATTCAATGTCCGGCTTGTATTTTGACTACTGAATCTCTTTGCCATATCTTGTATTCCAGGGCCTGTTCCAGCATGAATACCTTTCAAGAATGCATTACACTTAACACTTTGCAAAATAGCCATTGACATGTCAAATCCTGTGGCCTCATAAAGGGATATCTGGCTTTTAAAACCAACTCCAACACGCATACTTGCATGTTTAGCCTCTGCTAGATTAGTGGTGGGCACAAAAATACCTGACTCATCTTGACTCACAAACCAAGATCCCCAATGGAATGCTCTCACATCCCACCAAGCAAGCCAAGGTTCCAATGATGGTATCTCACCCTTGATTGCATGACCTGCATGCCAAAATTTTCTAATTTCAATCTTGCAGCTGTCTGCAACCACATCGGATGGTGCATTTCGCCACTTTCGACACAAGGATTTATGCTCCTCTTGAAATGAAGGACAGATACACTTACGTGTGTGGTGAACCATGCTCTGCTCCCAATGGAAAGTACAACTCCTCTCTTTTTCAGGTACCTTTTTTTTTGCCCCACCAAAGTAAACTGCACGCACTGCAAGCCAATTTGCATTTACCTCATCTGCCATGAATCCACGAAACTTTGGTTTTTCAAAGCCATTTTCATGAACCACAGAATTCAACTTTTTCCAAAACTTAGTCTGAGCAAAGGGATCCTCGACCTTGAACTCACATGTGGCAATAGTCAAAAGAGAGTGCACATAAGGGTCATATACATGTGCAGACATTGTGGGCCAATCAGAAACTCTATGTATGTGATCAAAATGAACCCACATTTCTTGCAAGTTTCCACCAGGTCTCATTCTATTAATCAAATCAAGTCCACTACCAGGTCCCCTAATTGACATTTTAAAAACATGTGGCCGATGTCTATCACTCAACTGCCCTGGGAACAACACACTGTGTATGAAAGGGTAGCGAAAACGATTCTTCAAGTCCAACACAGCTTCAAGGCCCGTTGCAGTGATATTCTTCTCTCTTTTGGCATACTCTAAACATCTTCCTATCCTCCTTTTATTTGAGAGAGGAGTGGCATACTCAAGAATGTGGGCAAGTTCATCCTCACCAATCTCTGAGTTCCCCTCTTGATTGTCTTTCATTAGCATGTCCATAATAAGATCTTGAGTAACAGCACCCTCAAGTTGCTTTGGAGTAGTGAAAGGATTTAGCTTTGCACGTGCTGCAACCTTCTCCTCTATTTGTTTTTCGATAGCTCTGCTCACACCCTCTTCATAAGGGTGCTTATGATTACCCTGATGAATCGCACATCTTGTAGTGTTGAAATGATCTCTAGGCACACAATAGTAAATTATTGCATGACACAAATCAACACACTCAGGCATTTGTGAGCAGTGCTTGCAAACTATATTACCATGTTGAAGCCCTACAAGACCAAGAGAACAACTTTTTTTCATTCTTCCTTTCCAGTGTGTTTCATTTTGATAATGTAGTCTTGAGTAGTGAGGACAATCAATGTTGACGCACCGAAGGTGTCCAGGACAACGACTCAAGCGCACAACACCATCAAAACAATGTGAGCTGCATGTGACGTACTCCATCCAAGAGTGACCATCATACTTCGGCTCCATGCCATGCATTGTTGACTTCTCTTCACACGGAGGGAGCTCAAATGCAATGTACCCATCGTAAACTTTGGGCAGTTCTTTAGCTTTAACAATCTCTGTAGCACTTTTCATAGCGACATGCAAGCTACTATTTAAGGGCAACTGTTTAATCATATCAATGACACTGTGAGTTTTTGGTGTTTCATTAGGAATGAACTCAACAGAAGTAGGAGTCTCATGTACAGCAATATCAATAAAAATCTTATAGAATTGATGTATTTCTGCATCAAGAAGAAATCCTTCTTCACCAGTGGAGAGTAGAACAGGCTCAAACTTTAACTATTCATGGCTGAGTGACAAAGGCTTAAGTGACAAAGGCACCCCTGCTAAGTCAAAATACTCCTCAAGAAGATTTAGCTTGATTTCCACAAACCTGCTTTGAAAATTAACACTTAATTTTTGTCGTGGAGAAGGACCATATATGGTGATGAATCTACTCATGGATGATTGAAGAAAGGAGACGATTGTAAAAACAGGGCGTTAAAGCAAGGACTGATTGTAGAAACTCTGAGTTGAACCAACTGAAGGGAATTTCTATTAATCTAGAATTCCTTTTTTCTGCAAAAAAAATTCGGTACAAGAATCTAGTGAAACCGTCATAAATGTACCTCTATTTCATGATCACATAATTTTAAAAATCCAATGCGTTAAATTTTTGCCATCATAAAAATAACTAGATCTCTTACTCTCACACTCTCCTACTCTCTCTCTCTCTCTCTCTCTCTCTCTCTCTCTCTCTCTCTATATATATATATATATATATATATATATATAGTGTGCGTCTCTAGCTCTCTCTCTTTCTCTCTCTACCCAAGTGTGGCAGATTGGTTATGCCATTTCCCTCTTGAATAACAGGTCTTGAGTTCAACTCCTCGTTGGCTAGTTTTCAGGTCTCTTGGGATAGTTTCCTATGAAGTTAAAACTCTCTTCTTCTTCTTCTTCTTGTGTGTGTGTGTGTGTGTGTGTGTGTGTGTGTGTGTGTGTTTCACCACACCGTCCGCGGCTTTTGAGAGCTCTCAAGTTGAGAGACAATCAATGTAATCTTCTTCTTCTTCTCTCTCTCTCTCTCTCTCTCTCTCTCTCTCTCTCTCTCTCTATATATATATATATATATATATATATCTCAAAAGTTCTCAAAATTTGGGGCTTTTCTGAGTCGAAGGTGAAGAACAGAACGAAGATGAACAAATTGAAGAAAATTATTGAGAGGTACATTCTCTTCTCCATGGTTGAAATAGCTGCGCTCTGCTTAAAAAAAACTCATCAAACGAAGGCCGCGCCGGCGCGCCCTCCTTTTGTGGGGTTTTTTGGGAAAAAAAATCCAAGCAGATTTCAGCGTGTGTTTTGTCAATTTCAGCCTGCGCTTCTACTTTGATGCGCTTTTGTCAATTTAAGCCTATGTTTTGTCAATTTCAGTCTGCGTTTTGATGCGCTTTTGTCAATTTAAGCCTGCGTTTTCTATTGTTTTTGTGCTTTGCATACATTGCCAATATGAACCGGCTGCTTTAGGAGGACGTTAATGGCAGAACCAAGTAAGATATGATGTCGTAGGAATAATCCAGCATGATATATGAACCGGCTGCTGTGGGAGGATGTTAATGGCTGCTGTGGAAGGACGTTTCTTGGCTTGGCATGTCCTCTGTGTATGCATCTTTTGGGATAAACTGATCAGGGCCAGGACATGTGCGGCTCTTTTGATCGTGTGCAAATCAAGGGCTTCTATTAAGATGCGGGCAACAAAAGGCATGTTGGCATTACACATGGGCCAGCAAAATCACTGAGATTTTCAGTCGAGGATTGTGGGGAAAAGACATCATGCTTGGTCCATGTGTATGTCAGTGTGTATGCCATGTGAAGAGCTGTTAAAAAAATGTCAACAGTTGCTGGATATGCCCAACCAGGGGTAGGTGGAACTAGAGTCAGGGCAGAGTATAGGGACAATTTGGCCTTGGAGTATGCAAATCACCCCACTGAGGGGAACTTAGTGGTGGATGTTGTTTCTGCTTCCAATGAGGGCTGGCAGAAGACCCGATATGATGTCGTGTTTCTTGGCTTGGCATGTCCTTTGCCATCCATTTTTTGGCCCTTTTCTGGTTGGTCTCTCTGTTGTTGGATTGATGACGATGTCTCTTGCAAAAAAACACCCCAAAAGCAGGGCGTGTCGGCGCGGCCTGCTTTTGGGGTGTTTTTTTTCAAATTGTCTTCATTCTCTGTGTATGCATCTTTTGGGATAAACTCATCAGGGCCATGACATGTGCTGCTCTTTTGATCGTGTGCAAATCAAGGGCTTCTATTAAGATGCGGGCAACAAAAGGCATGTTGGCATTACACATGGGCCAGCAAAATCACTGAGATTTTCAGTCGAGGATTGTGGGGAAAAGACATCATGCTTGGTCCATGTGTATGTCAGTGTGTGTGCCATGTGAAGAGCCGTTAAAAAAATGTCAACAGTTGCTGGATATGCCCAACCAGGGGTAGGTGGAACTAGAGTCAGGGCAGAGTATGGGACAATTTGGCCCACTGAGGGGAACTTAGTGGTGGATGTTGTTTCTGCTTCCAATGAGGGCTGGCAGAAGATCGGGACAAGCAGCATGTTGCAAATGCCATCGTTGACATTTGGCTGGTCAGCTTCATGCATGAGTTGGTCATCATGCCATTCTCGACATTCGGGAGCACTGCCAGCTGCTTGGCTGGCAATGTGCCTTTTCTTTTCATTTGGCTGGACAAAGTACTGAAGCCAGCCTGTGGAAAGACCAATGCAGGAGGGACTTGCTTCATTGTATATCCCAAAGATCAACCTTGTGATTTGGACCCGTCGCGATCGAGCATTTTCGATCCCAACAAGAAGGTGCCAGAGGTGAAGCTTTTCCATTTCAATCCGGGCATGGGGATAGTGTCTGCTTAAGGCATTGAGAGCTAAAGGCTCATTCATAGAGAGGGGCCAGGGCAGATGGCAAAGCATACAAAAGGCAGTATACAAAAGGCAGGCCAGAGCAGTTTTGAGAGGGGCCACTAATTCATTCTTGTTGTCTTGTAGTAGTGTTTAGTTAGGCACTTGCCCTTGCTAGCTTATGAGGGGCTCGATTCTTCATTATCTGAACTAGAGTATAGGGCAAGACAATGATGAGATGATGAGTCAGGGGCAAATAAAATTGGGATTATGTATGACGAATGTCATGCTTTCTTGCAGGCACAACAAGTTCTCGAAGAGCATGATGCTCTGGAGAATGCTCTTGTGTCAGTATGCCTTCTCTTCAAATGCACTTTTTGCAATGTATGTATAACTGGGTTAGGCCAAGGTTACTTTCATCAAAAGTTTTTTCTGTTTTTTTTGTTTTGTCTAGCTCTCGTTCAACCTCTGCTGCCCCGATTTTTTGCCTCTCCTTGGCGTCGACCTGCTGCTGCCAACTTGCTGTGCAGAGCTTTCGGTTCAGCTGCTTCAATTGCTCCTATGCTCGACTTTGCCCGCTCACAAGCTATGCACAATTCTCTCTTTCGAATCCTATGCACAGTTCAATTGCTCCTAGGCTTTTCCAATGCTATTCACAGATCTCTCTTTCAAATCCTGCTGCTGCTGCCCGAATGTCTACAGCTTGCCAAATTTGCTGTTTTGTCTACAACTCGCAAAATTTGCTGGCCTCTCCTTTAATTAATTATGTTGTTGAGTTTATTAAAGCTTAATGGTTTATTAATGAAATACTTATTAATGATGAGACGTAGCTCATTGCAGGTCGCGATCTTCTAGCCAAGCTTGTACCTTTATAGCTTGCAAAGTACTGTAATTAAATGCATGATCAGGTTATAATGGTAATAATGGTAATTAGTGGTGAAAATTAGAAAAGGATTGCATTTGGCCAATTTAAGTTGCGAGTATAAATGGCATGCAAATTGCAAAAAAACACCTCAAAAGTAGGCCGCGCCGACGCGGCCTGCTTTAGGGGTGTTTTTCCCTTTTTTTTTAAAAAAATTTGGGATGCTTTTGGGGTGTTTTTTTCAATTTGTTCTTTTTCTAAATTTGGGATACTTTTTTATTTGTTTCTCTTTGCAGTTCTTTAGGTCGTAAGCGATTGAGGAAAACCATAGGATCGTCTCAACTTAATGTAGACTCAATGCAACAAGAGAGTCAAGATGACATAAGCAGAGTGGTGGACACTTCATTGCTAGAGCAAAATGATGTTGAGAAAGAGGTTGAGAGCCAAAATCTGGATGCTTCAGGGGTCGCAAGTATGATAATTGTCCCTTATGTTGTTAGGCCAGAGATACCATCTGTAGAGCCATCCAATGAAGAGAACAAGATTTACATGGACATGGGAGAGGACATTCTTCAGAAAACAAGGATGTTCAGCTGTCATCATTGTCCACCCATTCCTCTTTGTAGACTAATTCCTTATGCAAGGGTTAGGGGTCTTCGTGATGATCTTTCGGGCTTGACAATAGCATTTGCTAGAGAGGGTTATGTGGCAGAGAAAGGAGCATTTATTGTTTCCATTTGGACGAGGGAGAAAGAAGTTTCAATTGTGGATGAAGCAATACAGAGGGATTGGGATCCTATTTGGCATGAGGTTAACAAAGAGTTTGAAGCTGATCTCATTCTGAAACCTGAACTTCAGGAACTAATGGGTCACATGTTCTATGTTTGGGAAGGCAACCATCGTACCGTGGCATGGACATCTGCTATTAAAGAATGCTTCAAAGAAACAAAAGTGAAGCATTGTTGTGTGCTTTGTACTATTATTGACCCTACCAGGGTTAGTGAGATTGCCCTTCTTACAAGTTTACAGAGGATGAACTAGTGAGTCTCCTTCCTTATCTTTTTGGTTATGATAGTTCTCAAGTTTTCTTATGTTTATGTGAATTTATCTTGCTTTTGAACATGTAGTTTGAATACACATGCTTTGGTGACCACAACATTGAGGGATGAACTAGTAAATTGTGCAAATATTTGTTCTGCTGATCATGGGGAGTACCTTAAAGATCTACCTGAGAGAGATAGAATGTTGATTGCACGTATCCGAAAGAAGAGTACCAAGGGCGTTGAGCCCTAGTATCCTCTTACACGTAGATATCTCGGAAAGCTAGTTTTTAATGTAAGTTTTAAGTAGCATATATTTCTAACATGAATTTAGTATTGCTATGCTTTTCACAATGGATTTGATTCCTTCCCTTGTTTTTCTAGGTGCAAATAAGTAAAGCACTAAACAAGAAGGTTGAAGAGGCAAGACTAAAAATGTCAGATGAAGAGCTTCGATTGTTTGAAGAGAAGGAGAATGAAGAGTTGGCTTCAAGATATGGTGATAGGATTGGAAAGGTGAGTCTTTCTCAATGAACAACTATGTGTTTGTATTTACTTTGCTTAGATAAATTATTGACTTCACTAAGTTAATTTTAGATCTTTAATATTGTCGATCCCAAGCATGGAGATACTTGGATGTCAAAAGTATGGTCTCTCAAGTGGGGGCCCGAAAGTTTTGCAACGCTTGAGAAATTGAATTTATTGGCTCTATGTGATGTTCAAATGGAGTCAAAAATCTTTTGGTTGACTTTGTTGGAGGCAAACAAAGCAACAAAATCTATCTATGGCCTTGCACGAAGGGATCACCTTTATAGACAGTGAGTTCCTAACATTTTTGATGATTGTATACATTGCATGGTTTACAGGCTAACAAAAATAATACATGAATTTATGTTTTCTTCTTAAAGTTGGCTTAGAAGAGAAGCTGTGCTTGAGAAGATATACCATAAAGCTAAGGAGGTGCTGGTCGATTTTATGGATGTGCCGGGAGGGGTAATTGTGCCTCTTGATCTCTCCCTATTTGACTTCTATGAAGAGGTGAAGATAGAGATGAGGACATATATGTTTCCTCTTGAGGTTCAAGGAGAGCCAAAGGAGAAGAAGAGCGATGATAAACCTCTCAAGAAAGAGGATATGATATTGAAAGCTTCGATGAGGCTACTTTTTAGGTGAAGATGTGTGAATGAATTTACTTGATAGTTACTTTAATTTCAAAACGAAGATAAAATCATGTCTTTGATAGTTGTTTCATTGTCCATGGTAGGTACTTTGTTTGCTTGCAAGGAAAAGGTCATGTGCCAAGTATTCCAGTTAGGGCAAAGCAATGGCTTTTGACCGTGAATGAAGAGACTTGTATGTACCCACGTGGTATGCATCAATGTACATGATGGGAGCTTGACAATTGCCCATGGTGGATAGATCTTGAAGGAGGTCATGTTTTGAATAGAGAGAAGGAGCTCTATTCACAAATATCAACCATGGTTCCAAAAGAAGTGGACCAAAGAAAGAGTATGATAATTTGAAATTTTGTATAAGTGATGTTTTGAATCATGTATTATGTCTTGTAATTTGCCTTGTTTTTTTTTAATGTAAATATGATTTGTTGGTATTCAATAATGTTTTGTTCTTTATTCTAATGTTGTGTAGATAAACAAAAAGAGAAGCATGGTGAGAAACAAAGGATTGATGTTGAAAGCCAAAAGTCCTTTGATATTTCTCATCATATGGAGGACTTGGAAACAGAGGATTGCACTCAAGGTTTGAATTCCAAGATCCACATCTATTTTGATTCTTTAGTAAATATTTTAATAGTGTTTATATACACATGCATTCACACACATACATACCTAATTACTTGTGTACGTATACATACATATATAAATGTCTCTGTATGCATGTAAGTACCTATATATATATATATATATATATATATATCATGTTTCTGCATACATTAGTCTATGTGTGTATGTCTCTCAAGTATCCACGTGATGTCTTTGCATTTATGTGTGCAAGTGTGCACACATACACAAAGACTCTCTCTCTCTCTCTCTCTCTCTATTCTCTTATCCGTATGTGTTTTGAGAGGAAAACCTTATTGATATCATGCTCTTGTGATCCTGAAGGGAATTCTCTTAAAGGTCAAAAGAGGCTTTCCAAAAGGACTACACAATTTATTTATCTTACAGCGCATTCTTTGGGATACACGCCTCATATTGAGAATCCCAAAAGCATTGTAGTGGTTGGTGATTACATCATCATTGGGAAGGATTTTGCGGGAGGAAGAAAAAATGATACCTTCTATAGTGTGCACGAGTTCATCAAGCAAAATAAGCCTTCAAGGGTTAATTATACAAAGAAGGGAAAAGTTGTGGATTGGGCAGCTGACTTCATTTTCCTTGACTTGCCATTTGGAGGCACTCAAGGTGGTGACGATCCTTGTCCCACCTGGGATTTGTTTCTGAGGACCATGTGCGCTATGGGATTGCTTTGGCAGCATCTACTTTGACAAACTTGGGATGGTTATTGGTGATGGCCTCTATGGCAGGTATTTGTTAAAGTTAATAGTTGTTAACATTATGTTTACTTGGCTTCTACTTATTGAAACTTTTCTAAGACGGCGCAATTATATTATAGGTGATTCCACAATTGGGTGGATTGAGCGCTATGTTCGCGTTTACGATTTGGAGATAGTGAGACGAGTGGTTGTCATTCACCATTCTATATATGGATACAAGGAGATTGGTGGTATTCGCACAGATGTGAGTATAGTGATGATTATATTACGTTCAAATGCTCAAAACTACATGTGTTTATTAAATTAAGGTTTAATTGGATATTATTATCTTTTGTTGCTAGTGTTCTATGTCAATGCTTTTTATGGTTCGACGCCGAGCTACAGATCCTCCTATTTTCATTCCAGAGAGTACACCCCTCTTTGAGTCCTTCGGCATGCATCCTTTAGATACCCTCGCCTATCATTATCTTCCGGATGATTTGTGTGCTTTGGACCCCGTCGGGCAGCAGTGGCGTGGGGGACTAGAGAGGAGTCATACATTTTTAGCATGCTTTGTATACATGTACTGTCGTCGAGGTGGTGTGTGCATTGAGATGGGATGTGGTACTGCACCTATTCTTAAGACATGCATGCACACTGGTAGAGTATGTGCATCTATCGATGTGGATACATTCTTGATGACCACGTATGTAGAGCCTCTCCTTTTGGCTTACATGCAATAGAGCAGCCATGACGATGTTAGTAGGCTGCAGGCAGATGATGAGGTGGATCCACTTGCAGGTTTCAATCCATATGACTAGTGAGGCCCTTGTCTCTTGAGACTATTACTATTATGGACTTCTTCAAAGTGTGGTTTGTTTTTATGTGATGTTTGGTTGTATTGCCATGTTTAATTATGCTCTTGTTTTGTCGCAGAGTGACATTTATGTAAAACTCATTGGTTTTGGAATATAGTTGCTTCGGTTATGTTATGTTCTTGGATGTTATGTCGTTCATATGTTAATCTTCTCCCTTTGTATGGATTTTTTGGTATAGAAATTTATTGCCAGCTCTAGGTAAATAGTAGTATTTCAATGTATGCTTATGTGATGTTTGGCTTCTATTGCCATATTTGGATATGCTTTTTTTTTATCATGGTTGGTGACAATATATGGAATACTCACAATTTAGGAAACACATTTTACATTGGAAATGTTATGTATTAGATGTTATATTTGAATATGTTAATTATTTTCCTTTGTATGGATTTCTTGATATGTATTAAGATCTCGTTTGTTCCTTCCATGCAAAGTCAATTGCCCGTGTATGCTAAAGCAATGGCAAAGAGCATGTGTAGAGACAAACAATTCGACATGAAACGGGAAGAGCGCCGCTCCATTCGAAACCTTTACATTGATGATGAATGTGAATCATTGTAAATTACTGTGACATTTGGTTTCATTGATCGTACATGAAATCCTTATTTTCAACTATAATCCGTTTTGTCTTTTTTATAACAAAAATTTAGTATCCAAGAGTCTTCCATTTAAATGTGTATTGTTATTGTTGCAATCTTGCATTCTCTCTCTCTCACACACTGTCTCTCTAGACATGAGATTAGGGTGTATATAAATAAACAATTGATTTAGGCATTCCGTTCGTATTGATCAATGCAGTATGTATCCTCTTGTAGGTAAAGTTCTCTATGTCCTTTTCAAGTAACAAAATCCATTCTTGTCAATATGTATTCGAGAACGGAATAGGAGCATGTATTGAAGTGACTTAGACCACCTTGTCTAATAGGAGTACCCTTCTAAGGAGTACCCTTCCGCCAAGACCTACTCAAAAACTAGGATCGCTCGAAAACCTCGCTCGGAGAACGGTAACACTCAAACTCATGGTCAGACACCACATCTTCACTCTCATCCTCAATTTGCATATCGTTGGATCTATCATCCTCTTTACTTGGTTCTAAATCAAATGGATCAATGTCTCCTCTTCTTTTGAATAATTTAATTCTTTTTCTTGCAATGGGAATTTTCATTTCTGTCCCATCTAGTTCACGCAAGGTATAAGTGCATTTCCATGCACATGTTTGACAACATAAGGACCAAACCATCTCTTTGCAAGATTCTTTATTGTAGAGTGTTGGTTTTCAAGGCTACTATCATACACGAATACCCAATCACCTTCTTTAATGTCTTTTGGTCTGAGCCTATGCCTCTTGTCAAATCTGCTTTGTTTTTCAACCTTGCATTCTTTAGTCGAGCTTTTGCAAGCTCAATGTCTTCAGGTCTTCTTTCCAATTGCTGTATGCGCAATCCAAGAAGGTATTTTCTACTCATTCCATCTTCCCATGGCAATAAATTCCATTTAAGAACTACATCTTCAATTGGCATCACAGGTTTTTGACCATACATCAATTCAACGGACATATAGCCGGTGACTGAACTATGTGTCGTACGGTCAGCCCACAATGCAATTGGTGATAACCTTGGCCACTCTCCAAGATTATCTTCACAAGACTTAGCTAAAGCTTTGATTATTGGAGGATGCCCTCTTTCACTTTTGCCATTGCCCTCTAGGTTATAAGCACATGTTAAAGCTACTTTGATGCCCATTCTGGAGAAGAATTCCCTTTTTTCATCAGCACCCAGTTCTCCTCTATTTGCAGTTATCTTTCCCACACATCCAAAGCGACAAATCACATCTTCAAGAAGGAATTTACATACAGCTTGTGTACTCTTTGTCCTCAATGCACGCCTTTCAACTTGATTGGACAAATCTTCTCTTGCAAGCACTAAATACCTCATTTTCCAAAGTCCCAAAGGCATTATGACCAAGTCCACAACCCATTTGTAATGCATGGCTAATGGATAACTAGGATGTAGTCCATCATGATGCCGTACATTTGAATACATTTGGCATGTCACACAAGACTCCAAAAATTTAGCCACATCCTTATACATACCTTTCCACCAATACCTTTCTTTTACCTTGGCAAATGTTGCCCATACACCTCGATGTCCTGCCTATAAACTTTCATGGAACTCCTTGATAATTTGTTGTTAACCTTATTGCATACTACACACAATGGTGTTCCATCTCTTTGTTGAGGATGCTTCCATAAGTAGCCATCCCTCAAGAAGTATAATCCATATGCTTTTATTCTTATCCTCTTAAATTCCTGCTCAGTCCAATCATCCTGCTTCTGCAGAGTATTTAAGTAGCGACCTATCAAGAGCCATTCATCCTCATATAGTTCCTCTAAAAATGACTCAAGTGAAGACACAAAACATGCATGACTACTCTTTACATGATCAATAGTGTAAAAACTTGTGCCTACATCATCTCCCTCAATAATCATGTCATGTTCATCTTCATACCTTGCCCTAGATAGCATATTTGCCATTGGATTTTCTTTCCCTGCAATATGCTTGAACTCAGGATTCAAGGACTTTATGTAGGCTATCCATCGCAACATTGCAATATCAAAAGTCTAACAGTTTGTGATCATTCCAAGAAGAGGCAAACAATCAGCTTCCACAACCACTGATTCCCCTATCAAGTACTCCTTCTCACACCTCAATGCTGTAACTACCCCCATAGTTCCCTTTTTACTTGTGCATAATCTCGTTGGCGAGAACTCTCCAAATCTCACCACATACCTTTTTTCTTCATCGTCATCTTGCCCTACTACCCATCCTATCCCTGTAGGACTCGTGTCCACTGTCACACAATGACAGGTCTCTCACATGCATAGTCTACTTTTCTCAAGGTTGGCGATGAAAGAAGTAGCTTCTTTAGATTTTTCATGGCTTTTGTGTGCTCTTCTTCCCATCAACACTTCTGATTCTTTCTCAACAACCTATAAAAGGGGATCTGTTACATGTGCATAATGTGGTATCCAAATAAGATAGAAAACGCAAGCACCAAGAAATCTTCAAACTTGAGTTGTAATTGTACATGTTTCTTTCATGATTTTGATTGCATCCATCTTTTTTGGACAAGGCCTGCTACCATAAGGACCACACATATGCCCCACAATCAACACTTCATTAACTCCAAAAATAAATTTTTGTCATGATGACAAGGTAAGATTAACTTCTTCCAGCCTTGACAAAATATTCTCACAATCTTTGATATGGTTTGCAACAAACTTACGGCACCCCCTTGAATCCATAGCTTCATCTTTATCTTTGTCTTCACATCACTTGATGGGCACATCATCAAGAAATGGCATTGTGATTTGAGGTACAAAGTCATATAGAACCTTGTTCATCCCATTCATCATATGTGCAGCTGAATTTTTTGCTCTTGAGGTAAGGTACACATCCTTACCAGTCCCAAAGGTGTTTTGATAGTTGTCAAATCTCTACTCTCAAACTCTAGCTAAAATTGATCGTACCCTGAATAGAGATCCCCCATTGAGTAAATTGACCTTCCTAAAAACGCCTCTGTAAATTCATCCACTATAGGTCCTGTACCCACATTCCTTATGGTAACCTTATTTACAGGTTTCATATCTTGTATGAATTGCAAAGCTCCATTCTTCTTAGGCACAGTGAACCACCTGTTCAAATATGGCGCACAAGAAGGCTCCAAGATATCCATGCTAATCGTTTCATTGAGTAGTTCTACTAACTTTGGCAAATGTGCCTTTGGAACCGGGATTGGATGTAGATTCCAAGGTACATGAGGGATAGTGAAGATCACCATAGTTGCAACAACATTAGGATCAACACACCCTATCTCATGTGGCTGGAAAGCAAAAGCCTTACCATGTCTTGGAAGCATATTGTTAAAACTCTTCTTCTCTTCTTTTGTTAAAAATTCCTCACAGTTTACTTTTATCTCTTTTAGGGATTACATTGTGAACTTGTGTCCAGTTATTTTTGGATCCCCAAGATTTGGCTGCAAAGAGGCTTGCTCTAGCTTTTCTTGCAATCTGATGGTAAAGGTAAGGCCATTGGTCTCACTTTCTTTGCCACCTTTTTGTACTTGGTCTCCACATGCACTTCCAGTCCTTCATTAGCATTGAAATCTTTCCGATCTTTAAAAGCCTCAATCACATCATACATTTCCATAGAGCATACTTTCACAATGTGGGTTCCATCTTGCATGCTAGAGTCTATTATAGCCTCAAGCTCAAGCATAGTATCTACATGAGAAACTTGTTCAAAGAAACATGCAATGCATTCACTATCCTCTATGAGACCATTTTCCTTCATGTATTTCTGTACATTATATACATATTGTCGTGCACTTCTTTTCATATCCTCAAGCTTTATAAAGCATACTGACCCATGCTTTGTTAATCCCCAGAAACCTGTAGAAAAAGCTTCTTCTCGCTTTGTGTCAGGCGAGAATCTTTTTCTTCTTGTACCATTGCAATCTCGCTTTACAATGGTACATGGACAAAACCCCTTGTCTCCCTGTACTCTTTGAACTCTTTGTTCGCTTTTGGTAGAGGATACTCATGAAAACTATTGCGGTTCCTCTTGTGATTCACACACCTTCAAAAATTGCACAACTCGCTTTCCATCTTTGCTCTTTACCCTAGCATAAGAAGAACCATCATCCAAGACCTTTATTTCCATGCGAACGGCTGTAATATATGGCTAGCCAAGGATAAGAGGATAGGTAGACATCTTCTGCAGAAAGAATCATCCTTCACATTACCAATCGTCACTTTCACATTTGGACAAGCCCCAAACAACTCTCTTTATGAGTAATTTGCAACTCTAATAATCCACCCATGGTCTGTGTCTATCGGACACTTACCCTTCATGTAAAGACTCTTGGACATAAGATTGATTTCAGAGCCATGATCTATCAATGCAGCATATGGCTCCTCAAGATCACCAGTCCTTGACTAAAGTTTCTGTTTTAGCTCTTGCCCAATGACTTTTGGAGTAGTGGGTTTTATAGGAGGCTTCATCTTCATCATCATCATTCCAAATCTAGTATGTGCATCTCTTCAAGAATACTGGTGGCATCCTACCACACTGTCATCGCAATCACTCTCTTGGACATGTATCCCATGTGTCTTAAGTGACTCCCTTTCATCCTCAGACTGCGGAGGAATAGACTCAGTGAGAGTTTTCCTCTTTCTTTTTATGATATCTTTAATTTCTTCATGAAACTCGCGTTTAAAAATGCCAAGAACTTCACCCAAGGTAAACTCAACTTTTCTATCCAAAATCATTTCCTCTAGTACCTGCTTTAAGTTTGTGGCAGCTTCAATGTCAGATAGTTTTTATGCAGGGCCTTTTGCTTTGGCTTTTCCTTGCTCTTTCTTCTTCCTTGTAGATGCCTCCTCTATAGGAACCTCAGGAGGAGGAGGCTGTAAGACATGGGAAGCTAGAGCCTAAGAGTCCACCACCCAACTACCCATTATATAGGCAAGCCCCTGACCCTTTTCCCTAGTTGGACTCCTCGTTCCACACCGCCTAGCCCAGCCATGCCCTTGTCTAGTCCGCCGGCCTTGCCGGTGTCCTGACATTACTCCCCCCTTAAGAAGAGTTTTCATCCTCAAAAACAAAAGTGGGAAACTTCTTCTTAAGAACACTAATGTTTTACCAAGTGGCACCTTCTTGAGGTTGGTATTTCCACTTGATTAAGGCTCGTTGACGTACATGATGATATGTACGCAACTCATGATAATCAAGAACACGTTTAGGTTCATGCGGTAGGGTAGGAGGTTCAATGAAATCAACCAAAACCTGTTGGTCAATGACATTGTCATCCCTATGTAAGCGCTTACGTAAACGGCTCACATGAAACACCGGATGAATGCAAGAATGTGAAGGTAGTAATAATTTGTAGGCACGATCACCTACTCGCTTGAGTATTTTGAAAGGCCCACAATATCGGGGAGATAATTTAGGCGTTGGCCCAGTTTTCAGACTTTCTGAATGTTCTGGCACACGTAAAAATACTTCCTTCCCTTCTTCGAAGGTAACTTGCCGACGTTTCTCATCAGTGTACTTCTTATACCGATCTTGTGCTTGCCGGAAATTTTGATGAGTAAGTTTCAGCATAGCCATGTGGTCTTGGAGAAAATCCTTAACCTGTTGGAGTTTTTTGGTTGCCAACCCCACCTAGCTGGTGACCTAGGTTGAAACCCGTACATGAGGATGAAAGGACTAAAACCTGTTGTGACATGCTTAGCACTGTTGTAGGCAAACTTGAGAATAGGTAAGTATTCTTCCCAGTCTGACTGTTTTTTGCTGACGTATGCTCTTAGCATATCCTCCAGCACCTGGTTAACCCATTCTATTTGACCATCCGTTTCTGGATGATCAGCTCCCGGGCAGGTCACCCAATAAAAATGTAACCTATCACGTGAGTTCAACAGAAGGGTATTTAAAGTTCTTGAAACTTACAAAAATATATATACAGAAGGGTATTATTTTTTCAAATTTGAAAAAAACTTATAGGTTTAAAAGAAAAGGGTACATTATATTCTTAACAAAATTCACAGATAAGGGGTTTTACAAACATGTCTTGAACGCACGCGATATGATAGTTTTATACATAGTGAACCCCCCGAGGATCAGCTGTACTGAGGTTTAGTTGTGTACCCCTTCAAAAGTGGCTGTTAAACTTGGGATCACGGTCACTAACAATGTTACTTGGCAAACCATACAATTTGTATAGATTGTCCACAAATAACTTGGCTAGTTCTAGTGTCTTAACCGTTGATTTGGTCTGAATAAACTTACATAGTTTAGTCAACCTATCTACGACCACCCATACTGAGTCATGACCTCGTATAGTGTTGGTAAACCTACAATAAAATCCATAGAGATACTTTCCCATTTTCCATTGGGAATCTCCAAAGGATGTAAGAGTCCTCCTACTTTCAGGTGCTCTGCCTTGTTCTTGACATTTTTGGCAGTGCGAGACATAAGCTTGAACAAATCCATGTAGACTTGGCCAGTAAAACTATCGTCGTACGAGAGAATAAGTTTTTTTAATCCCCGGGTGCCCTGCACTTGGACTGTCATGACATTCATAAATAATTTGGTGCCGAATGTCTGTGTCCGTCGGTACACAAACTCTCCCCTTGTGGAGTAGGTACCCATTGTCGATGGTAAAATGCTTCCATCGCTGTAGTTCATCACTTGATAAAGGAGAACTAGGTGTGGAGGTTAATTGTACACTAGCGTCATTGGAGTGAGAAGGATCCCTCTTTTGAACATGGCTCCACACTTTGGAATATGCTTCATCTTGCTCATATTTGCCCTTGAGAGAATCTAAAAATTCACTACGAAGTTCCGTGAACAAGAGCGAATTGATCTCTGGCATTTGACTTAGAGCGTCTGCCACTACATTGTATCGGCCTTTGCGATGCGGCCTTTGCGATGCCTTAGCTTGGCGTCATATTCCTGAAGGATCTCGGTCCACCTGGCTTTTCGACCCTTTAAATATGTTTGTTGTGTAAACCATTTGATGCTTTCATGGTCAAACACAATCTCGAACTGAGCACCATACAGATAATGCCACCATGTTTTCAATAGACACTATTGCATAGAGTTCGCGTTTGTAAGCAAAATAGTTATGCTGAGCTGCATCAAGCTTCTTACTTTCAAATGCAATCGTCCGTCTGTCTTGTAACAGGACTGCTCCAATAGCACGATCATTGGCATCTGTTTCCAAAATGAATGGTTTCAAAGGATCTACAATAGCCAGTATAGGAGTTGTAGCTAATGCATCCTTGAGTGTATCGAAAATGTGTTGTTGAGCGGATCCCCACTGAAAAGCTTTACCTTTGCCTTTTACTTGATCCATCATAGGAACAACAATTTGAGCATAGTTTTTAACGAACCTTCGGTAAAAACCTGCAAATCCTAAAAATATCTGTAATTCTTCCAGATTTTTAGGAGGAGGCCATTTCCTGATGGTATCCACTTTGGATCGATCCATGTATAGGCCGTTAGCTGAAATAACATGTCCTAAATAATGAATTTCATCTTTGAGAAAATCACATTTAGATTCCTTGGCATATAACTTGTTTGTGCGTAACAACTCAAATACCTGCCTGAGATGTTGTAAGTGTTCTTCTTCAGAAGCACTATAGACTAGAATGTCATCGAGGAAAACAATGACAAATTTGCCTAAATATGGCTTCAAGACACTATCCATAAGTGTCATGAATGTTGCGGGCGCATTGGTTAACCCAAAGGGCATTACCAAAAACTCGTAGTGTCCAAACCGTGTTCGGAATGCAGTTTTAGGTATCTTGGCAAGCCGAATACGGACTTGGTGATATCCTGACTGTAAGTCAATTTTTATAAAAATGCGAGCATGAGTGAGCTTATCAAACAACTTATCTACTCTTGGCAATGGGTATTTGTTCTTAACTGTAACCGCATTTAAGCCTCGGTAGTCTACGCACATGCGCATACTGCCATCCTTTTTCTTCACTAAAAGGATAGGCGAAGCCCATGGTGAAGAACTAGGTTGTATAAACCCTCTGCTAAGGTAGTCAGCAAGCTGACTTTCCACCTCAGCAGCCTCTGAATAGCTCATACGGTAAGGTGGTTTACTAACAGGTTTACAGCCTACATCCACGTCAATGCTATGTTGTACAGATCGTGTCGGCGGTAATCTTGATGGCAAATCATTAGGAAATACCTCTTGAAATTCCTTTAATAATTTCTGTAATTGACTAGAAACGTTTGCTTGTTTAGAATTAGCAATTGGTGGAATAGAGGAGAGAGAAGCATGCGGCGTTGAGGAATGTTCAACAGACTCAATGTTAGAAAGAAAATGAGACAGTGAGTAACACAAGAAAACCTGATCTATTTCATTATCAAAAACGAGTTGCATAAGCTCAACGGTACAAATCAGTGGTGATGAAGGTATATCTTTTTCTCCTAACAACAACACATGTGTGCCATGGGATTCAAACATCAAGATGTTGTGCTCAAATTCAATTTAGTAAAGATAAATCCAAGTGGATTGACACCAATGTTTCAATACAAAGAGCGTCAAAATACCCTGACTGGAGAAAGCTTTACATCAACTATGCAGAATCTAATTTATATTCCAATATCCCTGAAGAAGCTAATCTTCCTAAAGTGGATGATAAACAACCTATGCCAATTTTGACCCAAACCTTGGACAATCCATTAGCCATCGTTCCGGATATAGAAAAATACATGACTACTCTTCCAACTATCCCTAAAGCAATCTTCACACTTAAGAATGTCTATTAAAGACACAGAGCTTTGCAAGAAATAGTTTGACGAGCTAATTGAACCCTCCACTTCAGATTGGGCCTGCAGAGCTTTTTACATCAACAAACAGATAAGTCTTGAAGCCATAAAGAAAGCATGGATCAATCTTATCAGCAGACAATTCAATATTGGATTGATGACCCTAAAGAGCTTCAAGACCTTGCTCCAATAATAGATGAAAGAAAATCCCAGGATCAAACCCAGAAGAATATCATGCTAAACTATGGTTGATGCTTGGAAAAGCCAAAAGTTCTACTTTGCCTATCTTTGTTTTCAACCAAGCTATAACATGATCATCGACAATGATATTCTAGATAGACTATAGCCAGTCACATTTAACAATGGATAAATCAAATTTAGATGGAAGGAAATGGATTGCTACACCACTATCCTCCACCAAATACACTATATCATTCCTTCACATGAATGGCCAAATATTGTGGCCATCCAAAATGAAGCTACAAACCTAATCCAAGCAGGTCCCTATCTGGCTAACTATAGTGCATTTTAAAAAAATGTAAAACATAAAAATATAAAGGAGAAACAGCCAGAACAAATCCAACGGAGATCTCAACTTTTGATTGACCGACGGACGGATAAAAATATAAAGGAGAAACCGCCGAACCAAAGCCAATGAAGATCTCAAATTTTGATGCCCTGACGTACAGAATCAACTCACTCTAGAGTCGGGGTGGGATGATATCATTGCTTATCCAAGCAAGAGGAATACTATCAAGTCAACTCACTCTAGAGATGGGGTGGAATGATATCATCGCTTACCCAAGTGAGAGGAATCTTACTGATGACATAATCACATATGTCATAATCCACATGGCTGTGCTAGCACTGAGTGTTTAGAAAAAAATGTGTACAATAAGGTTCTCCACCTACCACTACCTTTTGACTTGTCCACCTTGTAAAGCAATAAACCACCATGGACAGTGACACCCACTAGCATAAAGTAATTTCCACTCATGTAAAGTGACATCCACTACCTTACCCATCAAGACGTTACCTTAAGCCTCAAGCCAAGCCTTTCCTATATAAAGAAGGGCACATTGTCGTGCCATGGCACATGCATAATGTGAAAATAAAAATATATACCTCACTCTTAATGTTTTTGATGTGTGGGACCAAATGCTACAATGTACATAGTGTGATATATTTGAAAACGGATGCCATGGTTGCAGGCGTGTACATACCTTGTCGGGCAGGCGAGGTTTGAAATGTGGCATCATTGCATGTTTTACCACATTAACATAGGAATGTACAAATGTTAAGTGTTTCAAAGTGGCACGCTGATTCTGCCTAGAAAGCCAGGGGGATTCACCATGGAAAACTTATCTCACCACATAAGTGCAGGGGAGGGGTTTTTTTACAAGTTACATAAGCATATAAGTTAGGGGCAGGCCCCCAACAATATATCTCCCAAGCTTAAAAATAAGGGAGGGGGTATCATATTTATGCGTGGGGGGTGGGTGAGAAAAGGGAAAAATGAGAGGACGTTTTGTGTTTCAAAATTATGGCTTCCCAAAAGAGGCTTTCCTCGAACTTGTGAGTCAATAGCTACAAAGATACATGGAAGAACTAACACTTCTTTGTATCAAAATTGCTTCTTTTGTGATTATAGTTCATTTGTTGAGGGATGAAAGCTATAAAGAGTTTGTATAGATGTAAATTTACACGAAGAACCTAGGACAACTTTATAACCATGTTTTTTGAGTAATTTAGATGGGTCAAAATTGGACGAGTAGCTAGAGTACAGAATAAACGAGCACATAGTTTAAAAGTCAAACTAAAACACATTGAGGGTACATCTAGTTATCAACATAAGTGGTTCATTAGTGGGTTGCCAGTCACTATGTTACACGCTCTTTGACTAGTTTTACTCAGTTAGAACATGTGAGACCTAAATTTTATATGTAAGATAGGGGTATGATAGTTTTTTGCATTGATTATCGTATAAGCGTAGAAAGGGGGGTCATATTCCCTAATATGAGTAATATATAGGGGTTTTATCAAATTTTCCCGCTCTCGCAGGTGCCGTCCCATTTTTAATATAGAGTGAATCCCTCGGGCTAGAAAGTTCAATGCGGAGGATCTTGGCAAAAAATAACAGGTTTCATGTGCTGACATAAAAGACGTGTCCAAAATGCTTATCAAGTGGAGTTTTTGCATAAAATTTGAGCTAAAAGGAAATTTTCCACCACAGTAGGGATTTTTCTCAGCTTGTTTGGACATTTTACGGACAAAAAGGGACATTTTAGGGTTAGTAATGGCTAAACATGACCATAAAATGGTCAAAAATAGCCTAAACATAGCTCAAAATGCCACATAAATGACGGTATCATTGTTGTTCAAGTTGAGAGGGAAGTTTTAGAGCCAAGAATGAGCTCATTTGGGCATATAAGCAAGGAGATTGGACCATTCCAATACAGGGTGCTAGTGCAGTCCCGTGCTTCTTCCACTACATGTTCGACGTTGTGAGGCCTCCAATTAGGGTTTCCCCTCCTCAAATAACTACTTGGGCTTCTCCAATGAAGTTCTGAAGCTTTTACAAAATGGAAGCTTTTATAAAATGGTCACAACAAAGAATTGAAGCGCCAATTTAGGGTTTTTTAACAAGTCGAAAGAGCACTACATATGTGAAATTGGGAGCGAGACTACACCTAACCTTCACACACACAAGAGTTTTGAGTTAATTTTGGTTATTTTTCAAAGTGGAGATTTCACGGCTGGAGTTTTGTTCTTTTTAAGTGTGTTTTTAGCTTCCAATCATCTATGTCTTGCTTGATTTTGCTATGAATCCCCACAGTTAGAGGCCTGGCACTTTCCTAGCCGCAATGTGCACTTCTTGACACATTTTTGGTGAACCCGATGTGAAGTAGGCTAGGGTGAGGGTTCAAAAGCTTCATTGAAGGTTTCAAATTAAATATTTAAAGCTATGGAGAAACAAGAGCAACAGAGGGTTCGGTTTGATCCAGTTACAATGCAAATGTTTCAAGCCTTTGTGATGTTTATGCAACATCAGCAAGTTTTTGAAAGGACGGAGATTTCCTCAACCAAAGCGCTTCAATCTGTAGTAGATAAAATGGACCAATTCAATGATAAAAATGTAACAAAGTATCTTTGTGGATATGTAAAGGAGATGGAGCTTCATCGAGTGCCCGAAGCAGAGACAATACAAAGTTTTGAGCTAGCTGTGGTTCCTGAGATCGAAGAGCATGTAAAGGGAATTCAAAATGAACATGGGGTAACATAGGAAGCATTCAAGTTAGCCTTAAAAGAAGAATATTTCATGGAGGACTCCAAAAGGGTAACAAAGAGGACTTTTTTAGAGTGGGTAGTTTGGCCAAAAAAGGGACTTTCGCCTACTGAACTACTAAGGGAATTTGAATGCCACTGTGCTCAAGTTTAAAGAATCGAGAAGGCTACCCTAAACTTAGAGAAGAAAGAGCTATTTTTGCAGGCAGCATGTAAAGAGATTCAAGAGAAGCTAAAGTTACTACTTGAGGATAAGGATGTGGAACAAGGATTGAAGACTGATTGGAATAAGGTCAAAGATGCAATTTCACTGCTAGCCAAGTGAGAACAACGGAGAGATAAGATGATACTTAACCCTACTCAAGCCGCAATTGTTCCTGAGAGTCCCATAAATTCTATTATTGTGGTTCCAAAGAGTGACAAATACATCCTAGATAATATTGTCAAGGGAATGCAAGAACTAAAGTTAAAAATTACAAGTCTAGAAGAAAAGGGACAACCATCAGGTCAATCTACAAGGCAAAGACCTCAAAACAGAGAAGACTTTGTAAATATTGTAAAAGTTTCAAATATGCCTTGATGAAGGAGCTTGTTCTTTTCAAAGATGCCAAAGATTCACTTAAATGAAACAGGTAAGCTCTTGGGGACAAACTTTGGAGAAGATGGGATGAAGAAGCTAGTTGAGTACATGGCTACTAGCCATGCCATCTCAATGGTTGAGGTAGCTACCTATGGGTTGAAGGTGGAGCCTATTAAGAAAAAAAGATCGGTCATGGTTGGAGAAGAGGAATCTAATGGTATTTGAGAGCTATGGTCATGTGCTATAGAATCTTCTATGAAGGGTAAAATGACTACATAGATTTTACATGAAGCTGGAGACTACATTTGGCTAGAAATAGGTTGGAATGACCCTGTAGATTCTTTGTCAATGCATGCTTACATTGCCAAATGTCAAGCCAATGAGGCCATTGCTGAAGAGAAACACAGGTGTGAGAATGAGGATGAAGGGCCTTCAAAGCGAGCCACAAGGAGTGTAGGCAGAAATGAGACAGTGCCTCCTAGATCACCTTCCCTGCAAGAGATGCATGTCCCCGAAGTGCCTATGCAAGAAACCTCTAAAGAAAAGAAGAAGGATGCAACACAAGCTAAAGCAAAGGGTCTAGCCTACAAACTACAATCTAATATAAAGGCAGCAAACTGATCTCAAAAAGGTTTTGGAAGACAATATTTTGAACAATAAGGTGGAATTTACCTTAGTGAGGTCCTTGGCATAGCAAAGTGGGAGTTCCACAAAGAAATGATTGATATTATAAAGAGAAAACAGCAGTCCCTTACTAAATCTATCCATGTACATGTGAAGGAGAGACTTTAAATGCACAGTGTGGACAGGTCTATGGGGAGCAAGGTGAAGAAATTCTTGTTGGATGCTACAAGTCTAGGGGAGGAGTAAAACACATTCACTTCTTGGATGATGAAGATGAAGTTGAGACCACTCACAAGAGTTACTACTTGAAGAGTCACTGGGCAAGAGCAACTACTCAGACCCTGGTAAAAGTGGGAGACTTAGAAGAGCCATACATTGTGTTGATAGATCGTGGGTCAAAAATTAACCTCATGTCAAAGAGTCTTTTTATCAAAAGGGAAAATGGCCAATTGATATAAATCATGGATGGATGATTCGTGCAACAAACAACTCATTAGGGGAGCTATACGGAGCTTGTTTAAATGTAAAGGTGACTATAGGGGATGTGAAATATGACCAAAAATTTCTTTGCACAGGAGATTTCTACATACCCTCTTATCCTTGGGCAGCCATACATCACTGCTACTCGCATGGAGACCAAGGTTGAAAGGCCCCTGGTGGGACTGCCTAGGAAGGAACCTCCCATTAAATAGCCCCTTGGGCCTCATTCCCTATCCACACTTGCAGTTGGCCCCTTGGGCCTAGTCCTTGACCACTGGGCATTGCCCTTGGCATGACATTACTCCCCCCTTGGAGAAGCGTTTTCGTCCTCGAAAACAAGAGTGATGATGCACTAATGCTTTCCACACGGGCATCCTGCAGGGATGCAGTTGTTTGCTTGACCAGAACATGGTTTAGTAGGAGGTCCAATGAAACCAAGGGTAACAACTTGATTTTCCATATTGTTGTCCTGTTGCAACCGTCTTGGTGTAATCGTCGCATAGATAATATAATGTGTAAACTCCATGTAGAACTCACTTAAGTAGCTAAATGAGTTATCACAACTAAGATGTACCCAAAGAGTACCTCTTTCACTTTCCTTGAAAATAACTTGCTGACATAACTCATCGGCCAAGTTTAATTCTCACTTGTTCTCAAATTTCATCAGTAAACAACCCCACCATACTTAGTGGTCAAGGTTGAGAATCTGACTTATACATGAAAAGACTAAGCCTAGTCGCAAACATGCTTTAACTTATGGTAAGCACACTCTAAGTAGAGCAATAAATGCTTATTAATTGGATTGCTTGGTGCTAATGTACGCACTTTGCATATCCTTTAGCACAAAATTACACTTTGTAATCTGCCTATCCCCTTGGATACTGATAGTACTAAGGTGTGTTTCCCCCACGGTTTACAGACAGTCTTCCTAGATGACTGGTAAACGGGGATCACAAGATTATACCACATTGCTGAGCAAACAACAATGTCCTGAATAACCATCTAAGTTAACTTGAAAGATCCACATGCACCCAAACCGAGCCATGACCTCTATTGGTGATTGGTAGATCCAAAAAGTAATCTCATAGAGATATTGCACATAGAGTGAAAATGCTTCATAGCACTAATGTGATGAATATGCATGCCGCTCCAAACCAGCTTTTGTTAAACACTAGGGCCCATAACACCTAGTGTGCATGCATTTAGCAAAAAACAAATCCAAACCTATATATTCATGATCATCCTTGCCAATTCTTATGGCAAATGTGATGATCCTAGCACACATTAAAAAGGAATGTAAATAGTTTTGAAAAGAAACTAAATACTTTCTGCTACAAGCATTTGCAAGCCTTGCTGAAACGTTTGAATAGAAGGTGATACATTAATCATGTCTAGGTACAAACAATGAAACCTTTTCATTAACAACTCATAGCCTCTCTAGATACATAAACAACCATCTGTAATGTTGTTTAGCTGCACTTGTACCTTAACAAGTCATTCTAAGTATTTTTGGCCACCAAAATCGCTCCTGGTACGTCATGCTAAAAATGGTCTAGAAAACAGATATGACCAGCACCTAGGGACTTTGTCATGACATATACTCAAAGCATGATCCTCGATGCCTATGGGGTGAGTTCGTAATCACCCACTGCATATCACCCCAAAACTGTGCTTCCATAGGCACTCCTAGTGCTATAGAGAGAGAGCAAGAGATCCACGGCCCTAGCTCTTATGGACAGCCATGATGTCGCAACTATTTGCTGCCTCTAGACTCCATGGTATAGATCAACTCATGTAAGTTTAAGAGTATCAGAAACTCAACTCAATTTTGCCACTAAAAAAAAATGTAGTGCTAATAGAACACTCAAAACATTCGTAATGGCGAGACTCACGCTTGGCCATTGACATTGATGGGGATGCCACTGGGTAGTTCTATTCACACTGGAGAACAATCACCCAAGAAATGGCAACATTTGGTCTTACCCTAGGTCTAACAATGTCTTTGAGCCTTTGGGGCTCATAGCCCTTATGCCAATAATAAATTAGTGTTCAATCGACAAACTGATGAAGACTAATGTGGGTGGCATCTTGGCCACTTTCTGGTTGATGAGTTAGAGCACCTTCCTGTTATCTGTTAGCCCATCCTATTACCGTATTGACATAGAAAGATGTCGATGAAAGTATGCCTAGTTTCATTTCACCTTTCCCGTAAGTTGGAGAGAGAGAGAGAGAGAGAGAGAGAGAGAGAGAGAGAGAGAGAGAGAGAGAGATAATGTTGGGCTGAGGAAAACCCTTATTGGATTGGGTTGGATGCCTCTTGCATATGATCCTGTGCAGACCCTGTCTGTATGATCTTGCATATGATCCTGTGGAGACCGTGTCTGTATGTTATATTTGTACCACGTCCTTGTAGAGAGAGGTACCATAAAGCACATCTAGGCTGATTTATCGTATATGTGATCGTGACTGCAGCAAGGTGTATATGGCACTTTGTCTGGAAACAAACACAGAATTTTGTAAAATAGTTATAGTTGACCTTCTCCTTGACAGAGTGGCTAGTGTTATAAGGGCAACTGAAATGAGATGGGATTATGTCAATCTTGGTGGTATGCCATGCACATAGAGGTATAAGCCCATGGTGACATTGAGAGGCTCTACCAATTAATCTGATACCTAAAGTGCCTTGCACTATCGGACAAGAATACATCTCAATTTTTCGTTGCCCTACATAAATTGTTAAAGCACTTTGCTGTGTAGAATAGGCAACCATTGCCAACGTAAAGAAAAGTTAAATTCGTGTATACTGGTTACCTAGCTATGGCAAGTGTATTGAGTTTGGCAAAATAAAGAGATGTCGTTGCATGCACCTTATGCAGTCGCTCGTGACGCAAAAACTTGCTATTAACATATTCTAAACCTGTGGAAACCATTATCCCAAATGTCGTAAAAGAAGCCGTGATTCACGTCAATGCTCATGTAGTGCTTGTACTAATAGCTAATATATGCTCCCATTGACACACATGTGTCCAAGTGGAGAGGACCTCATAGTACTCTTAGCTTATCCCCTATACAAAGCTTATCAATATAAGCTTTCCCTTTTGTAAAACGATCCACTACACATTTTGTGTATTTACCTTCTGCGTATGGCAATATAAATACACTCCTTTCGCCTGCAGATTCCTTGTGTACGTTTCTTGGCCCTGTTTGGCCATCTAGTGCCCCCTTGTGGCCAGGGGCTTTTTTTTTTTGCACCCTCCCCAAGCCTCGATTGGGCATGCACAACAAACTTTGGAATTCAAGGAAACCGCAGTGCCAGACCTTTGATTGGGCAGTCACATCAAAATTTGGACCAAGTAGCCGTAATAGACTTTGGACCAAGCAATCAAAGTAGACCTTAGATATCAAGGATCCCACAACAAGAGACTCCCAAGGATTCTGGGCATAATTATTTAGTACGTAAATAGAGCAATTGCATTAGACATCAAGGATCCTATGGCCAAGGACTCCCCAAGGATTTTGGGCATAGATACTTAGTGTGTGATTAGAGGGTATACCAGTAGCCTCATCAATAACATGATATCCCCCATCAAAACATAAATGTTGCATTGCCTATAGTTCATTGTAGCCCTTATTTTCTTGACTGAGTTGTGACATGTAGCACACAATGAGTTTTTCTTTAATTTTGGGGCATATTTATGTGAAACTTACATGCAAATATGCATCAAATACTTGGTTTCGGGGGCGCTGTCCCCGAACATCCTTGTTGGGGGGGCTCCAAAATATGTCGTCGCCCCCCCCAGACCCGCACGATGACAGAATCAAAGGGCTCAAGAGGAGATAGTAGGATATTGGGACCTTACTTCCTTCCCAAGCAACATATCTACTTCAAGAACATGATGATTATCTTTTAGGCAACAAGTGCACAAATGGGAATCTCACAAAGGTTTATTACTTGGACGCCGATCATTTGTAGATTGACATCTACTCTCGGTCATGTTTTTTTATGTACAATATTGTCCAAAAAAGTAAGTTTGCTCTTAAAAAGTTTAGAAATCTAGTTTACATTACCTTGTTCTTTTATGTACAATATTGTCAAAACAAGTAAGTTTGCTCTTAAAAAGTTTAGAAATCTAGTTTACATTACCTAAAAGCTCAAAATATGGTAGAGCTAGAGTGCTCTCGCATAGCAATAATAAACAATAGAGTCCAACTTTCTTCACATTAACCTTTAAAAGATACATTCACAAACACTTTAAAGGGGTAGTGTCATCATAATTCTTGCACCCATTTCATGACATAGTGTGCTCTTGATGACCTATCGCATAAACAATGACTACTAGGGGTTTCCCCATGTTAGAAAAGAGTGTTTGGATCTTGGAAAGCTTTTGTAGTGTCATACTAGGGCTGCCTCCATGTTAGCATGGTGGTTCTTGATGTGGTGGGAGCTTAAGGAGAGTTTTGTGCTGCCTTGCACAAGTCAGGTTAAGCTTGAGCCGTTGTCATGAGGCCACTCAACCAACATCATAAGAGTCCTCCTTGTGCCATGCCTTTCTTTCAGAGATCTACAAGCTGAGAGAGAGAGAGAGAGAGAGAGAGAGAGAGAGAGAGAGAGAGAGAGAGAGAGAGAGAGAGAGATTTTGTGTGTGTGCGCACACACACACATAGTGGGGGGGAGAGAGAGCTGCACACACAAACACACACACACACACGAGAGAGAGAGAGAGAGAGAGAGAGAGAGAGAGAGAGAGAGAGAGAGAGAGAGAGAGAGAGAGAGCTGCACACACACACACACACATAGGGGGAGGGTGGAAAGAGAGAGAGAGAGAGAGAGAGAGAGAGAGAGAGAGAGAGAGACGGGGGGGGGGGGGGGGGGGGGGGGGGGGGGTGGGGGGGAGGAGGGACAAAGAGAGAGGGAGAGATGCCCACACACAATAGGGAGAGGGAGAGGGAGAGAGAGGGAGAGCTACATACACAGGAGAAGGAGAGAGAGAGAGAGAGAGAGAGAGAGAGAGAGAGAAAATTTTGGGGGGAAATTATCTAAAATTTGAATTTGAAATTTTGGGAGGAGAAAGAGAATAGAAAATGATTTAGAGTATGTAGATGTAGAAAAAACAGCTTAAATCTTTTTTTCGTATATATATGGCTTGGGAATAAGTTTTAAACTAAAAATGGGTCCAAATGAGTTTTTTATTTTTTATTTTTGAAAGTCATTGTGGACTGAAAAGGAAAAGGAAAGATGTTGAATGGGGAGTTAATGACATTCCACCTTTTCTCCCATCACTCTCAAAAGGTAGAGAGAGAAGATCACTTCTTAGCTCTATCCCCTACTTCGGCCTTACAAAAATTGCTAGAAAAATCTATGAAAACATGGCCTAATAAATGCACTTGTCCCCTTAACCATACACAGTATTAGACTTAATCCCTTAAAATTAGGCTTCCTTACAAGGCCCGTGCAAAGTCCATATTTTTTCTAATGTTGTTTTAGTGCTTAAAGTGAGTAGTGGGAAGCTGATACAGAGAAAGATAAAGAGCATTTATGAATAGTCATGTTAGGTATATCTATTTTTTAACAAGTGATTTATTGGACTTCAATAGAATAAAATGTTTATGAACCTGCATGGAGCGGTTAATAAGGAGTTAATATCTCAATAGCTGATTAAATTAATAGTTTATTTATGCAATTTTTTGCATTTGTTTGAGAGGTGAAATGTATGGTAGACATCTAATAATTAAGGATAAGATTGTACAACATATATCACTTTTTTGAGCATTTGCTAAATATTTGTCGATGTTGTTGTCAACCCTCTACACGACTGCAACCAGCTAGAGAAAACACTCTCTTTCTCTTTAAACTCACAAGACTCTCTCTCTCTCTCTCTCTCTCTCTCTCTCTCTCTCTCTCTCTCTCTCTCTCTCTCTCTCTCCAATATTGTTTTTGGCCTTGATTTCTGATGTATATTGTTGATTTCTATCCGAAACCATGCCTACTTTCATATTTCATAGAGTTTCGAAGGGGGGCCTAAGCATCAACTCTCTTGGGCATTCATATTGAATGGGTAGCTATTGCGCTGGCAATAGGATTCGATTGCCTTTTCCGCCTCATTGTGTACATGCAGTCCAAGCATTGAGAAAAAGTTAACTAGCTTCGACACATGGGCTTTATGATAACCATGTCTTTTCATGACCTCTTCGTCGGCCTGTCCAAAGGCATTGTATGTAGATGTTGTTTGCATCTCTAAGTAGAGAAAATCCACGTAGCACCACCAAAGGCGGCACCATTGTACTAGTGCATCTTATAAGTTCTTCTACCCCCCCCCCCCCCCCCCCCCCCCCCCCCCCCCCCCCGGCCTTATCTATTGTATTTAAGTCTCTCAAGTCATGCAATGCAATGCACCACAACATTAATATAATATGGGTCGTATATAGCTTAGTGGTCATTGGTGATTGATTGTCTGTGCGAGTGTGCGGTCCTTCATAATTACATCCCCCTTCCATCTCTCAGCTTCTTCAATCCCCCCCTCGACCAAATATTTACTTGGTGAGCCAAAGGCCCTTTTTCTCTTCTTTGAACCCAGATGCCCCCACGTGGCACTTGAAAATTTTAAAAAAACATTGCCTTTTATATTTATATAGCTTTTCATGCGTTAAAAAAAGGACCTTGCACTGCTGTATAAAATTTCAAATTGCTTGTGGAGATTTTGATTGCGCACAGTGCAGAGCAAATTATTCTTCAGGTTTATCTTTGTCCACTGCTTGTGTGTGTGTGTGTGTGTGTGTGTGTGTGTGAGAGAGAGAGAGAGAGAGAGAGAGAGAGAGAGAGATTCCATGCATGAGTGCGTTAGCAGTCAATACGGTGATGGTGCTATATTGGAGAAAGACATTGCAGTTGAGGGGTGTTTGAATGCGACACCCTTGGGTCGGCGGATAAGAGGGATTCAAAGCTTGAAAAAGCTGGGTATGGTGGTTGCATCATCATCCACAGATGTTGGACCATCATCGACTCCAAGTGGTGGAGGTATGGGAGGTTGTGGGAGCATTAAACGTTGTAGCTGGTGATGGCAGAAGAGTCAAGAAAGTCAGGAGGTTCCCTCATCACCAACTTATGGGCAGGTAGACATTATTATCGTCGTTGATCCTGATGTGATCATCTCCTCCAGCTCCACCATCCCAGTTCGAGCCAACGCTCTTAGGTTCTGCCATGAACAGAATGGAATGTTGCATCTGGACGTGAAGCTAGATAACATTTTGCTGCAAAGGAAAGGGAGGCTAGAGATAGCTAAGCTGGCGGACTTCGGGCTGGCGATAGAGCTGCCTGCCCTTGCAAGCGTCCACGGGTGGCCAAAGTTTGTGAAAGAAAATCATGAGACGGGCCAAGGGGCACACGTGGATACTGCACCCCAGAAGTGGCCGTGAGAGAGAGGGTATATTCGGCAGGGGCTGATGTGTGGAGTCTGGGAGCCATGCTGCTAGAGATGCTGACAAAAAAGCAACCTCCTAATTAGGACATCGTGACTTGCTGCAGCTGGGATGCCATCAGCAAGGAGACCAATCATGATGAGCAGCTCAAATATGACCACATAATCTTGTTTCATGGTTCTCACATGATGTGAATTACCTCTAATGGTGCAATATTGAAGATCCTAACTTTTTGGCGAGGGCCTGTATCCATGAGCTTGCCTATGGAGTTGCAAGGAATCACAATAAGAATTTGGTCGCACTGAAGGGGCATGGGTAGCCATTTGTTTTGCGCTTACATGTGCCTTGTGATGTCCCAAGATGTCTCATACTATTTCAAATCAAAGCAGTATGGAGAGTTAGAAGCAACCATCCAACCTGTATATTAAACAAATGTCATCAATTCTCAGAAAACAAGGTAGCTACCTTCTCTAGAATGTGGTGAAGGTGCGCATCACAAATGTCTCTGGAGACGTTTCCTAAACTCTCTGTAAATTTCACCAAATTTTTGGACATCATCGACATTCATTGCACTGGAATCCTGAGAAACTCGGTCAAAACTCCCTACATTCTCTTCATTGACATGATCTGCCTCTGTGACATCAGGATGGCTACTTGAACCCAAGGAATGAGCATCACCATGTGTATGGTGTGGAGCGTTCATGGAAGAATTCCAACATGCCCCTTTAACCACTTGACATTAAAAGCACAAAACACTTCCAGTTTTTGATAGGATTGCTAGAGGCTGAAGAGAAGCCACATTATGAGCCCTTTGAATGAGTTTGAATAGAATTACCTTTATAAACATTGGCTCTTGCATCTTCTGGAGGAGGGACCTCACCATGAGAGCCTGCATCCCTTGATTAGTAAATTTAGTTTCTAGAAGATCCTCAGGTATTTCCACCTCAATTGCATCAATAATAGAACTACTAGTACCTCTGTTGTGGGCACTAGCTTCTAGTACATCTTTTGGAGGGATTGCACCATGAGTGCCTACAATTTGCATCTTTTGACTAGAGATATTAGTTTTTGATGGATGGCTGTTGCGCCCCCTGCATGCTTAAAGTGTTTATTGGAGGCCCAAAATCGATGGATCTTTAGAGGTGTTTTTTGCTTATTATTGCTGAGTCTTGAAAGTGAGATCGTCCCAAATGCTTCGAGGGTAAAGGGCATCAATAGATCTTTTACAGTTGTTGTGACGAGCTTGAGTAGGTATACCATCTCTATGGCCACTACATCCTCACCTTCGGGCGATGTTGAAGAGGATGATTGAGACCTTGATTGAAACCCCTTGGAAATAACATACGTCAAACGGATTGATAAATTCGGCATTGTATTTCCTTGAACCACATGTAATCTGTTGAGGAGTATAACGTGGAGCATTTACAAGTTCTAGTTGATCATAGCTTGTCACAATGCCTAGTAGGCAACTGAATGCAAGGTAGTATGGGCTTCATATAACTGCCAAATATGACAACGCCCCTATCACTTTTTGGCTCTGTTTTGAAGGTGAATGATATCGAGCAAAATGCCACCCATACTAATACCCATGAGCATCACATAGTAGTAGTTTGCCAGATCCGCATTTGGATTATTGATGAACATAGTGAATATGGTGCCTTCTGTTATGGGGACATCAAACTCAAGACACCCATTATCATGGACAGTTAGAAAGGAGGATACATAACGCAGGTTAGTCAGCATGGAGGCAAGAAGACAAAAATCATTGATGGAGGTAGCTTACAAAAACACACACACACACACACACACACACACACACAGAGAGAGAGAGAGAGAGAAACATAGAAATAGAGAGAGAAGCTAATATTGATCAAAGGACATAGAACATAAAGTTATATATGCTTCTCTTTAAGCTTAATCAATATCCTACATCTTTTGTATTTGTCTTAATGTGTGTTTTGTGTATGGCAAGGAGGACATATATTCACAACACTGGACATATATACTTGGCGCAACACATAAACGCTACGGGGTAGGGTACGACTTCCGTTTCTTATAATTTTTTGGAGAGACCACAGTGCCAGCTCTCCACCATACTTTTGCATGTATGGCGCCTCTGCATGACGTGCACTGTATATTTTGCACTTTTAGTATGTGAAGTTTCATTATAAAGCGAGATGTTTAACTATTCACGTTGCTTTTTTGTAGCTTGACTCAAATATCGGCCTATAGATTGGACAATTGGAAAGCACAAGTACAACATTGCAAGTCATAAAGCACCTCATTTTTTGTTGCAGTTCATTGATGCACTTAACTTTGAAATCTTCCATGAACACTATAACAATTTTAAAATGTGCGTGCTTGATCTATTTAAAACTCAACTAACTCTTAAAAATCACCCCTATAATCTCTATTAATTGATGCCACTTAACTTTGTCTCTAACCAAAAATGTAATAACATTTTCTAAATATATTTCCCTCTCAGGCAATGTTGTCCTTGCCGAGTTAGTCACACTCTTGTTTCCTTTAGTGCTAGATGCTAAATGTCAATTTGCATTTGTCTTGTTATATTCTACAGTTGTTATATAGCAACGCCAACCAATCGAGACTAGTTGTGTAATCCGGTCAACAGTGAGAGAACGAAGAATTAGGGTAGGTGAAATCGTTCTGGAAAAGGGCTGCTACCTCTTCTGTCTGTACTAGCGTCTTCGTCAATGGCGATCAACAGCCCTCAAGCTCTTGCATTCTGCCTTTCGTTTGTAGCCGCACTTTATTTCCCCGGCGCTTCTGCGCAACTGGGATTCAACTCCGAAGGTAAATTAATTGCTCATCAAGCCTGTCACCTGTGTAGTGCTCATCAGTACGTGCGCACACATGCACTAGTTTGATAACATCGCATGTGGGTTCTCTCTCCTATTAACTGCATGCGCGGCTGCAGTTGACGCTCTCATCGCCTTCAAGCATGGCCTTCATGACCGCCCTTGACTCCTGGGATCCCACCTCCGTCAACCCCTGCACCTGGTTCCACGTCACCTGCGATGCCAACAACAAAGTTCGGCGCATGTATAAGCTCTCATTGCTCTCTCTCTCTCTCTCTCTCTCTCTCTCTCTCTCTCTCTCTCCTCCCTCTGCGCTCTTCTTTACGTAGATCTCTTGCTCGCACGGGACTCTCAGGAACCATCTCTCCTCGCTTGGCTGACCTTCATTCCCTCCAGTTTCTGTAAGTATTGCCCTAATAAGCGCGCGCGCGAGAGAGAGAGAGAGAGAGAGAGAGAGAGAGAGAGAGAGAGAGCGTTAACGTTTTGTCATGCAGCTCGCTCTTCGACAACAACTTAAGTGGCTCCATTCCTGCAGAACTTGGTCTGATCACGTCGCTCATTGCACTCCAATTGGAAAACAATGTCCACACGGGCTCGATCCCCCCTTATACATACCCTCGTGCCGAATATTGTTTCTTTTGTTCTCCGTTCAATAGGCTCTCTCCAGGAGTCTCCACTGACAACTAACTAAGCCTCTGAATATCTTGCCTCTTTTCTTGTTGGAAACAAATGAGTATGGGATACCCAATCCTTTAAAAAAAAAAAAAAAATCGCTCATTAGTTGGAGCTAGAAAAGGGGAAGGGTTGAAGAAAGGGGTGAACCAAGTGGAGTCGGGCCATGTCTGTCACAGTTGAAGTCGGCCATGCGCCTTCTATAAGGAGTCCACCTACCTCTCTCTCTCTCTCTCTCTCTCTCTCTCTCTCTCTCTCTCTCTCTCTCTCCTTTGCAATTGCAGGGGCGTAGGGTGATGGCTCTCTCTCGCTCTCTCATGCACTCCTTGCTGTGTATAGAGTGTCGTATGTCTCTCATGCAGCCTCCCTTTTCTCTCTCTCTCTCTCCCTCTCCCCCCCATATGGAGGCTCGACAGAGCATTGTCTCCGCCCATCTCTCTCTCTCTCACGCACACACACACACACACACACATGGCGTCTAGACAGAGCATTGTTTTCAACGTGAAGGGGGTTGCTCTCTCTCTCTCTCTCTCTCTCTCTCTCTCTCTCTCTCTCTTTGTGGGGAGGCTGTCTTCAGTTGTAGGGAAGAAGACTGGTTAAGGGTGGTGTTGGGGTCACAGAGGCTGCATCAGGTGGAGGAAGGCGCTTTTGCAGAAGCGGGCCATCGTGAGGGGAGAGCTCCTGAGTCCTGACGTTGGGGAGTATGAGTCAAAGGGGGAAGGGGGAATCTAACTATTTCATGAATTTCTTTAAAGTGAAGCGAGTAGTAGGAAGCCAGTAAGGTAGAATCCTTTGTATAGGCAAAACAATCATAACAATGTAAGCCAAAGCACTCGCTCACCGTAAAGGAAGTAGTATGTGACTACAATTTTGAAAAATGCTTTACTAGTGGGAATTTGGCGTGGATTCCTTTTTTCTTAAAGTATATGTTTCAGATCTTATAATAATGTTCAGGTTACCATGCATTAGTCATTCAACTCATATCATGGATCCTAATATTGGAGTTGGCATGGTTCTTCATGTGCAGACACTTGGCCAACAATCAATTGTCAGGTCCTATTCCTACGGGGGGCTCTTTCTCAAGATTTTCTCGTGACAGGTCCTTGTGTGTGTGTGTGTGTGTGTGTGTGTGTGTGTGTGTGTGTGTGCGCGCGCGCGCACGTGCGTGCGTGTGTGCGTGCGTGTGTCCATGGATTTACAAACTCGACGTTTATTTTCTACTTCACAGCTTTGCACCTGGGAACCCCAACCTTTATGGACGCGTCATCAACAAGCAATGTTAGAAATGAACCAACTTTTATGTTAATATTTAGGTCTTTTTGACCACCATTTCCCCCTCTAGTAAAGCTACGAGACTTTCCTCGATTAGATGAGGAGCTAGGTGTAAAAAAGGAGGTGAAAGAGTTGGGAGAAGCTAAAGAGCTGGCTCTTTTTAGAGCAGGAGAATCATCATCTTCAATACAAGGTTTAAGCAGATTAGTGATGTATTTGACTCCTTTGTAGTTAGCATAAGTGGTGAGGTATAGACCGGGCTCATCAGCTTTAAGTTCTTTCAGAATATCATGCATCAGTCCTCGGAAGATATTAAAGGCAATTTGTGCAATCACAATCTGCTTGGCCTATCCACCTAGCCATGAGCAGATGAGGGATAGATGAAAGTCAACTGGTTTCTCTGGGAACAACATATCCAAATGGTTGAGGATATACCATATTGCATGGTCAAACCACAGGATGCTTGATTCACAGGTAGCTTTGGGGTCAAGAAATCTAGAGGCACATTTTACATAGGGGTGGAAGATATTCCAGATAGACTCTGTGTAGAAATCTGGGTTACTTTTCGCAAATTCCATGCTACCCTTAGTACGTATTTACAGTCCAACATTTGAGGGGCATTTGTAGTGGTTGATAAGATGAAGGTTAAAGGGGGCTTTAATCAGTTCTCCCTTGTCCAAGAATTGCCCACCTTTAAGAATCTTAAGTTTACAGTCTTCCACCATTGAGGCGGGGAGGTTGGCCAAGTATCCCCAAGTTTCACTAAGAATAGGAGGTAGCAAGGCTTTGTTTGGTAGAACCCACAGTTGATGGTCAACTCCGAGAGATACAATTTCTATTTGTCTTATTGGTAAGACAGAAAAAACTTTTGAGATTTTAGGTACCATCTCAAGGAGGTTAACATCATTGAGAGAGCAAAGATTATTTTGAAACTCTTTTACTGCTTCTAGAGCTGCACTATCTCGACAGAAGATGCCACCAGTTGGAGGGATGGAGGGGGTATTTGGGGTGCAGACAAACGAGGGGTTAAGTCCACAGATTTTTCTAAGGAAATTTGACAGCTCAACTCCACATGAGGAGAACAAGGCAAGCTCTTGCTGATATTGTGAAGCAAGGACAGGAAGTTGGGCAATATATTAGGATAGCAGATTAATATCTTCTAGGGGGTCTTCGTTCAATGAAGCCATAATTTTCACCCAGTCATTAAATGATAGCATATGCAAGACAGAAAGTTTTTTGTCCAAAACAAGAGCTGAATCATAAATAAGCTGTGAAGCATCCAAACTGCTAATACATCTGAGGACCAAAGAGGAGGCCATAGAGAGGGGCTCCGCGATAAGTTCCAATCCTTGAGATAAAGCAAGAGTCTGCAAAAACAGTGAGGTCAGGTTTATTTTTTCTTGCCATAGTATGTGATACATAATTTGGCTTTCCTAGCAAGGAAAGGTCTAGTTCTAGCAGCTAGGGCATCCTTTGGTGTATGGTCTTTAAGGTAGAGCTTAATCTGATCAAGAATCTTTGCATGATTCTCGGGGTTGTGATTAGTACTCATGCGAGCTGTCATTCTATAACGTGAGCAGTCCTGAAACAGAGGTGACATAAAAATTAGCAAAGTGTCTAAAAAGTAAAGTCTTTTTGGTCCTGCAACCCTTCAACCGGCAAAGTCTGAGACTATGGTAGCCATGAGCGGGGAACTAGAAGAGAGTCTAAAAGGGTCCACCTAACACCAGTCTACCAATGAAGGATTTAACGACTGTGGGTCCAATTTAGAGCTCCATTCCTACGATAATTTCCTAGGCCAGCATCCCGATTTCCCCGAAGAGGAGAGACCTTATGTATAGGATGTGTGTGTAGCTGTTTAAATCTTAACTAATAAGACATAATTGAATTTTTACATTCAAAAGACAGTTGGACAAGGAACAATGAACTGATATGTACAAAAATAACTCAGTATCAGAATTATTTAGGTACAATGATTGTAAGAAAGAGGTCCTCTTTCAGTAGGGTTGGTAGTAAAAAAAAAAAGAAAAAAAAGAACTTCCTCGTTCCTCAGTGGGTATTTCATCACAGTAATGTTGCTTGCCAAAGAAAAGAAAACCCTCCAAGATACGATAGAGTCCTTACCTGCATCCATCCAAACAAGACCACAATTCTGTTAGCTTTGGATGTGTTTTACAGGTATCAATGGACTATATCAGTTGTTATCCATGTCCATCTTATAGGTTTTAATTACTTTAGACAAGCAAGTTTATTCATTAGATTTGGTATGTTTAGCAGTCTTTCATATCATTTTATAGTCTATGGTGAAGTCCATCAGAAGTAAAACTACGAGCCATAGCTTAGTAGCTATGTATAAAAGCAACCATATACTTACCTTCAAGATCAGTAGAACCCATGGTACAAAAAGGTATTTCTTTAGACAATGGGATGTGAAATCCGACTTCTTTTTGTCAACCAAATGTCACAGATGAGGGTGGTGACAACCTTTATGTTTAAAACCAATAAGACAACCATGTAACCGGTCAAGAGAGTAGTAAGACCCCCTCTTTTTTTTGAGACCTCTTTTTTGTCAAAAGCTTGGGAGCTATACCCAAGCCAAAATAAACTCGGCCATATACTTACCTTTATTTCCATCAGTCATTAGCAGTTTTCAAGAACAGTAATGTCCGGCCCTACCAACCATAGCTTTTTTCCAAAGCCAAAAAAATGTGTGAGCTGTTGTATACTTACCTTCACAAAATGCCAGGCTATCACGGACTGTTAGTGTCCGGCCTGATATGAGCTCCCAATTGTGATAAGCCTCAGTGATAACCAGTTAATCATAGAAAAAACCAACCATTTTTCTAAAGCTGCCAGCCAATTAGATGCCTTTACCTCTTTAGAGAGAGAGAGAGAGAAAAACAACCAGTTATAACAGCGAAAAAAACCAGTCATAAAGTAGTTTATTTTCGCCAGAGTCAGATCCAAGTGGCCCATTGGTCATAACCCCTATGTTGCCACCATTTATACAGTCGGGACATAGTATCAGTCCCATTTTTGTATACACATCCAACTGTAGCATGTGTTAGGAACGGCCATCAAGCCAACCATCATGTTCACAACCATATACATACATACACATACTGCCATATATGCACCAGAAGCTTTTTGCGGAGATGAAGCCCTTTATACCTTCCTGAGGCTACCCTTATTGCAAAACAACCACCGACCAATGTTTTCTATGCACAAAAGACCCAAGGCCAGCTTTGATGTCAAGGCTTTAGCGAAATAACTAGTCAAGCTCATGATCCTACAACAATTTACAAGAATCGACATATCCTTCAGTATACTACAGAGGCGACCTATTCAGTCCGAGGTCAGGAGATGCTTTTATACAAGGCGGGGGTGTTTACCATATCAAGCTTGTAAAAGAACATCAACAGAAAATAACATTTGTACACAGTCTGCAAAAAAAACCCGATGCTTTGTATGCACAAGCAGTCCCAAGGCTCGAAAAAAAACCTCACAGTACAGTAGTCGAAATTATGCAACGGCTACTTTCTGAGAGGATTATATGCAGGAAAATGAATCCATTATTTTGCTCAAGTGCTTTACTCAAAGCAAGAAGTACACAGTGTAAAGCTCAAACGACTTCATTCCTTTCTTACTATGCAAGGTATTGCAACATTACTTGAGCAAAATCCTAAGCTTCGTAAGGTACCTGTGTTACTTGAGCTGCGAGCTCCATGTTGGCAAGATCAAACAGTAGCGAAAAAAACAGAAAGAAATACCTACTCCAGAGCTAGTGAGGGGCAAGGTGCGCCCTCACCTTATTTATAGAGGTTGAGCTTCATTTCCTGAGAGTGATCGGTGAGAGAGGCAAGCCGCCCTCTTGTTAAGCGTCTTCAAGTGATGCACAGAAACTTTGCAAGGGGAGATCTCAGCCCAGGATGCGCAGGCCGCCTCATAAGAGCCCAATGTTTTTACTCATGTTTATTTTTAGGAGAGTTTTTTTATGCAAGGGCCTAGTCCCACCGGCCATGAGTGGCATGTTATGAGTCAGTGTCCCATGAGTGCTTCAGAAGAGGGGGGGCGGGGGGGGGATATAGAAGGAGGGTGAAAATAAAGCATTTAATAATACCATTGTGTGTGTGTGTGTGCGCGCGCGTGTGTGTCCATGGATTTACAAACTCATTTATTTTCTACTTCACAACTTTGCACCTGGGAACCCCAACCTTTATGGACGCGTCATCAACAAGCAATGTTAGAAATGAACCAACTTTTATGTTATTGACCACCATTGCCCCCTTGGAAGAATCAAAGTCTTCTTAGCACAAAGCATTCACAAGATTATCTCAAAAGCAGTTGACTTCTTTGCTTTGTAGTAAAACAAGAAACATGATTTATGTTGATCAGTTTTTGAACATATATTTTGAGTTCTATTTCAAAATATTTGAAATAATATTTTGAGTTCTATTCAAAGTATTTGAAAAAATATTTTGAGCTATATTTGAAAGGCAGTTGGTTTCTTTGCTTTGTAGTAAAACTAGAAACATTTATGGTGATCAATTTTTGAAACTATATTTTGAGTTCTATTATATAGCACATAAGAGATAGTGGACCTGCAGAATTAGACATGGTTTCATCTTTGTTCTTGGCATGCCTTAGTATTGATATTTAACAAAATTATCATCTCCTTGTAACCTCTCAGCCATAAAATTCAAACAAATGTGTTTCATGTACTGTATTGGGAAGAGTCTACTAATTTATGAGTGAAATATGTAGAGAGGGTTTTTTATTAGCTTTCAATTACACGTGATACATAGGATTTCTCAAAGGGCACCCTTTGAGGATGATTTTTTTTATTTGCTACTCAAGTCTTTAATAATTTTGAATTGTGTCACAAGCTTGTGAGAAAGAAACAGATAGTGTAAAAAATAAACTTATAAAGAGTAAGAGTATTTTTTTTCCATTGTATTACTTAGTACTACATTCACTTAATACTTCTAAACTACCAACAAATACCCTAAGAGTATAATAGCATGATTGAAAACATTGAAACTAATAAAAGCTCCCAATGCATCAAAGTGGACATTGAATAGTATTTTGAAAATATTAACGTTGGTTACACAGTAGCCATGTTTTTAGAATGAGCTTCTTTGGGTTGTGGACTTGATGAAGAATTTGCTCTCAAGTTCCACTGCAATGCGAGTCCTTTGCAATATGTCACCAATGTTGAAGCATTGTGTGAGCTCCTTATGATGGTTGTTGAGGACTCTCTTGCTGAATTCGACGTTGCTTGTCTATATGCCATTCTACGACTTGCCAGATGAAGCTTTGTCGTTGGCCTTGAAGATAAGAGTTTCTTTTGACAAGCGTGATTAAGATCCATAGTTGTTTCTCCAATGCGTTGACAAAGGATTTGCATAGCTATTTCCTTATTGCATATGTAAAAGGAATATATATAAGAAGATAGTGATGAGTGTTTCTAGATTAGGGTCTGAAACCGGGATGACCAAAGGGAAAAGACCCAGTGGGAAAAAAATTTCTTTGATATATGCTCTTATTGAAGTTAAGCAATTGGATTTGAACTACATGTTCATGCAAGGTGAGTGCTTGGGAGAAACAAAGGAAGAGTGCCTAATGCAAGTGCTAATTATGGGACACTGTATATGCCTATGAGCAATTTTTCAACCAAAAGCATGCAATGTGAAAGATAAAGTTGATGGATGTTTCAAGGAACAAGTGTAGCACATGCGACATCAAAGGACATTGCAATAGCTTTCATGTTTCCAAGAAGGGTTTTTGATGTAGAAGCTTCTCCACTCATACCTCATTGTGTTCAGTGCATGAGTGTCTTTTGGAATTCCTCCTTCACTTCACCAGACTTAAAATACATAAACTTTGACTCTTAGCATCTGTCTGCATAGTAGCACCATGCATCTGTCTCTTCCGCTGCCTCATACGCCTAAAGCAACGATGCCTAATATGCCCATCGTGGCCACAGTGCCAACATGTGAGTCGCGATCGTGAGCGAGAACCGCCTCTAACTTGAACCGTCTCCATATCCATGCCAAAACTATAGCAAACAATGCTTGAGATCACAAGACTCTCCCACCTGAGAGCAAACCACTATCTCAAGCAAAGAAGGTGAGCAAACGCTCAAGCTCACTAGCCTCTCCTCACTCCTGCGAGAGTGGGTACAAGAACACCAAACTGTGTCCAAATCGACAAAATTCGTCAAAACTGAAAATAAACACTCGATCACTGTCAAAGTGGGATATTTCGACCACTATACCATCAGAGAACCAAACTGCGAATTCGTATAAACCATGGCGAGAACCTGGGAAAAATCTTGTAGAGTTTCCCTTGGAAATTGAGCAAAAACTCAACAAATTTCATCAAATACGCATGACAATAGACATTATCTCAGTAGAAAAATCCACAAATGGTCTACATGCAATGCCAAAAGCCTGGCAAACTGGCTCACTCCTAACCGAGTAGCTCTATGGGCGTGTACCTGTCCAAAAACGCTTTAAACTTGTAAATCTGCTACGTGCAAGCTATGGCTAGTTCAAATTGTATCCGCATAATGCATACATAGCATGAAACTGCACAAAACCGTGCTAAAAAAGCTCTCTAAAATGCCCCACACAGTCAAACAATGTGCATGAAACCACATCCGGATGTGTAACGAAAAAAAGTCACATCCCAAGTATCACTTGCATATGCAAAAACAAGATGAATTCTCTCTCAAATAGCACCATAGTGTGCCATACATAGCCAAATATGCAAGCCGCATCACTCTCTACACTGTAGGAATCAAACGGCAAAACTTCAATATGTCGAGATTGTTGACAGGCTGCTGCAAAAAATTCAATGCTCAAAATTTTAAACTTTTGATATGACCAGCGGGTCCGGAACGTGCCAAAACCCCAAGGTAGACTCTTGGATCACATATATTCAAGTCCGGATGTGAGAGATATGCCAAACACCTCCGTTTTCGGTCCAAAAATGCAGCATAAACTTGCTCGTGTTGCACCTGCTGTAATTCATAGCATAATTTCAGTAAATGGACATTACCATCACATCCGGAATGTGCTAAAACCTGAACCTAAACTCCTGGATTATATCCATCCGGCTTTGTGTGACGGAGATATGCAAAAAACACTGTTTCGAGAGCCAAAAATAGCAACACTGTTCTTGTTCTTTCTCTGCAAAATTCAGCAATGGCTTGCTACACAAGCTCTACATAAGCTGAATATTCATGCTGAAGCTAAGATCTGACACCGTTGAGCCTTATCCACCTCCGCCGAGCTCAAGCCGCCATAGCCGAGCTCGGTCGCTTTCGTCTCGCCAGAAAGCCGTCGCACGCGCGTCGCCAAAGCTCTAATACCGATTGTGAGTACACGATCACAGTGTATGGAGAGTGAGAAGGGGGGGGAGAGAGAGTACATAGTATGTGTGTAGAGCTCCCAAATCTCACTGTATGAGCACAATGTAAGAATGAGTGAGAGCTCCTTATTCTTTGTATGTATAAAGAATAAGGAGATAAATGTGGGCGGCCGGACACTAGCCGATGGACACGGGCAAAGCACGGTGAGGCACAGTGTCTTTACCTAATAGTTTTCACTTAAGAGGATGTCTTGATGAGGAATTTTCACTCCCATTCTTTCCAAGTTCTTGTCCAATTGGCCCCATAGATGCCGTCTAATTTTTAGCAACTTTGAGAGATTAATATTGCATTGTATAGGAGAAGATATCAATTTGTGCAAGCTTTTGGTATACATCATTTTTGGTGTGTCTTTCCATTGAGAAGGTACAACTCTAACATCATATTTCGTTTTGTGTACTCCTATGAAAGATGGCAAAGTCTGTAGAGAGTGTACTTTAGTCTCTTTTGATGCTATAGACCCGGCATCTTCGTATAGAGATCGTATATTTCCAGGGTAGAGCTCGTGATCCATGTGGATCTTAAGAATAGGTGACAGTAATGTAGCACTACCATCTTTATGGCTTCTGATTGTTTCCCACAAGGATTTTAGCCATGGATCTTCCACTTCTAGAATAGGCTTTATCTCTAGAGACTTGGCCTCATTTGTACTGTTTTCAACAACCCTCTTATCCAATGGATTTTCATTCCTCGGTTTATTTGGTTTTCTTGTTTTGTTTCCTTTTAGTGAATTTGCGTTCTCCTTTTCAGGTACAGAAACTACTTGCTTAGGGATGTTTAATATTTTTGGCTGCATTAGAGCTTGAGTTGTCTTTGTGAGCCTTTTGCACATTTCCATTCATTTGGTTCAATTTCAAGATGCGCATAGGTCAACAATATTTGCTCTAATGTCTAATTGGGTTTGAGTCTAGCCTCGTAAGCTTGTAACATGGCATCTAATTTCTCCTTAACTTTTTCTATCAAGACCAAATCTCCTGATGAAATTTTGAATGATTTCTCTTTTTTCATTTGTTCTCTCTTTTCCTTTTCTTGTTTTAGCTGATCTTTGGTCTGTTGCAGCTCGATTTCTAGAGTCGCTTTTTCTTTCAGTCTTTTTGCTTTCATTTTGTCTCTTTTAGCTTTCCATGATTTTCTTCCAGTCTTCACTGATATGTTCTCGATTTTTGTTTGATTAGGCAGTATGCGTTTGTCCTTGATAGGTGCGTTTTTGGCAGCTTCTTGAGCTTGAGCTTGAGCTCGAGCTCGAGTCACCGCATATACAAGAACCGTCCATTCTATCTCAAATTTGCTTGAAGAAGGCAACACTTCTATAACGTTCATTGCTTCTTTCTCCTTATTGTTTGGGTGTTTTAGAAAATCAGGAATCAAGTGTGCTACACCGCATTCTAAACAATATCCAAATGTCTCCACGTTCTTTGCCCAACGAGGAAAATCTCTTGGCCAATGATTACCTCCACACTCATATCGTGGTCCTACTTGTTGCATAGTTTCTAGTGTATCTTATGGTTATTCTTGCCTGGTGAGGATGGTCCTCAAACCATACTCTTGATTGGCTATGAATGTGAGTGTGTTCTTGTCCATGGAGTAATGATTCTTTGTATGTTGTGGCACATACGCTAGTTGAGTGTAGTTGACTACTACTCTTCTATCAATCAAAAGAGGTGGTTGTTTTCCTTGCATACGTTGTAGTCTCGGCTAAGTGTTACACCATGGGGTGGGATGATCCCCTTCACATTTGTCACATCTTCTTGTTGGTTGTTGTCGTTCATTCAGATTCTGTTTGTAGCCTTGTTTTATTCTTTGTACCACTTCTTTGACCACTAGATCAATGCTTCGAACCATAGGAGTTTGAACACTTTGCCTTGTTATGGATTTTCTTGCTGTAGAAGAGCTCGGGGGGTGCACTATGTAATCATGTTAATGTATAACGTGAGTTCGCAAGGAGGAGTGTTAAAATATAAAAATTTTAGGCAATTTAACAGAGATACATTAAAATAAGGGGTTTTTAGATTCAATTTTGGAAAAATTTCCTAAAATAAGGGGTCGTTTTTATTAATTTATACATGTTAAAAAGAGGGGTTTTTTTAATACCCCACGAACGCACGTTATATAGGAAGGTACTGAACGGTGAACCCCCTAAGTAGAAGAGGCACTATTCGTTGCATTGTCTGTATCTTCAGTCACCTCTCCATAAGCCTTACAATTGTCAACTAGATATAGAGCTTCTCTAGTGACTTGCTCAAATGTCGTGTATCCTTTAAGTGTAGATTTTTTTTTGGGAGTTTCGTTTTTCAAGACCACTATGAAGAGAACCAATAATCTTTCCTCTTGCAGTAACTCTCATGTTAGACATCTCTCTATGTACTGTTTGAAGCAAAGCAATGCTTCCTTCACCTTTTTGTTCTCTTTTTGTTTAAAAGCATAGATCTGTGACATTGTGTTGTGCTTGATGCCCCTTTTAGAGAACTCCCACGCAAATTCTTGCAAGAGTTTTTCTATGTGTGGAAATTCATCTTTGTTTAGTGATTGGTACCATGTCAAGGCCGCTCCTTCCAATATCAACCCAAATCCCTCGTATTGGGTGTGAAATCCGCAATTTTTTCAGCTCTCAAAACTTGTTTAAAGAGTGAGACATGAGCATACGGATCTCTTGACCCATTGTACTTTGTCTTGGAGCATTTGTTCACTTCAGATGGTCTCATTTGTTGTGGTTTATTCATTACTCTAACCAATTTAGAGTCTCTTGAAAAGACATCCCTCGCTCTCTCTTCTCGTCTTGGAGAAAATCCTGGTGGAATTCTCTTTGGTATATGCTATGGCATCATTTTAGGATGAGATCAAGTAGAGATCAAAGTACCCTTGTATGTATATCTTTATCGGATCCACAAGTTTGTACTCTTGCCCATACTTGTCTACCATCCAAACTTTCACTCCTTGGGCATCTATATACGTAAATGCATAGAGGTTCTTATGGCTTGTCAACTCTCCAGCATTGAGTTCTACATAGTTGTAGAAGGTACATTGATCCCCGTTTGTGAACCTATATAAGTCCTCATGAGCATAATCTATTCGAACTCTCATAGCTTTGTTAGTTTTGATGAATCTTACATTTGGCTTGCTAATCAAAGGATGCCTCTCCTCTAGATCTTTTCCCAATCCTATTGTCAAAGGTATTGTAGCATTTCATACAATCCGCACATCTCTAAGTTGAGTAGAAATCCCTAGTGGTGGATGATTTGTCATGGTGAAGGACTACTCAAAACTCTCAAGATAGTCTTCAACAAGCCCATCCTGGCTTAGTGCAACTTATCCCTTTTTGCCCCTACTTGGATCTCTCAAAATTCAAGACTTTGTGATTCTTTGGTCTCTAGAAATTGGTTTTGGGTACCCTAAGAGTTATATTGCTAATAAGGTTTCTTCCTGGCTATACTTGACTCGATTTGGAGTTGTCTATCAAAAGTTAGAGAAATTTTGGTGAACTGCACTTGAAACATTACTCAAAAAAGTCTCAGGGCTAGGACACAAGATCTTTGGCTTGTATCTTAGTCCCTAGAAGGTGTTTTTGCGCTCAAACTTGAGATTTAATATGTACTCAAGTAAATCTAAAACCTCATCAAGTCAAATACCGCCACTATAAAGAGGTACATGGATTGAGATCCATATTCCTCTATCAAATTTTGACTCCAAATTTTGACATTATCTAGACAAAGTTATATGCAGGCTCTGTATCAATTTTTAGCAAACTCTGAGATGGAGGTACATGGATCGCAATCCATGTTCAATTACATTTGGACTTGATCTCTCAGGAGCTTGTTGTATTCTATGTCCACAATCTAAATCTCAAAACTTTTTGAATTTGGAGGTGTCTTGATAGGTCAAAATCCCGGCCCTAGGTCTGCTCTACGACTTTAATCTATCACCTGTTTTGATGTCTTTTGACCCAATTTTGCTCATTTTTTTCCAATACTAGACTTGGGGATATGTTTTCTTATGTGTGCACTACTAATCTGGAAAATTTTAGGTCAAGCTGTCATGATGGGTACATGGATTGTGATCCATGTTTGGAAGCCAAATTGACTTTTCTTGGTACCATCAGGATGAGCATGAAACTTGGCAAGATTGTGATAAAATACTAAAAACCTGCCAACAAGGCAGATTGCCAAGCAGTGAGAACGGTTATGAATTGACGTAGATGCTATGGTATCATTTTTTTTTTAAATTCGGACCTTTGGATTGGAAATTAAGTCAGTTCTTATACTTTGTCAAATTACTTAGCAACCTTGAGATTTTGACTAGGGTTTTGATGTCCAAATTCAATTTTGAAGTGACCTACTCTAGCTATGGTGCAAATTTGGTCTCAGTCTGTGACAAAGAAACATGGATCGTGATCCATGTACCTTTGTGGCTGAATGTAATGAAACTTAACACATAGCTTTCCCTTGGTCCACTGATGCTAGCTATATGGTTTTTGTGTGGTTTGGACTTGATTAGGTCAATCAAAAGTCAATCTCTAGATCTGTTTTAGCTGTTTTTCACCTTGACTGTTTTTGGCACTTTTTATGAGTTTTTTGAACTTTTTTGACAAACCTCCTTTGGGAATTTTTGATCCTAATGGTCTCTGCTATAGGGTGGTATAGCTTTTATCCCAAGACTCAAATGAGGCATATGGATTGCAATCCATGTTCCATCACTTCTGAATATGGAATTTGGTGTGCTGATAGACTATGATGTTTGTAGCCTATCCCCCAAAATATTTTTGAATTTGGGTCAGTTTTGCTCAGCCAAAAGTGAAATATTTAGTCTGATGTGACAATTCTTGAATGTCTATTTTTGGCTCTTTTGACCACTTTTATAACTTTTTTGCCAAAGAATTGTTGAAGATGATGAAACAGGAAACAGAAGGAAGACAGCAACTCAGAGTAGGAAGAAGATGGAAAAGGAGAAGACACAGAGCTTGTGTACGAGATCTCTGTAGTCTCTCTCTCTGTATTGGAATAATAGTGTATGTTCAAACTCAGAGCTACAAAGCTTATATGAAACCCTAAGAGATAAGGTGTCCTTTCACACCGGATGTCCAGGGGGAAAAACCCAGTGGGAGAAAAGTGCCCCTGGTGAAGCGCGTATACACACTAACACTACTACATGTCTACAAATCCCCCCTGTAGTGATAGTGTGAATCCGTACAAGGTAGCAGATCATCATGTGTATGAGAGTAAGCCCAAAGCTTTTCGGAAAGCTTCAAACTTTTCTCGTGATAACGCCTTCGTAAATAGATCTGCAATGTTATCCTGTGTAGGACAGTAAGTTAGTGTGATCTCCCCTGCATGTAGCCTTTCCCTGACATAGTGGTAGTGAACCTCTATGTGCTTTGTTCTTGCATGAAAAACTGGATTCCTTGCAACTGCCATAGCACTTTGACTGTCAGTGAAAATGGTAGTGGGTGCCTGTTGACACTCACAAAGATCTGCCAATAACCTGCGTATCCATACACAATCAACTATTGCCGTGAAAGCTGCCCTGTACTCAGCTTCACAAGTTGATGTAGCCACTGTGGGTTGCTTCTTGCTTAGCCAAGATATACATGCATTTCCCAAGAAAAAACAATTGCCACTTGTGGAATGTCGTGTGTCAAAATCACCAGCCCAATCTGAATCGCTGTAACCAAGAAGCTGCATAGAACTGTGCTTTCCATACATATCCCCCCTTGGAAAGAACATGGCAAGATTAGGGGTACCTGAAAGGTAACGAAGTATGCGCTTCACAGCCTGCCAATGATGCATACCTGGGCTGTGCATAAATCTGCTTGCTTGTGAAACCCCAAATTGAATGTCTGGACGAGTGTTGCCTGCCAAATATATCAAGCAACCAACCGCTGCTGCATAAGTATGTACATCAAAAGTTTCTCCAGCATCATGCATGCTCAACTTTGATCCAGTTTCTACGGGTGTAGAGATTGGCTTACAGTTTTGCATACCAAACTTGTCCAAAATTTTATGCAAATATTTTGCCTGCAACATGTATATGCCATCCTCTGATTGCACAAACTGAATACCCAAGTAATAATGTAGCAAACCAAGATCAGACATCTCAAAGGTTTTCCTCAAAGCATCTTTAAACGCTTCAATTTCATTTGCATTATTGCCTGTAAGAAGCATATCATCCACATAAAGTGTTAGCATAATGAGAACTCCATCTCTCTTTTTGACATGCAAAGTACTTTCTGTTGGACTATTCTGAAATCCTTGGCCAATCAAATAAGTATGTATCTTCTCATACCATGCTCTTGGAGCCTGTTTGAGACCATACAAAGCTTTACGCAATCTACATACCTTTTGCTCTTGACCTTTTACAACAAAACCACTTGGTTGAATTACATAAACTTCTTCCTGCAAATCACCATTCAAAAAAGCAGTTTTGATATCCAACTGATGCACTTTCCAACCATGATGAGCAGCAATTGCAACTAGTGATCTAACTGTGGACGCACGAGAAGTAGGAGCAAAGGTTTCATCATAATCTATGCCTTTCTGTTGCGCATAGCCTTTTGCCACAAGCCTTGCTTTGTACCTGTCAGTAGTACCATCTTGTTTCCTTTTTACCTTAAAAACCCACTTTGTACCAATAGGCTTTTTACCTATAGGCAAGTCCACTAGATCCCATGTATGATTCTTATGAATAGAATCAATTTCTTGCTGCATAGCATCTTTCCACTGAACACACTCTAAAGCTTGTTCAAATGAATCAGGCTCATCTGCATCACAAAGAGTGCTAAAGCAAGCCAAATCTACTTGCTCTCTGCCAAAAGTAGTACCAGCACGTGTTTTTCGTGGCAACGGTGCATCCAACTTGCTATCCTGCAAAGTTTTCTGAACCCATTTAGGAAAGGTTCTTTCTTCCCTGAGAACTTCTTGCTCTTCACGCACAATTTCCTCTACATCATGAGGTGTCACATGCTGATCAAAAGATTGATCAAGATTATCAACCTGTTGTGATTCTTGATTCTCCACAAAAGAAGGAAGCAAACCTTCAAATACATCATGTGTCTGCATATGAGGTACATCAAAAGCAACCATAGGTTGAGCAGTAGTTTCTGCAAAAATTACATCACGACTTTCAAAAATCTTGTTTGTAGCAGGATTGTAAAGTCTATAACCTTTACTTCCACTACTGTACCCCACAAATATACATTTGATTGCCTTATCATCAAGCTTCCCACGTAACTGCTGAGAGATGTGAGCATAAGCAAGACAACCAAAAACACGAAGATAACTGACTGAAGGTTTTTTGTCATACCAAGCTTCATATGCAGTAATGGTCTTCAAGGCACGAGTAGGACACCTGTTCAAAACATGTGCTGCACAAGCAACTGCCTCCATCCATAGCTTATGAGGCAAACTCTTAGCCTTGAGCATACATCTAGCCGTCTCCATTAAAGACCTGTACTTCCTTTCTGCAACACCATTCTGTTGTGGTGTGTATGGCATAGTGCATTGGTGTTTAATGCCTTTCTTTCCCAAAAAATCCTTAAATGCACCTGACATGTATTCACCTCCTCGATCGGTACGAAGAGTCTGTACTTTGCAACCTGTTTCATTTTCAACCATGGCGACATAATGTTGAAAAACTGCAAACACATCTGACTTTGCTTTGAGTGGATACACCCAACAAAACCTGGAAAAGTCATCAATGAAGGTCACAAAATAAAGGCTGTTTCCCAAAGATGGCGTCCTCATAGGACCACATACATCACTGTGTACAAGCTGCAACTTTCGTGTCGCTCTAACTGAACCATCCTGCGAAAATGCAAATCTATGCATCTTTCCAAGAACGCAACCTTCACATACATGTCTTGGTGGCATCTCCAATAAAGACAAATCATGCACCATATTATGACGTTGTAAGTCATCAAACTGCCATAACTAACATGCCCAAATCTAGCATGCCACAACTCAGCATCCTGCATGGCCTGAGTCTTTGTTTCTGCAATACATTCCTGAATCTGCTTTTCATAACGATCTAGCACAAATAGTCCATTTTCCAGCGCACCTTTAGTGATAAGAGAATAACCATTCTCTCGATCTGGTACAACACATCTGTCATCCTCAAAAATGACCCGAAGACCATTTTTTGCAAGAGAGGATACAGACAACAAATTCTTCTTGATCCCTGGAACATATAAGACATCTGGCAAGCATAAATCTGAACCATCTGAAATGGTAATCAAAATCTTACCAACGCCTTTGATTGGATAAGAAGCATTATTTGCACATGTCACCTTCTTTCCTGCTGGAGCTGCATCCAATGAACAAAACAAATCCTTCCTTGAAGTAATATGCCTGGATGCACCACTATCAAAGTACCAAATCATTTGTGTCTTGTCAACACTGTAAGCAGAAAAATCTGAACATACTACAAAAGCATAAGAATCCTGCACAAAGTTTGCAGACTCTTCTTTAGCTGTAGAAGAATCACCAGAAGCTGAAACAACCAAACTTGACTCTTTCTTCTTTTCTTTAGCAATTCGCTTTTTACACTCACTAATGTAGTGACCAGGTTTCTTGCAGTAGTGACATTTACCTTTCTTCTTGGACTTGTCGGAATCACCTTTAGACTTCTCTGAAGATTGTCCTGCACTAGACTTGGAGTGATGAGCACTCTCTTTACCCCTGTTTTTGTTCTGTACAACAAGAGCATGATCCATACCATCCACCTGTAAAGACTTGTTCTTACGTGATTGATCCTCCTGCAATAGCAAAGCCACTAACTCTTCAAAATGAAGAGGGTCAAGATTAGCTCGCAAAGACAGAGTCAAAGAAGTCTGAAAAGTCAAATAAGATGGTGGTAGTGAATTGAGTGTTTTGGAAACCAAGTCCTTCTCTGGAATCACTTCATCAATGCTAAGCAATTGCTCTTTAAGATCCCTGATTTTTGTAAGATGCTCGACAATATCACCACCTTCGTCCATCTGTATTTTGTCAAGTTGTTTCTTCAAAAACTCTATTCTGGCAGCGTTTCTTCCTCCAAACATAGCTTGCAGAGTGTTCCAAGCATCCTCAGAAGTTCTGCAAGATCTGATATGTGGTGTGATTGTCCTCTTTATGGTTAAGGCAATCATAGCCATAGCCTGTGCATCTTTAGTATCCCATCTCTTTTGCTCTTGAGTGACTTGTGAGGGTCCTGCACCAACAGCTGCACCACGACCAGACGTGGCAGGTGCAATGCTACCTGGACGAACTTCATCTCCAGATACATAATCCCACAATCCTTTACCAACCAAAACATTTTTGGCCATAAAAGACCAAAGAGAATAGTTGGTACCATCCAATTTGTCTTCGGATGTAAACGCACCAAAAATCTCTTTCTCCGTAGATTGAGCCATACTGTAGATGCACACAAGAGAGCAAAAGAACCTCCAAGAGATTCACAAAAATGCAAGCAAAACTCTACACAAAATCTCAGCACAAAGCTAAGACAAGCTGCTTCCCAAAAGAACTGTTTACCTGAAGAAAATCTGTCAAAAAGCACACCCTCTTGATCTAAACGCCTCCGAAAAGTAACTTCTGCTACGCTGCTCAGAACAAAATTCTGAGGGCTCGAACGGCTTTGAAAGGGGGGTAAAACCCCAGGTCGCCTAATCAGAATACTCCCGGAACGTCGAGGATGCTCCCACGAGCAAATTTTCCGAAAACTGCCTGAAAACTGCGATTGCGCGCGCGGACGCGAAAACGCAAGTAGAGGCTCTGGAAATAACCTCGCTCTGATACCAATTGTTGAAGATGATGAAACAGAAAACAGAAGGAAGACAGCAACTCAGAGTAGGAAGAAGATGGAAAAGGAGAAGACACAGAGCTTGTGTACGAGATCTCTGTAGTCTCTCTCTCTGTATTGGAATAATAGTGTATGTTCAAACTCAGAGCTACAAAGCTTATATGAAACCCTAAGAGATAAGGTGTCCTTTCACACCGGATGTCCAGGGGGAAAAACCCAGTGGGAGAAAAGTGCCCCTGGTGAAGCGCGTATACACACTAACACTACTAAATGTCTACAAGAATCTTTTGGAAAAAGTGTTTGTCTAGGTCTCAGCTACCTACTGTTCAAATCTCAGCCAAAACTCATGATGAGGTAAATGGATCGCAATAGATCTTGACCCCAAATTTGGCATGTTGATTACTTGCAGTGTCAATAGTCTACTCTACCACTAATTTTTGGATTTGGAAAATTTTTGTTAGTCAAAAGAAAATTTTTATGTCTGCCCTGTGATTTTTGACTAGCAATTGGTTTTTTTATAATTTGGTCAACTTTTTGAAGTTTTTTGCTATGGTGCCCTTTGCAAAAGTTGCTCCAAATACAGTTAGCTATCTATTTCTCAAATCTCATCCCCATATGGTCAACATGTTTGACTCTATAGATGTCGGATTTTCATTTATTTTTTGATTTGGATCTTGAAAGATTAAAAAGCCCCAAATCTTGATCAATGTCCAAGGTCTGTGTCTTTTGCCCAATTTATTGATTTGAGTGAGTCAGTGACAATTTCTCATCAAAATTGTATATTCAGTGATGTGGAACCATAGTAGACCCAATGGTATCAATTTTTGCTCAAACTATCACAAGGGGACATGGATCGCAATCCATGTTCCTGCACCAAATTGCATGAATAATTCTAGATTGACTCTCTGTGGCTTGGTTATCCATATTTGCACTTATTTTTGGGTTTACATCAACTTTTGAGTTCTAGCCATCAAATTTTCAATTTTTTAGAGTTTATGGTCATTTTGCCCAAAATATGGTTTTCGACAGTTTTTACCCTGATCTTTCAACCCAAATTTGATGGTGGTAGTTTCTATTTATCTTATTCTCAAGTACTTAAATGAAACTAGGAAGAAAAACAAACAATATGGTACAAAATAAAGTCGAAATGAAAAACAAAATAGGACTCTGAAAGTAACAAGAAAATCGAAGAGGAATGCTTTTGGCTATCTCAATCACAACTCGCTTTACATCTCGAGAATAGATTTAGCAAGTCCCCGACTTCTAGACTCTGCCAAGCACTAAACCCCGTGTTTAGCTGCTTCACTGCTAAGGTGTATATGGAATGGAAAGACTAATCTCTAGAAAATAATATTGTAAATACACACTAGGTAACTCACCATCTAAGGATCATTCCTTGGCAATGGTACCAATGTTAGCATGTTGCCACGATAAACATCTGCAACATAGCTGTCTCACACTAACATAATGTCAATACTCAAGGAAGTAACTCAGATGGGGCATAGAGACTCTTTGAGGTTTTCAGTCCTCAAGAAATGAACCTAACAAGAAAACAAATCAACTCGACAAGCAAATCACCACTCAATGATCAAAAAATTTGCATATGTCCTTTCTTACCACTCTAGGTCATCATGCCATTGTGGCACTTGAATGGACTTGAAATGCAACAAAACTTTAGGAGGATGTCTAAGAGGCCTAGCGGCGCTATCCTACCAAGTCTGGTTGCAAATTCGACAAGGTACCAAATTCACGATCCATCATAATCAAGGTCCTAAAGACTGCAACAAAACTATCCCAGAAAGGTCGCCCTATGGTCTAGGAACACTCTCCTATGGTCAAAATATCAAAAAATAGTGATTTAAGCACTCCGATCTAAAGATTAGGCTCATAGCCACGCAATCACGAATCACAACAAAACTGACAATGCTTACACTTGAATGAAAGAGGAAGGAAAGAGGAACACAATGCAAGTTTTGGAATCAAAATTTGATTACCCAATCATTAAAATTTTTTATTACAAGTCGTAGCTACTTGGCCGCTTGAACGTACATACTACAAAGCTCTTTTCTCTTCCAAAGATAAGTCCCCCTTTCACATTAAGGTTATTGACTTTTATACCTAGGGCTTTCTAAATGCCTAGTGGTTGGCTCACATGGGCCGATACACATATGATAGAATTACAACTCAAGGAATCAACCTCCTACTCTAGAATCATGATTTACACACAATGTAGCTACACTAGCTCAAAAAAATAATAAAAAACAAATGTGATGTCTGACTAGGTGTCTGCCGACCAAGTGGGTGCCCATTCAGTGAATCTGCCAACACTTGATATTTGATCAAATTACATGATTCCAAAGGAATTGTGTTCAGGCAAGATGTAAAGTGCACATGCATGGATACATGAGTATTATGTGAGGATGAAAAGCACATAGTGCGTGGAGCTTACAATTAGCCTACATAACCCGTGTGTAGGTAACTATGACCAAAGGTTCACTTGGAAAGAGACCTTTTAGATATTCCACCTATTGAATTTCTAAAAAATAACAGCAATCGACCACTTAAAGCTGCTCTTAGTACTTGTATTAGCCTCCTATACCTCATAGTGTACTCATCTTCAAACTACTTCTTTGCCTAGGAGGATATTAAGTCACTTATTAATAAATTTTGCCTTAAAAGTTTTAAAAGAAATATATAATCGACAGGATCACACAATGCTTACAATTCGATCATAATAATCTCATTACTTTAATTACGTAGTAGGCCCATTCACAATGGGCCTACTATCGACCCATCGTGTATGGTGCCTGGAATACTGTGGGTACACACACACACATGTATACTTATATAAATAGTTTTTTGAAAAACTATCTATTTTTTGGTTCCTAGTAAGGGGTACTATGTACCTTGGTCTAAATAATTTTTTTTCTTGGGAGGAGTTACCTCTCCCGGGCAGTCTTACATGGGTACCCACCCTTAGGCATTGTATGCATGATATGTCGCCTTCATGAATATCGTAAAAACCTCTCATGCCCTTGCTCTATTTGTCTTACGATACATCGCATAATACTGCACATGCCTACTTGAAAATCTCTCCCCCTCTCAAGCACAAACATGACTTGAACCGTTCACACCCTTGCCCTATTTGGCTAGCTTGATCAACACACACCGCAGCCTACTGTGCAATCTCTCTCCCCCTCAACCACCATTCCTGGTGTAGAACTGGCCTTGAAGCCGCTTTGGAACTTGTAGCCATTAAAAAGGCAAATCGTGGGGCATCTACTGTCGCTGAGCAACTCAAGTAATCTATAAAAAGGTGAGGGCGCTTCAAGCCCCTCACTTAGTCTTTGGGTGTTATTTCTCTATGTGTGTTTTTCAAAGTAAGGAGAGAGAGCTTTGATACTAAACCGCAATGGAGGTTGTTGAACTACCAACACAGATCGGTCGTATTACTTGGAGAAAGTCTTGGTACTGTTTGCTTTTCTGAGCAGTTACCAACTATTTTTGTTTTTTTAAAGTTGGGAATACATATTGTGCATAAAACGAGGAAAGGTTTGTTTTTTTAAAAAACTATGCCGCAATTGCATGCATAAAAAAAGATGGGGTTGTATTTTTTGCTTAAACTGCGCAATTATCGATTGACCAGTAAAAGGTATTTTTCGTATTACACAATGACTGCGTACTGTACATAAACCGGGTTGTTGAATAAGGTGACTTGCAATATTGGTTTTTGTTCATTGAGTAGAGTAATGACCTTGTAATCTAATCATGCTGTAAACTTATGATTTTTTGGTGTTTTCATGGTAGAATATTGGTCGTTTCATCATTTTGCTCTAGGACAAACAAAAATGTTGGTTAGCTTGTATATTGCCTTATGGTTAAGGCTTCTAGCTATCCTTAATTTTTGTGGCTAGGTAATGTTGTGGATGGAACAACAAAATAAAAATAAAATTTTGGATACTGGATATTTCCATGAGAGTGATATTTCTTGATAAAAACGTAGCTTAAAAAATGGGTTTTTAACCTCTAACACTTACTTAAATGATAAAGATGGATCCGATGTACGACTATGCTAAAAAGATAGGCTGTGGGGGATTTGAAAATGATAAAACACTGATTATAAATTCATATCCAGCTAATCTACAACTTGATAATGCTAATTTGTTTTTCATTGTTTTGGAAAATAAAGCTAGGAGTGTTTTACTAGATTTCTCACTTTAGCACAACACATAATGAAGGAGGGAAGTTGGATTGGATGTACCCATGAGAGCCTACAAGTTTTGGTTTTTTACTTAAATCAAAAGTAATGGTACTTATCTCAAGTTGTTAAATGAGTTTATTGTACGCTTTATGACACTTAGAATTTTTTGGCCAAAAAATATGACAAAAAGAAAAATATGAAAAACTAACCTATGGATTAAAATAGGACACTTGGATCAAAGCGGGTAATGGCCTTTTGATCAAAATGTTATGTATGTTAAATATCTATTTAAGGATTTATGAAACATTGGGCTATATAGAAACCATACATACAATTAATATCAAAAAATGAGATCAAAATATTGAAAGACAGAAACACTTTGGACAGTGGTTTTAAGGTAAAAGAAGTTGTAAGGTGGACATGCATAATAACCAATATACACATCCAAGGCTACCAAATTTGTTCTCTTGTTTAGATGAATGCACATGAGGACTCTATCCTTTCTTCAAAATTTTTTTTGGCTTAAAGCTATTGTCTGTTAGATAGTACACTTTCTCCCATCACTTGGGAAGTAATTCTTTATGGATCAATAACATTGTATACTTGAATGTGGCTTCATTCTCATATGCCATGTACAAAGATGATTCTAAGAGTGAGTTGTTTTTGTACTAATTTTTTTCTTTTCTCTAAAGCCAGCTGTCTTTTGAATGTAAAAGTTCATTTATGTCTTATTATATAAGTTAAAACAGCTACACACACACATACACGCTGATGGAGCAAAAGACGTCGTGCGCACACTCACACACCCAGACAACTCAACACACCACAAGGAATTTGCTTAAATTCAAACCCACACACACCACCACTAAAGAGCTCAATAAGAACACTGCCCACAAGCTCGATTCAAACTCCAAACGCCTCGACCTACAAGCCCTTGCCTGCCCACAGACACTACAAGGTGAGTCGAGTTGATCAACACTTGAAATCGCACTTGATGGTGACCAAAATATACAAGAAAAACCATCACAAAGCCAGAAACTCCAGCCACACAATTCCACTCTCAAACCATAGCAAGCCTTCACCAAACTCCACTCTGTTGGACTCTTTGGAGTAGCGCCAACCCTAATGACACCGATACAGGGTCACATAGTCTTGCAGAAAGCCGCACCTTCTTCCCTCAATTCCTGGCACACACACATCCATGGAACCTCAAAACTTCCATAGACTCTTCCAAGTGCAAAATTGAAGAGAGAAAGCTCTCATTCACTCCTCCACACGCTCGAAAACAAGACGCGAACGCTACGGGACTGCACTAGACCACCTGTAGGAACCCTGCTTCCTTCCCCACACAAAGAGGTGAAAGTGCCAAGACTTGGCTTCCAAAATGCTCCTTCAGCTCAAGCACTCATGGCAGCGTCACTGATGTGGCAAATTGAAGCCTTTTTACACCATTTTTGGTTATATTTTACCTTTTTTAACCCAGTTTTGACCCCCGACGGACATTTTTCATGGGAAAAACCCCAAACGGACTCCAAAATTCACCAAATTTTGTACGCTTGATCCTTGATACCCAAAGAAATTTTCCACATCCCCACATTCTATTTTTGATCACTTCTAGGGAGATACTCCCTTTGTACGCCATTGTAAACCTATTTTGGCTTGATTTGGTAGTTACCTAGCCATTTCTAAGACTCAGTTTGGAATAGCTTTTTTTTTTGAGATTGTGGTTAGTCATTTTGTCTACTTAGCCTTTTGTGAGGGTCGTGGGTGAGGTTTTTTGAAGCCAAACACTGGGAGCCGGGTTACCCAATGGATTACATTGCTAGAGATCCCCTACCCTTCTCCTTGCCATAGGACATGTATAGAGTTATGTAGGTGCTTTTGATGCCTAGTTGGCAATCTTCCAACAATGATTTTTGAGAAGTATATGTAATTTGATGCCTTGTTAGCACTCTTTTATGGTATATACATTGGTTTTTCTTGTTTTGGGTTTGAGATTTTGATCTTTGAACAAAGGATATTCTGCCAAAAATTTTGCAAAATATTCATCATAAATACTTTGGCTCACTCTCTTGCATTTTCTCTTATCAGCTATGGCTAAGATCTTTTTCAAAAGAAGAGTATTATATCAAGAATTTTGATGGTACATACTTCACAATATGGATGCAATGTATGCTTGATGTCTTGGTTAATAAGAGCCTTGCGACGCCATTGGAAGAGCGCTTACATTGATGATTAATGGTAAAAAATGAGCTTGATGCTTGTGCTATGGCGACCATTCACTTGCACCTTGGTGAGTCCATTTTCTTTATGATTATTGGCTAAACTATTGCAAAGTATTTATGGGATTCATCACACTCAGCTTGGGATGGCAAACGTGCCTTGAATAAGGTTTTTCTTATGAAAAAGCTCATGTGTTTGAATATGAAAGAGCGCAACAATGTCATTTCACACCTAAATGAGGTCAAAAACTTGTTTATGTAGCTTACATTTAAGGGACTAAATTTCAATGATGAAATGAAGTTAGACATCAGTCTCTTGACACTAGTGAGCAAGGCAATGCAAATATGGCTAGTAATGGGTGACATAGGGAAAGAGGATTCCAATTATGTTTTTGAGATTCCTTCTACTAAATTATGACATAATTGAATTGGTCATATGAGTCCAAAAGGAATGAAAAAACTACAATGTTTGGACAACTTACCTATCTTAAACTATTTTGATCTTGGCTTGTGTGAGCATTGCATTTATGGCAAATAGACTAGGGTTACCTCTTCACCATTGAATAAAGACTTGGGGAATCTTCTTGACTTAGTATTGAGAGCGGATTTTTTGAGATGGGGCTCAACTCAAGGCTCCCACCAGACAACCACTCCGTGAGACCCTACACACACATATTTCTTAGGGGCACCACCCTCTTTTATGGAGAAAGAAGGAAACCAAAACAAACCATATACAACACACACACACACACCTTCCTTATGTGCTTCAACACAAAATGCCCTTCAACCATTCAACACACACTCCTTAAGCAATCCCTTTGAACACTGCACAAACTCACATGCAAAGATTGACCTTCACCATATTAGTGCTCATATACTTCTAAGAAAAGCAAGCACAAAACCTCAAAAACTCAAAACACCATAATGTACAAATACTTGACAACTCCTTTCCTTTCCCAAAAGAAGAGACTACTTACACACATAAGGCGGCATGCATAGAGAGCTCTTCTCCATCTATGCAGCCCCAAGACTTACTTACACACAACATAAGGAGAGAAGCCAAGCAAATAGACACCATGGTGCACAAAAAACTTTCTCAACAAACAAGCAACCCAATGAGCACAAAATATGAGAAGCTGCCAAGATATGCTTACCAATTTTACATGCGTTTAGAGCAAAAGTGTGACGACGACACCCCAATTGCAACAATTTGTTGATCAAACCATGAGATAGATCATTGAACTTGATATCCTTGCTCTCATATAGAATCTACAATCCTTATTTAGGGATGAGTATGGTAAGAGAAATGTTTGCAAGAGAATGGTAGCAATAGCATATTGATGCTCTCTCTATGGTGCCGCTTATGATAGCGAGCTTAGGAAATGGATAGGGAGACAAGAGGAGAGAGAGATTAGGGCTTCCATAAACTTAGAGGAGCTTATTTTCAGCAATGGAGTAGGTGTGTGTATTTTTGTGCTTGCCAAAGGGCCTTTTTATAGCTGTAAAAGACCTTGGGTTAGGTTAAACTTGACTAGGGTAGGTAATTAACCATAGTTAGGTTCCCTTTTGACCATTCCTTCAATTATGTAAATAAGGGACTTATTTTTTCATTAAAAATAGCCTTTTAAGTCGTGGAGGCTCCATAAGGGTTGATAATGTATGTGGGCCCCACCATGATGTCCCTCCAGTGGCTCCTGCAGAGTGTCCCCATCTTGTTTGTTGTGTCTCTGGAAGCATCTTGAGCCGACCCCTCCACATGCAAGTGGTTTTTAACTCCCCATTGGTATTTTAGAATGTTGGAGAAGTCAAGAAAACTTTTCACCTTTGTGGTTTACCTAATTGTAACTTTGACCTGCAGTAACAGTGTCCGCAGCACCTTGTTTTCACCATAACTTTCAGCCTGTAACTCAGAATTGGGTGCTGTAAAAGGCAAAGTTGACCTTCTCAAAGTGTTTAAGCTGATTTTGGAGTGTTCCTCAAGTATACCCATGAGCTAAGGCGTTCAAGATGCATACAAAACACCTTTTGAACCAAGTCTCCTTGTAGGGGGCCCTTTAGCATGCATCCAAGGTGTAGCATGCTTTTTTCAAAAGAGAATCCACCTTAAACAAATGAGGTAGGTTCCAATAAAGTTTGATTTATTGGGGATATACATTATATTTAAGATTTGTTGACCAACACAAGTAAATGATCCAAGAGTTGGGTCACATAGTGGTGGGGAAGGGAAGGCCTACAAGGTTAACCCTACCCTTGAGAGAAGATGGGTAAGATAAGTGCCCATAAATTATTTATTTACAAATTATGGGATGTAGATATCTATTTAAATTAGTAAAGGTAATTAGTTAAAAGAATATGCAGTAAAAAAACTAGGAGAGTAGAATTAAGTTTACTATTTACATTTAGCATGAAGAGAGAAATATGATGTAAATGCATAAAGATCTAAGAAGGGTAAGGTGTTTGTATGGAAAAAGGCTATTACGGAAAGAGAGAATGAACACTAGGTTAAAACTTTGATTAAAAATATATACATTTGAGTAGAAATGTAGTTCAAATGCAAGGTTACCATTTAACGCTACTCAGTATTACATAGTGATGTATGTGGGCCTATACCGAATAAATCTCTTGGGGTGCATTATATTTCCTAGCATTCATATATGACTATTCGACTAGGAAGGTGTGGTTCTACCTCTTGAAGAGGAAAGATAATATTTTGCTATGTTTCAAAAATTCCTTGCAATGGTAGATAACTAGTTAGGAAAGAAGCTAAAGGATTTATACACTGATAATAGGGGAGAGTGCATCTCCACTAACTTCAAGAATTTTTGTAGCAAAAGAGGCATTAGAGTACAATTTACTATGTTGCATACACCTACTTAGAATGGCATTGGTGAGCATATGAATATGAAAATCTAAGGGAGAGTCATAGCCATGTTTTCTATGGCAAATTACCTCTAGAGTTTTGGGGAGAGATTGTTATGATAGCAGTATACATCATCAATTGATTGCCTAGAATTCCATTGAACTATAAGATTCCAAAAGAGATGTGGATTGGCAAGAATCCAAACTATGATAGTTTACTTGTATTTAGGTGTCAGGCATTCTCATACGTCCCTAAAGATCTACGCAAGAAGCTAACCCCAAATTACACAAATGCATTTTCATTGGATATGGTATAGATGGAGAGATGGGTGTCTTTGGCACCTGTAATTGAGAAAAGGCATTTTCAACTCACAAGGTATCTTCAATGAGTTGAAGATGCACATACAACCTATCAAAGAGTTTGAGTATTGTAAGGTCAGATTTGAGAACATAGCTTCAACTGAGATCAAATAACCAGCTTAGTCTACTAGTGATGTTTCTACCACTGGTAGTGCTCCAGAGAGAGCAGAGTCTAGTAGTCAAGCAATGAGGAGATCTATGGGTGTCTCTCATGCCCCTAAGAATTGTTAGACTATTTTTGGATCATTGACTATGGATAGCCTATTTTCTACTAATAGGCTATTCAAATTGAAGATAGCCTGAAGGGGATCAAGAAATGCACTTAAAGTATACCTCAACTAAGGCAAATGAGACTTGGGAGCTGATAACATTTCCAAAGGTCAAACAAGCCTTGCCTTGCAAATGGGTGTATAAGAAGAAATACATGGGAAAAGAACTTGAGCCTAAGTATAAGGCTAGATTGTCTACTAAGGGATTCAAGCAAAAGAAAGGCGGGAACTTTGATGAGATTTTCTTTCCAGCAGTCAAGACGACTACATTACATTTTGTGCTTGCCTAGTAGCCATTGGGGATATGTAACTTATCCAGATATATATGAAGACAAGAGGATCTAGCAAAAGACGTCTACATGAAACATCCAAAGGGTTTTGAAGTCAAACTTGAAAAGCCTAAGAGGGAAAAATTGGTGTGTAGATAACATAAGACATTGTAGGGTTTAAAGAAAGCCTCATGGCAGTGGTACCAAAAAAATTGAGAAGTACATGTAGTCCCAAGGTTACATGTGGAAACATTGATGCATCCATAGTAGGTTACACAAATGGGTTGTGTGGAGAGTCAAAGATCCACATTTGGCTATGCATTCGTATTTGTTAGAGCAGCTGTTTCATGGAGATCATATCTCTAAGATTGTACTTCTTCTTTAACCACACAAACAGAAGGCTCAAAGCAGTGGTACCAAAAATTTGACAAGTACATGTAGTCCCAAGCTTATGTATGGAACATTGATGTATCCATAGTGGTTTACAAAAATGCAAACTATGTGGATTGTGTGGATAGTCAAAGATCCACATTTTGCTATGCATTACTATTTGCTAGAGCAACTGTTTTTTGGTGCTAACAAGGAAGCTGTATGGATAGCTTGTCTAGTGGGAGACCTTGGCATTTATCAGACTCTAGTGTTGCATTAAAATATTCAAAATGCTCTTGCATTAGTGAAGAACCTGATGTTTCACTTCAAGTCAAAACACATGGAGTTCATATATCATGTGATACGGGACATACTAACTAGCAAGCACATTGAGATAGTCAAGGTTCATACCGACGACAACATTGGAGATGCTCTCAAGAAGAGCCTAGCCTCAAAGTGGTTTTTTTCACATTGCATTGAGATTGCAGGGGTAGTGTGAAGCCACTAGAATGCTTCATAGTTGTACATGTTGTACATACATAGGCCAATTGGGCCACATTGTCCTTTAAGTGGGATATTATTGGGGTTCATGCCAATTAGTTGGATGTTTGTCACAAGTTAAGGAATTGGATAGAAGTGGCAAACCAGCCTGTTGGTGAAGTAAACCCATGCTTGAAGGTTGGTTCAATTTTTAAGCAGTTTGGATATACATGATTAACTTTCTCATCCAAGAATAATCTATTGTTGAGGCTTAATAAGTATCCATATATCTATAGGTGTGATTAAAAAGTGAGAGTTTATAATGATTACTTTGTCTCTCATGGTTTTAAGAAACCATTTGTATTCAAAGAGGGCTAAGTATAGATTACACATTATAGGTGAGCAGGAGAATCCCATGGAAATGCCCTGGCTTTGATTAAAGCATTGTCCTCCATAGAGAATTGTACAGTTATCCAGTACCCAAGCTATGTAATTGAATAGTTTTACCTCATCAAATTGAAGTGGATGAGAAGATTGTGATTTTTTGATCCATCTAGGTCCTTTGGAGAGTGATATGAAAAAGAAGCCATTAATCTTAGCATTCTTGAAGGCCAGCTTAATCATCTGATATAGAACATCTTTTAGCCCTAATTCACCTTCCAAAGGTATATTCTCATAGCACTGAGTAATATCATTTGTGAATAGATGAAAGATGTGTTTGGGTAGGTTAAGAGAAACCTTAGTGGCATTTTTTACCATCCAGAATGGGTTATACTGAATTTAAAGAAAGTTAGAGCAAATTTTTTGTTTAGAGGCACAAACATTTGCAAATTCTGAACGAATTAGATCAAGGCAAAGGGTAATATCTCTCGTAATGTTAGTAAAAATGCTATTCTAAGCATCTGATATCCATCTAAATTTATGTTTGTTTATTTTATAAGCAGGAAATAGTACAGGAAGTAGTACTTTGAAAAGAATATCCTATGCTTTCAAGATGTTTAGGAATAATATAGGTGACATCGTATGGGCAAATACTAAGTGGAGTGAATTCCTTGCCAAATTCCTGTAGTGAGCTGCATTGCAAGCTAAGTTTTTGCATATAAGAGTGGGACAATTGGAACATTTATCAAGTCTAACAATAAACTAGTGATAGCCGTTTTTCGGCTCTTTGTAATTGCCACAGTGAGTTACCTCACCCTACCAAAATCACCCAAACACTGTGGCTATCCCTACCATTTCACTGTACATAGGCGTGCGTGAGTCACGGGACTTTTCCCATATCTTCTTTAAAAAAACCCTCAATTAGCTAGTCATTGGGCTAGTTGAGCCAAAAAAATAAAAAATAATAATAAATATAAGTATATTATGGCCCATGCGTATGTAAATATTTCTTTGTATATAGGGCCTAAATAAAAGATTTTTTCATAATTATTTTGGTATTTATTTAAATATTTCTACCTAGGTGTGTGCTATTTATGCTCTGTACATTGCCTCACCATTACCACAATTTTTTCTTACCATTTTTCATACTCTTTATTCCATATAGAAATATTTTCATGTAAGCTTCTCTTATATTTGGTGTAACTCCACCCCAACAAAAATCCAAAAAAACTAGTTTTATTTATGTGTATATTTTTTCACTATTGTGATTTTTCCCTTTCTACATCTATTTTGTTTTTTTTTTTTTCTAAAAAATTAGAACACCAAAAATATTTATCTTTTTATGGTAGCCTCATAATGAGAGAGATTTCTTTTGACCCCTTCATATTTTTTTCCACTTATATTATTTATATTTGACATGTACATATTTTTTAGACTCCTCAATATTTGATTTTCTTAGTTGTACTATTCACTTATATCATAATCTCAACAATATCCTCAATTATAGACCTACCAATTAAGGTCAAGGGTAGGTGGCATGCATACATGCACTATGGAGGGCTCACTCTTGGAGGTATTCAAAAGAATCATCCAAAGAAGGACCCCACAAGGACCTTGTGCAGTGGAAAACAACGGTCGGTTTTGCTGAATTTTTAAAGTTCACTTGCTCTCCGAATTTGAAAAAGTGATACAAACAAAAGTTGTAGCTCGTGGGCTGAACTTTTGCCTCAAATTTTTTCATATTTTTTTGAGCTACGAGCTGTGAGCTATGATTTTATTAGTGGACCCCAGTTTTCCCATGCTATGCAGCCATACTCTCTCTTCCACTTTATCATTTTCCTCTTTCACACACACTTCTCCACTCATCATCCCCACCTCTCTCACCACTCCTCTCTGCACCCTACTCACCTTCTCCTCAACTTTGAAGAATAAGAGAAACCATGGTGAACTCATACCTCCCACACACAATTCCATTCCAAAATTGACCACCTAGTCTCATTTTTCCTCCTCCAATTTACCCATATCTATCAAAAAAACCACAAAATTCAGCCTCTTCTCTTAAAAGACAGCATCATGGTGGTTGATTACTCAGCTTCAATTACCTTGTCTCTCAAGGAAGGTCAAGAGTGGAGAAAAAATGTACCGTCAAAGCTAGTGGACCGTCAACAAGCGTCAAAATTGGCCCTACTCAAGACACTTGGAGCATCAACCTTGTAAGGAATCCACCTTTTCTTACCTCTTAAGATTTTTTCTTCCTTATTTGTATCCTACATGGATACTCCCATTGTAAATATCCAATTCCATTCGTAAATTAATACTAACTCTACTAACACTAACCCACTATGAAAAGTCCTATCACCTCCATTTCTCTCCTCTCTCTTTCCCCACCAACTTCTTGATAATTCCAAGCAAAAGAAATTAGATAAATTGCGGAAAATCTAACCCAACCATGGTTAGAGGAGTAACCCTAGCCTTCAAAATTGTTATAAAAGGAGGGTGTAGCTAGCACAAAAAAGGGGGAGCCATAAGCAAGAGCACTATGCTATAGCTTGAGAAGCCAAGCTCAATCTCTCTAGAAGGAGCTCTTGAGTGGAAGCTCATTGTCTTATGCATGTGCATGTGTTGTAATAGGGGATTAGCAAGGGAACTCTATGCCATTGTAAGAGAGAGAGTGATCATTCAATTGAGAGTAGGAAATCTATCATTTCTCCCACTAGTGTAAGCCCAACATTTGCTGAATCAAGGAGGGTGGATTTGGACTAAGCTTGGATACTTTGTCTCCCTTCCAACGTGAAGTAATGGACAACAATGATGCGTAAGTGTCTTGGTGTTTTTTGTTAAGTTCTTGATAGCTTGTCTCTGGTGTTGTCATCAATCTAGCCATAAATCCCACATACTGTAAGAGGGCGACAGGGTGGAGAGGACTCCCCTGGCTTTAAGACAGTGATTGGGGTGGCTTTTCTTGTGATGTGTTGTGGTGAAATTTACGCAAGCTATGTTGAACAAATACTAATCTCACTTTGATTTGTCATGACAGATTTGTAAGAAGGTATTAATGCAACAAGCACCCCCTCCCCCTTTCTCTCTCTTTCTTAAATATATAGTTGTGTTTGCTTGATCATTGCCGATACGTTTCAAAGTAGCCCGAGCACTATCTCTCTCTCCCTCTCTCTCTCTCTCTCTCTCTCTCTCTCTCTCTCTCTCTCTCTCTCGTGTTTTAGTGTGTGAGAGTGTTCCATTGGTGTTAGGGTTAGTGTAAATTCCTTGCTTGTTTCTGGGTTGCTCTAACGATTCTCCTCTTTTGCGTCCTAGTTCGCTCTTAAACTAGGTGGTGCCCCTTGTGTAGTTGGGATTTGGCTGTGGGTTTGTTGTTTTGGTTTGTGTTGTGTTGTGCTCCAGCCCCATTGAGCAGCACGGGAGCCTTGAAGGGTGTCTAGAGGTTGCTCTTCTTGTTGCCTGCCCCGGACCGCCTCAAATTGGTGCCCCCACGGAGGACGGCTTGTGTATTTTTGTGTAGAATCAACCTTTAGCATAGTCACGTAGTTTGCATGAATCACGAAAATTTGTATGATCCCTTCATTCCCATTGCAAGGCAAAAGGTACACATAATTGTTAGTACTAAGTTGCAATTTCAACGTGTCATTCGTAGAATTTTAGGTCCTCTTAGGTTGGCCAAGATAAACGCTTCAGTAAATCCTTTTATTTTGCCTCTCATTAGGTACGACCTTAGTTTGGACGTCTATATTTTTGTTTTGTTTTAAGCATTAGGTCATGCATAGACCATGGATAATGGCCCAGGAATACAGGTTTTTCCCTTTCATTTCACTCCACACATTAGAGTAAACATTGCAATTAGTAGAAAAATCCATTTTCAACAACGTATGGTATTCATGTTTGGTGCCCAAAGAGCAGGAGAAATTCTCGCGTCACCAAACCCTGTCATTCTACCTCTTATTGATTATCATAGGTCATTTGATGTGAATATTTTTATTTTGTTGTAGAATAGATTGCAATTTAGAAAATATTATTGTGTAAATCTTTTAAAGAAAGAAAAAACAAAAACGCGTCACTTTGAAATCAATTCAATGGAGAGCCAACGCCAAATGTCTGGATATCCTCTTTTCTTTGGAGAGCCTGGAGAGGATGCAGAATTATTTCTAGCGAATTTCAAGATGTCTTGCCGTATCAAGAGGACAGAAACTGATCAAGAACGTGTAGAAATGTTTGAGGTGGTCCTTAGGAAAGATGCTAGCACTTGGTTTGACTCTTTGCCTGAGGAAGTTAAAGGGAATTACACGGAATTTTTGAATCGTTTCAAGAAATACTTCTTTGATCCCCAAAACACTCAAAAATTATGGCAAGACATTGTTTCTCATAAGCAAAAAGACTTAGATGACTACTACTTGTACAAGCAAGAGTTTCTACGTCTTTGGGCTCTATGGATACGAAATGTTGCTAACCCTGGTGATGGTGCAGAATTTCTAAAGAAGGAGAGGTTCATAGCCGGAATCTTTCCTGACCTTAAGGTAAAAGTTGAGGCGGGTGCACCTGCTACCTTTGATGCAGCTGAAACTAGGGCTGCTGAGAAATATAGGAAACTCAAGTGCTTAAGGGGAGAGGTTCCAATAGAAGGTCTTAAACCCAAAGGTAAGTCACAAGCATCAACATCGAGGGAGCTTCCTGAGGTAACGGCTGAAGTGATTGAGAAGTTAAATGAATCTTTAAGCAGCCTGTCAATTCACCTTGCACAAGCTGTAGGTCCAAAGGGACAAGCAAAGAAGTCAGAAGAGAGAGAGCCACGAACTAGGAGAGTCTTGCAATGTTGGAATTGCGGAGAGTCTGGACATGGGATGTATAATTGTCCTTGGCCCCGTGGAGAGCCAGGGAGACCTAACTTGAATTACCCAGTGATGAATGCAGGAGAAGGAGCTGGTCAACAACCAAGGCTTCTACAAAGGCCAAATGGACCAAGACCACCTCCACAAGGGGTAGAAAGAGTTCCACCTTTGCCAGATCCAAATGTGCATGTGGTAGAGGTGACAAATTCAAATGAGGTTGACATGGAAGCCAATGGCATTAAACGTGGCCGAGGGAAAGGTAAAGAGAAAGAAGGAGTCACATCACAGAGTGACCATGGACGAGGCAAAAAGGCAAAGGAGACCAAGGAAACCAAGAGGACTCGACGTCGTATCAACCTCCAAGACTTCCCTCTTGGACATGGTATGGCTCCGTACAACTTGTTGGAAGACATGAGAGGTAAGGGTCCTGATATTTCATGGCCTCAATTTCTTGCATTATGTCCACAAGTTAGGAGGGATTTAACAAAGGCAGTTAGCACTAGGAGAAAGGTAAAAGAGAGTTTTCCTGTTGTAAAAATTGCACATGCTGAAATGAACGAGGATATTACACCTGTGCTAGATTGTTACATAAAAGGAAGATTGGTTAGGAAAGGTCTAGTGGATGGGGGTGCACAAATTTGCATCATGACAGAAGGGCTCATGCAAAGACTAGGCATGCACATCCATGAGACACCTGAAATCAAAGTGAAAATGGCAAACAATAGCAAGGCTAGGTGCGTAGGCATTTGTAAAAATGTTTTTGTGGAGGCCTTTGGCATTAAGAAGGCAGTGGATTTCTATGTCATGTCTACCAAGGGAAATGGTTACCCATTTATCCTAGGAAGACCATGGCTAATGAAAATGCGAGCTTTGCAGGATTGGGAGAGTGGAAAGCTAATTTGCAGGAATGACAATCACAAGAAGGTTGTCTTTGACATGAAGGAGCAACGCCAAGAGGAGCTCCATGAAGAATCATCTCGAAGTGAGACGGAAGAAGATTGGACTGAAAACACTTCAGAAGAAGAAAGTAGCGGCAGCATTACTGAAGAGGAGTCCTCCATTGAAGTCATGGGGGTAAGGTTTAAGCCAAACAACCAGGAGACCTCTGCTCGAGGTTTGGAAGAGGTAGGTTCCCAAGAGAACCAAAAGGTGGAAGATGAAGGAATGTTAGAAGGTATGTTGTCTACAACACTTACAAAGGATGAAAGAGAGGAGTTCAAATGTGTGCTAAGGAAATTTCCGAGGCTTTTTGCTAAAGACTACACCGATGTGCGTGGAGTAGATGTTGTTCAACACAAGATTGAGTTGAAGCCAGAGGCCACACCTAAAGCTCAGAAGCTACGAAGGCTAGGAGTTATAAAGGAAAAGGCTCTACTCAAGGAGGTAAGAAAGCTTCTAGCAGCAGGTTTCATTTATCCAGTGGAGAATTCAGAGTGGGTCTCTCCCGTTGTTGTCACTCCTAAGAAAAACAGCAAGTGGAGGGTGTGTGTGGATTATCGTCCACTTAATGAGGCAACAAAAAGAGATCACTTTCCCCTCCCATTTCAGGATGAGATACTAAATGAAGTAGCTGGTCATGAGAAGTACACTATGTGTGATGGCTACTCGGGTTACTTTCAAATAGGTATCGCATTGGAGGATCAATTGAAAACAACCTTTATCACTCCTTGGGGTTGTTATGCTTTTAGAGTCATGCCATTTGGCCTGACAAATGCTCCTGCAACTTTCCAACGCTTCATGAACATGGTGTTTCAAGCATTCTTTGAAAAGTCCATTAGGGTTTTTATTGATGATTTTTGCATTTATAGCTCAAAATCATTGCATCTACAAAGGGTAGAAGAAGGTTTAAAGAAGCTCTATGACATGGGAGGTCAACTCAACCCCGACAAGTGTCACATAGCTGAGGATGAAGTGATCTTGCTTGGTCACAAGGTTTTCTATAAAGGCATTGAGGTGGATCCTTCAAAGGCAAAGGCTCTTATTGAGCTCCCCTCACCCAAGAATCTCAAAGAGGTCATATCATTCATTCAAAAAGTGAAGTATATGTCACGCTTTATTCACTTAGCTTCGGAGTTGCTTCATCCTTTGCAAAAGTTGACACAACAAGTAGAATTTGCATGGTCTGATGAGCTTGAAGAGTACTTTTGTAACATTAAAGCCATTTTGTCAGAGCTACCAACACTCATGCCTCCTTGTTGGGAGTACACATTCTTTGTTAGCTCTAGTGCTGGGAAAGAAACAATTGGTGCTGTGTTGCTACAACAAGATCCCCACAGTACAAGGATGCGACCCATCTCCTTTGCTAGTAGGGTCATGAATGCTTTGGAGAGAGACTACACAGAAGCAGAACTCATGATGGTTTCTCTCATGTTTGCGGTGAGAAAGTTTAGATCCTACCTGCTACCAAAACCTTTTGTAATTCTCACTGCAGAGAATTTGTTCCCTTGGGTGTCATCTCAAATGAATCTTAGTACTAGGATCTCAAAGTGGATTATGGAGTTGCAAGAGTTTCAATACTCTTTCAAGGTAGAAGATAGTGTGCGTGCACAATTGGCAGGGATTCTCACTTATAGGGTGCATGAAAAGGAGATTAAGGTGCCTGAAGTAAAGACCCTACCATTGCCACCACCAAAAAGTATTCCTAATGCTTTTCCCTTGTTCTTTGATGGAGCTTTTCGTCGAGCCACAGGAAAAGCAGGGGGAGGGCTAGTGTTGCTCAACCCAAGTGGAGAGGTGGTCATGAAAGAGAAGTTCAATCTACCAAGTTCAGCTAGCAACAATGAAGCAGAATATGACACACTACTTTCTGGTTTAAAAATATGCATTGGCCATGGTATACAACGTCTCATGGTAAAAGGGGATGCACTTCTCATTGTGAAGCAGATTTTAGGCATTTGGGCGTGCAAAAATGAAAGACTAAGGGCTAAAGTTCATACCATCCGTAGGCTATTTAATCAATTTGAGGAGGTGCAATTATATCATATTCCTAGGAAACAAAATGAAGATGCTGATTTACTTGCACAACAAGCCGTTGCATGTGTAAAGAAAGAAGTGCAGGTCATCATGGTGGCGGCTGCTGTGAAGCAACCGAGGTACCAGGGATTGGAGTCATTGGCTCCCATCATTGGCTACATTTTGGAGGGTGAGTTTCCACCAGACTTCACAAAAGCTCAGAAGAGGAGACTCATGAAGAAGGCAAGCATGTATCTCTTCCTAGAAGGCTCCCTCTATCAAAGAGGGAGGGATCAAGTATGCAGAAGAGTACCAACTATTGAGGAAATTCCAGCCATTCTAAAAGGTTTGCATGAAGAAGCATGTGGTGGTCATTTTGCCCAAGAATTAACTGTGAAGAAGATTTTGCTTGCGGGGTATGTTTGGCCAAGTCTGCATGTGGATGTCCAACATTGGTGTAAAAGTTGTCACAATTGTCAGGTAAATGGGAATAGAAGATTGGTTTATGGTCCAAGGCAAATCGTGCTTGCAAATGGACCGTTTGAAAAGTGGGGCATTGATGCTATGGGTCCTCTGCCTAGGACAAAAAATGGTAAACTCTACATTCTAGTGGCTGTAGACTATATGACTAGGTGGGTGGAAGCACAGAGTGTGGCAAAGGTAAATGAGAAAACAGTGAGCAAATTCGTCTACACTCACATTTGTTGTAGATTTGGCACACCTTTGGAGATTGTTTCTGATAATGGTCCAGGGTTTAGAAAGGGATTGCTCACAGAAGTCTGTGAAGAACTTCACATTCTACATCGTCACACTACACCCTACTATCCCCAATCAAATGGTTTGGTAGAAAAAGCTAATGGTGTCATTGCAGGCATCATTAGAAAGATGGTGAAAAACAAGACAAAGTTGTGGGATGACTTCTTGGATGGTGCCTTGTGGGCGTATCGAACCACATATAGGGAAGCCACGGAGTTCACACCATTTCACTTGGTCTATGGTCAAGAGGCTTTACAGCCAATTGAGCTAAACATTCCAACAATGCAACTTCATGGAAAATCAGCACAAGATGATCAAGAAGCATGGATGGATCGACTTCTTACCTTAGCTGAGCTTGAGTGGAAAAGAGAAGCAGCATACGAGTGCTATAAGAGGAAAGCCACACAGACAAAGGAGAAGCTTGACAAGAAACTGAAGGACAAAGGCATCAATGAAGGAGATCTTGTGCTAAGGTATGACAATCGACTCGATAATCGTTTTGATGCCAAATTTGAAACAAGATGGCAAGGGCCATACATAGTCAAGAAGGCTTTCAATTCAAGTTACTATCAGCTTATGGACTTGAATGGTAAAGAGCACTCCAGGAAAGTAAACGGGTATCGCTTGAAGCCCTATTTGAGTCGCCTTCTACCAAAGGATCTACCAAAGATCTGTCAAAAGGCCACTGTCTCATGTAAGTATTGTTACATGAAGCATGAGTGTAACTCTAGCCAAAATTCTGAGGGGCCAAACAATAAAAATCTCGTCAAGGACTCTGAAGCACTCTCTTTGGAAAAGATGCTCTATGATGGTACATGAATATACCATCATCCAGGGGGAGGGCTAATGATAGCCGTTTTTCGGCTCTTTGTAATTGCCACAGTGAGTTACCTCACCCTACCAAAATCACCCAAACACTGTGGCTATCCCTACCATTTCACTGTACATAGGCGTGCGTGAGTCACGGGACTTTTCCCATATCTTCTTTAAAAAAACCCTCAATTAGCTAGTCATTGGGCTAGTTGAGCCAAAAAAATAAAATAAAATAAAAAATATAAGTATATTATGGCCCATGCGTATGTAAATATTTCTTTGTATATAGGGCCTAAATAAAAGATTTTTTCATAATTATTTTGGTATTTATTTAAATATTTCTACCTAGGTGTGTGCTATTTATGCTCTGTATATTGCCTCACCATTACCACAATTTTTTCTTACCATTTTTCATACTCTTTATTCCATATAGAAATATTTTCATGTAAGCTTCTCTTATATTTGGTGTAACTCCACCCCAACAAAAATCCAAAAAAACTAGTTTTATTTATGTGTATATTTTTTCACTATTGTGATTTTTCCCTTCCTACATCTATTTTGTTTTTTTTTTTCTAAAAAATTAGAACACCAAAAATATTTATCTTTTTATGGTAGCCTCATAATGAGAGAGATTTCTTTTGACCCCTTTATATTTTTTTCCACTTATATTATTTATATTTGACAGGTACATATTTTTTAGACTCCTCAATATTTGATTTTCTTAGTTGTACTATTCACTTATATCATAATCTCAACAATATCTTCAATTATAGACCTACCAATTAAGGTCAAGGGTAGGTGGCATGCATACATGCACTATGGAGGGCTCACTCTTGGAGATATTCAAAAGAATCATCCAAAGAAGGACCCCACAAGGACCTTGTGCAGTGGAAAAAAACGGTCGGTTTTGCTGAATTTTTAAAGTTCACTTGCTCTCGGAATTTGAAAAGGTGATACAAACAAAAGTTGTAGCTCGTGGGCTGAACTTTTGCCTCAAATTTTTTCATATTTTTTTGAGCTACGAGCTGTGAGCTATGATTTTATTAGTGGACCCCAGTTTTTCCATGCTATGCAGCCATACTCTCTCTTCCACTTTATCATTTTCCTCTTTCACACACACTTCTCCACTCATCATCCCCACCTCTCTCACCACTCGTCTCTGCACCCTACTCACCTTCTCCTCAACTTTGAAGAATAAGAGAAACCATGGTGAACTCATACCTCCCACACACAATTCCATTCCAAAATTGACCACCTAGTCTCATTTTTCCTCCTCCAATTTACCCATATCTATCAAAAAAACCACAAAATTCAGCCTCTTCTCTTAAAAGACAGCATCATGGTGGTTGATTACTCAGCTTCAATTACCTTGTCTCTCAAGGAAGGTCAAGAGTGGAGAAAAAATGTACCGTCAAAGCTAGTGGACCGTCAACAAGCGTCAAAATTGGCCCTACTCAAGACACTTGGAGCATCAACCTTGTAAGGAATCCACCTTTTCTTACCTCTTAAGATTTTTTCTTCCTTATTTGTATCCTACATGGATACTCCCATTGTAAATATCCAATTCCATTCGTAAATTAATACTAACTCTACTAACACTAACCCACTATGAAAAGTCCTATCACCTCCATTTCTCTCCTCTCTCTTTCCCCACTAACTTCTTGATAATTCCAAGCAAAAGAAATTAGATAAATTGCGGAAAATCTAACCCAACCATGGTTAGAGGAGTAACCCTAGCCTTCAAAATTGCTATAAAAGGAGGGTGTAGCTAGCACAAAAAAGGGGGAGCCATAAGCAAGAGCACTATGCTATAGCTTGAGAAGCCAAGCTCAATCTCTCTAGAAGGAGCTCTTGAGTGGAAGCTCATTGTCTTATGCATGTGCATGTGTTGTAATAGGGGATTAGCAAGGGAACTCTATGCCATTGTAAGAGAGAGAGTGATCATTCAATTGAGAGTAGGAAATCTATCATTTCTCCCACTAGTGTAAGCCCAACATTTGCTGAATCAAGGAGGGTGGATTTGGACTAAGCTTGGATACTTTGTCTCCCTTCCAACGTGAAGTAATGGACAACAATGATGCGTAAGTGTCTTGGTGTTTTTTGTTAAGTTCTTGATAGCTTGTCTCTGGTGTTGTCATCAATCTAGCCATAAATCCCACATACTGTAAGAGGGCGACAGGGTGGAGAGGACTCCCCTGGCTTTAAGACAGTGATTGGGGTGGCTTTTCTTGTGATGTGTTGTGGTGAAATTTACGCAAGCTATGTTGAACAAATACTAATCTCACTTTGATTTTTCATGACAGATTTGTAAGAAGGTATTAATGCAACAAGCACCCCCTCCCCCTTTCTCTCTCTTTCTTAAATATATAGTTGTGTTTGCTTGATCATTGCCGATACGTTTCAAAGTAGCCCGAGCACTATCTCTCTCCCTCTCCCTCTCTCTCTCTCTCTCTCTCTCTCTCTCTCTCTCTCTCTCTCTCTCTCTCTCTCTCTCTCTCTCGTGTTTTAGTGTGTGAGAGTGTTCCATTGGTGTTGGGTTAGTGTAAATTCCTTGCTTGTTTGTGGGTTGCTCTAACGATTCTCCTCTTTTGCGTCCTAGTTCGCTCTTAAACTAGGTGGTGCCCCTTGTGTAGTTGGGATTTGGCTGTGGGTTTGTTGTTTTGGTTTGTGTTGTGTTGTGCCCCAGCCCCATTGAGCAGCACGGGAGCCTTGAAGGGTGTCTAGAGGTTGCTCTTCTTGTTGCCCGCCCCGGACCGCCTCACTAGTTATGAGAGAGTTTTTGAAAATTGTCATCTAGTTGTGGTGTGATCCAAGAGCTATTAGTAGACAACCATTGAAATGGTATATTTAAGATTTTATGAAAGAAGCACTTTTCAACCAATTTAATCAATTCCAGTAGGACTATCTTTTCCAGTCGGAGAGTATTGGACAGGGTCAATTAAACAACTAAGCAAAGTTGTTGAAGCAAAATATTGGTTTTTAGGAAAAGTAGGTATGTGATTAAGTCCTTTTGCAAGAATTTTTCTGATTGTGATATTATCAATGAAATCTAGATTACAAGTACAGAAATGTAAACCATACATATCAAAATCTTTGTAGTATTGGACAAATTTATTACACACTGTGGTATAGTGTTGTGTCTAAGAAATCATTATTGTAAACCATATTTTCAATGGGTTGTTGATACTTCCAACCAATAAGAACATTATCAAGCATTTCATGGTTTCCAAATAATAAGTCAAAACATTCACAAGAAAGTGTTTTAGGGTGTACCCAATCCAGAAGTACATTTTCAAACAGAGAGTGTTTGTAAATATACATTTTCCCAGATGTCTTTTTGGTGAGAGACAGTCTTCCGCAAGGGCCAATAGTAACATGCACAATCATAAGTGATCATAAGTTAAGAAGGTGTCTGATAGGGGTGTTCCTACCTTTTCCTCTAGTGAAGCTACGAGATTTCCCTCTAGAAAAATTAGAAGAGGAGCTAGGTGTCAAGAAGGAAGTAAAAGAATTAGGGGTGGCCAAAGAGTTGGGTCTTTTTAGTGAGGGGGAGTCATCATCATCAATACAAGGCTTAAGAAGACTGGTGATAATCTTAACACCCTTGTAATTTGCATAGGTAGTCAAATACATCCCAGATTCATCCGCTTTCGATTCTTTGAGGATATCTAGCATAAGCCCATGGAAAATTTTGAAAGCAATTTGAGCAATGACTAATTATTTGGCATGGCCACCAAGCCAAGAATAGATGAGCGATAGCACCGGTTTTTCAAGAAAGAGTTGATCCAAGTGATTGAGGATAAACCAGATAGCATGGTCAAACCACATAATGCAGATTTGCATGAAGCTTTAGGGTTAAGAAATTTACAAGCACATTTAACATAAGGTCAAAAAACACTCCATATGGATTTTGTGTAGAAATTAGGATTACTTTTAGCAAATTCCATGTTCCCCTTTGTCCGTATGTATAGACCTGTATTAGAGGAGCATTTGGAGCAGTCTATCAGGTTGAGGTTGAAGGGAGCTTTAATGAGTTCTCCTTTGTCTAAGAACTGGACTCCTTTCAGAATCTTGAGTCTACAGTCCTCAATAGTGGCGGTCGGGAGGTTAGCCATATAAACCCAAGTTTCATTAAGGATAGGTGCCAAAAAAAGCTTTGTTAGGTAGAACCCAAATATGATGGTCTACACCAAATGATTCAATTTCAATCTGTCTAATAGGAAGGAAAGGAAAAACCTTTGAAACCTTGGGTACCATGTCTAATAGGTTAGAGTCACTTAAGGAGCAAAGATTGTTTTGGGATTCCTTGACATCCTCAAGAGCTGCACTATCTCTGTTAAAAATACCACTTGTTTGAGGGATAGATGGGGCCGCAGGGGCACTGATAAAGGATGTGTTGAGCCTACATAATTTTTTCAAAAAGTTAGATAGTTCTGCTCTAGAAGAGAAAAATAAGGAAAGCTCTTGCTGATATTCTATAGAAAGTATAGGCAATTGGGCTATATACTGGGAAATCATATTCACTCCATCTTTTGAGTCCTTGTCCAAGGTAGCAATAATCTCGACCCAATCATTAAAGAACAACATGTATAAGATAGATAGCTTTGTGTCAGAGATAGAGCTTAGTCATATATCAATTGAGAAGCATCCAAACTGCCAATACATCTAAGGACAAGAGAGATAGCCACAGAGAGGGGCTTAGAAAGTAGTTCTAGGCCTTGCAAGAGAGCAAGGGTCTGCAATAGACAAAATTAGTTAGTAATCCATGGGTTATTTGTGGTAATAGGTAACACAAAGTTTGGCCCATCTAACCAAAAAAGGTCTAGTTCTAACAGCTAGGGCATTTTTAGGGGACCGGTCCTTTAGGTAAATTCTAATTTGTTCTAAAATCCTTGTGTGTTTCTCCTAGTCGTGGTTTGCCCTCATGCAAGCTGTCAACTTAAAATGTTTGTGTTCCTTAAAGAAAGTATGTATACCAGTAGTTTGGGCCTGCAATCCTTAAACCGGCAAGGTCAGAGACCATGGTAGCCGTGAGCAGGAAACGAGAATCTTGGCCTATATAGGACCACCTAACACCAGCCAACCAATGAAGGATTTATAGGCAATGGGTCCAAACATAAAACCAAGAAACAAGAAAATTTATAAAGCCAGTGTCCTGGTTTTTACAAACCTTATGTATAGGACGTGTGTGTATCTCTTTTAGCTTATATAATAAGACATAAATGAACTTTTACTTTCAAAAGACAGCTGGCTTTAGAGAAAAGGAAAAAAAATTGTACAAAAACAACTCAGTCTTAAAATTATCTTTGTACATGGCATATGAGAATGAAGCCACATGATTTACAGTGATGGGCAGTGCCTGGCTCCCAACCAATATATGGCATGTACCCTTACATTCTCCATCATCACCATCTTCTGACATGGAGGACAACAACTTGTCACCCAAGAGAGAGAAGAGGAGGGGTAAACGAATGAGCTATGTAGCATAGAATATTTTACGTAATTTGAAGAAATTCAAAGAGGGAGGAAAGAATATCAGCTTTCTTGCCTGTGATGGAACCTTCGGAGCAACTAATAAAGTATTGGCCTTTATCCAACAATTTGACGTGGATTTTGGAGATGAAGATTTCTTGGAATTTTCAAAGCTCTGAAATGTTTCTATGCATTTCTAAAAGTCAGCCCGTGGTGGGCAAGCCTATGTAGTCAAGATGAAGCTCCAAAGACTTGGAAAGCTTTGAGGATTGCTATCACAAAGTAATTCCTTGTCAATGACGCCAAAGACAAAATCCTCACGGAATGTCCAAAAGTATGTGGATAAGTTTTGGGAGTTACATATGAAAGCCATTGTCTACAAAATGAAAGACTTTGCGGAACAAAAGCAACAATTTTGTGCTGGCCTATTTGAGGAGATGAGTGAGCATGCCAACTCACAAAAACCTAAGATTATTTCAGAGGTCATACATTATATTATGTTCACTTCGAGGATTCATTTCCAACAAGGGACTAAGGAGGGCTCCAAGGTAGCAGAAGCCAAAGAATCAACTAAGCCAAAGGGAAAGCACAGTGCGAGATTGAATTCTCCTAAGACTAACAATAACAACAACAACAACAACAACAAAGGAAAGTCAAAGGAAAAAGGCTACAAAGGTAAATATAAACTTTCTTTTGAAGATATGAAATGCTATTGTAAAGATAATAAGTGTTTCAAGTGTGCAAAGCAAGGTCATATTTTTCATGCATGTCCCAGGATAAGTGAACTTAGTGACCCTCTTAGAGCCACCTTGGTGGAAGCTCTAAAAGAGAAAGGCCATTACAAAGGAGCCCCACTCTCTTATGCTTGGGGAAAAGTAAGAGAGCATGATGCTTTTAAATTGTTTGACCACGGCTCTACCCACAACTTCATTTCTGTTGAGCTAGCTACCAAGCCAGGAATTCATGACTTCAAGATGGAAGATGTGGTACAAACTAATAAAGCTTTCAACGGGCAAGAGGTCTCAGTCACTCTGTTGACTGGAAAGCTAAGGCTCCATGTGCAAATCTATGTCGATAAAGAAGATTTCTTTATCTCTCCACTCAAGCATGAAGATGTTATCCTAGGGGAACCATGGTTTAATCGCATGGCTTCCACTATGAAGTTCCTTGGGAGAGAAGTTCTCTTCTCCTAACGAGGTAAGGATGTTGCACTTGATGTAAATAGTGTGGGAAACACTGTACCACTTGCAGAGACACAAACTTTAGAAAAAGTAATGTAAGTTCTCTTTCTTGTTATATGGTTTTTGTCAAGGAGTCTAAAAAAGATGCATGTGTTCCTAATGAAGCTAAAAATGAAACTAAAGAGGGGCTAGAATTCTCTAGTTTCCTAAATGAGTTTCAAGATGTGTTTATGGATGACATTCCCAGGGAGCTACCTCCCAAAAGGGGACAAGATGATCTCACTCCATAGAAATTCTACATGGTAGTTCACCTCTTAATAAACCTCCTTATCGAGTCTCACCGGCTTAGCAAGAGGAGATTATGAGGCAAATGAACAAGATTATGGAAAAAGGGATGGTCAAGCCTAGTTCATCGCCATTTTGTTCACTCGTTCTACTAGTACAAAAGAAAGATGGTACTTATAGAATGTGTGGGGACTATCGAGCGCTTAATCGGATAACCATAAAGAATCATTTTTTGTTACCAAGATAGAAGATCTATCCGATAAGCTACATGGGTCTACCTACTTTAGTAGACTGGGTCTCAAAAAGGTGTCTATCACCAAAAAAGGATAGTGCCTGAAGATATTCATAAGACAGCCTTTCGAGCAACTTTTGTCCTTCATGAATTCTCGGTACTCCCTTTGGACTTATCAATGCATTGACAAAATCTTTAGGTAATATTTCAAGTTTTGAGAGACAATAAGATTTACATTAATCGAAATAAAAGTGAGTTTTTCTTAAAATAAATTCAGTATTTAGGTCATATTATCTCTCAAGCAAGGATCTGAATGGACCCTGAAAAGTTGAAGGTAATAAAAGGATGGCTTATACCAATGAATCTACATGAATTAAGAAGCTTTATAAAAATGTATGCATACTATAGATGCTTCATAGAAAAATTCTCATTCATAGCAGGCCCATTGCATGATTTGACTAAGAAGAATGTTAAATTTGAATGGCTTGCAAAAGAGAATGAAGCTTTTAAAAATTTAAAGGTAAAGCTTACCTCTCGACCCGTTCTAATGTCACTAGACCTTTCAAAGCCTTTTGAAGTTCAGTGTGATGATTGTGGAAAATGCCTTTGAGCTGTTTTGCTTCAAGAATGGCATGCCATAGCATATGAAAATAGGATGTTGGATGACCAAGAAAATAATCTAGGCATATATGAAAAAGAGTTGTTAGCTATCTTACATGCTTTAGATATATGGAAGCATTATCTCCTAGGCACTCCATTTATTTTGCACATAGACCATCAAAGTCTTAAATATTTTTTAGCGCAAACTAAATTAAGTGATAAGCAAATGAGGTGGATACATGCTCTTTCACAATTTAATTTTCATATTGCTCACATGGCTGGTAATCACAACCGAGTGGTCGATGCACTTTCACGAAGGCCAAAAGTGAATGTTGTATCAATGGTTACTCACTGATCTATCCTCTATGAGAGATGAAAACGCTACAGATCAAAGATGTAATGTCAGCACTTGCACCAGAAAAGAAAGAGGAACCATACAATGTGTAAGATAGTTATCTTGTCTATCGAAATAGGTTATGCATTACACATAGTTTACTTGAAAAGGTTATGTATGAATCTCATGTTCCACCTTATGTGGGACATAAAGGGAATCAAGTTACTCTCAAGGGAGTAGAGATGTACTTTTATTGGCCAACAATGAATGCAGACATACTAGACTATGTTTCCAAATGCATTGTATATCAAAAGAAAAAGTATGATAGAGGAAAGCAGCCTGGCTTGCTTCAACCATTGCCTATACCTAATTCCCCATGGGAAATTATCTCCATGGATTTCATCTTTGGATTGCCAAAATCCATACATGGGAATACAGGAATATGGACAATAGTAGACCGGTTTAGCAAGCAAGCACATTTCATATCGATCAAGAAGAAACCATTAAAGCACACAATATGGAAATCCTCTTTATCTCACAGGTCTTTAAGTACCATGGATTACCAACATCTATAGTATCCGATAGAGATCCAAGAATGACCATAAATTTTTGAAAGGATCTCTTTGAGAATTTGGGTACTAAGTTGAATCTCTCCTCGGTCTATCACCCACAAACGGATGGCCAAAGTGAGATAGCAAATTCAACCATCATTGATCTACTTAAAGCCAATGTTATAGAAGTAGATCAAAGAGATCAATGGGAAAAGTACTTACCCTTAGTAGAGTATGCGTACAATAACACTACCCATACTTCTACAGGAAAGGCACCCTTCCAGGTAATTGAAGGAAGATCCTAGCTCCCAATGATAGTCAAGACACTTGGGAACATATTTGTTGATGATGATTTTATAGCAGACATCTTAAAGAATCTTTTCAAAAGATCAAAGAAACTATATCCATCATGCAATAGAAGAAAAAGGCTATTTTTGATAACCATAGACAAGCCTTGACCTTCAAAGAAAATGATTGGTTACTGCTCAAGTTTCCGAAAGCACACCTAAGCCACACTACGGGCAAGGAAACACAAGGACGCTTGACGGGTCATCAAAATATTATATTAAATTAGAAAAAAATATATTATAGCCCATTTCAAAATTCTTAAGCCTATTTATGAAATAGCTTATAAGTTAAGGTTACCAAGTACCTGGCTCATTCATAATGCTTTTCATGTGAGCCTCTTGAAACCTTTTAAGAGGCTAGGGCGAGCCACCCAAAGAACCAGTAATTGGAAGGACAACTTGACTTTGAGGGTCAAGAAGAGGTTTGGTAGCCAGAGAGCATCCTATGACATGAAGACAAGGTTTTAAGAAGTGATAAGACTATCGATGATATCTTGTCGAATTAAAGAATTACTCTTTTGAAGCTGCAAGGTGGATACAAAACATTTAGCTAAAGGATAATGTAAACCTTGTAAATACATATAATGACTCCTATCAAAGGTAAGAATCAAGTATAAATAAGTATATTTTATAAATAATTTTGTCTTGTTTGGAGCCTTAGCTTTAAGTGGGTTAAGCCAAAGGCAAGTCCCAAAAGACTCCATTATTAAGACCATAGATTTTGATGGTGTCCCCCGTACCCTAAAAACAAGCATACCAACCAAAATATTGAATCCCTGTCTCACTTATCCTATTGCAATGAGCAATTCCAACCTTTTGTAGATTACTCAAGGACCTCTATTATTAGACAAGAAAAGAGAAACCTTAGCTCTGATACCAATGTTAGAGAATCTAATACTTATTTTTAGATTCAGTGGAGTTTAGCTATGAAAAGAGAGATTTTTCCTCAATAGAAAGATAGAGAGGAGACTATAGGTTATCCCAATCTGATTTCTTTACATAAATACACATTAAAAACACCATGATCATGCGCATAATTCAAAGAGAATACCCAATTAAAATTGAAAACTTGATGAGAACCAAATTTTCTTGGAGCCGGTCCCCCCTCCAAAAGGGCTTGTATTATAATTATCTCAAACAAGAGCTTTGTCAAATTACATGTTTGTGCTCTTGTGGAGCCTTTCTTGAATCAAGAAGATGGTTTTCTTCAAGATTTCTTGGTATAACCCTCCTTCCCAAACTCTAAATGCCCTATCGCGGAGAAAGGAATTGTGGGAAAAAGAAAGATGAGGGTGAAAAGAAGTATTTTTCAAGCAAGAGAATTGATACTTCATATACCTTGCTCATGGGCAAGCTCTTATCATACCTTAGTAATAAAATAATAGAGATGGAGAAGAAGAAACTTTCATTAGCTTATTTGCATGCATAGCCAAGATAGAGTCTGTCTCTAGAGCTCCCATGAGAGAGAGAGAGAGAGAGAGAGAGAGAGAGAGAGAGAGAGGGAGAGAACTTTCTTTTCAAACTTGAGCACTTGAGAGAATGTGTGAGAGTGGCAAGAGGGAAAAATCTCAATGAGCCCCTCCTTATATGCTTGTGCCAATGTACAACCAGAATTCATTTCGAATGCTTGACACTTGGCCAATGAGGTGGGAACATACCATAATGCAACTCATGCTTATTCTACACTTGTCCTAGCTTGCCTTGCATGAAGAACTTGCCCCCCCCTTGTTGGGACTCTTCTTGGCAACTGGAGACACCACACACACTCACACACACTTGTTAAGTTCAAACAAAGTAAGTGTGTGCTACTTTGGACATGTGACCTAGCCAAGCTTAGTAAACAAAGATTAGAGTCAACTTACTAAGTAGGGAAGGACTGATCTAAAATTAGTCTTTAGCTTTTCCCTTTCATTTATTAAAAAATATAAACTTACCCTTTTATGAATTACCTCGGGTGCAAGATCTTTGCACAAACCTTGGAGGCTTATGAGGCCGACCGGGGCTACAGCCTCTACCTGCTAATTTAAGACCTGCTAAATTAGGATAAACTTTGGTAGAAATAAATCTCACCCTTTGGGATTTAAAAATTTTACCTCCTATGTAAAACTTTAGTACAATGCTTTGGAGGTGTCGCCAAGCTGCTCCCAAAACCTGCTAAATTTAAACAATTTGTGGTAAGTTAGAATTTCACCTTCAGGCTTCCCAAATTCATACTTGGAGTTTGAAGAGTTACTCTAATGAGTTAAGCTTTGCATAATTACTTTCTATTTTTTAACTCCTGTAATTGCTCTTGATTATTTCCTTTGTCATGTACCTTTGATCAAGGCTGAACTGGATATATTTATCCTTCCTTGACATGTACTTATGATTGAGATAACTAGTTAGCAATTATCCTTGCTCTTTTATGGACTTTTCCTCTTTTGGTCCCAAGCCTTGATTGGTTGGTCCATCAACACTTAATCAATTTCACTTGTTCTCTTTTTTATTTTTCCCTAGATGTAAGTGGCCAAATTAAGATGGAAAATACTTTAAGAAGGTTAGAAATTAATATTCATGACGTTACCTCTTCCTTAATATCATAGTCGTCCTTGACTATGGAATATGGAAATTAAAGTCATAGCTAGTCCCATTGCTTTGGGTAGAGGATCCCTTTTTACCCATCGAAATTCTTCCATAGTGGTGACTAACTCCACCTAGTGCTTGGAAGGCTTAGCTATTGCAAGCATGTCTTTACTTAGACCTAATCATATGTCATAGTCACCAATGTGGAAGAATGTCAAAGGGTAAAAGGGGATCCTCTACCTAAAGCAACAAGACTAGCTATGACTTTATTTTCCCTACCCTATAGTGGAGGACAACTATGATTTCCAGGGAGAGATAATGTCATGAATATTAATTTCTAACCTTCTAAAAGTATTTTCCAACTTAATTTGGCCACTTAAGTATGGGAAAAATAAAAAGAGAACAAGTGAAATTGATTAAGTGTTGATGGACCAACCGGTCAAGGCTTGGGACCAAAAGAGAAAAAGTCCATAAAAGTTATCTCAGTCATAGGTATAGGTCAACAATAAATGTATCCCGGGCAGCTTTGATCAAAGGTACAAGACAAAGGAGATAACCGAGAGCAATTATAGGAGTCTAAAAGTAGAAAGTGACTGTGCTAAGATCAAGTCATTAGAATAACTCTTCAGACTCCAAGTACGAAGTCTGGAAAGCCTTAGGGTGAAATTCTAACTTGCCACAAATTGTCTAAATTTAGTAGGTTTTGGGAGCAACTTGCCGACAGCTCCACAGCATTGTGCTAAGGTGAAAGTTTTAAAGCCCAAAGGATGAATTTTATTTTTACCAAATTTTATCCTTAATTAGCAGGTAGGTTATAGCTTGGAGTCAGCTTCATAAGCCTCCAAGATTTGTGCAAAGGTCTTGCACCCGAGCTAATTAATAAAAGGGTAAGTTTATGGTTTGTAAGAAATGAAAAGGAAAAGGTAAACACTAGGGTTACATCATCCCTTCCCAATTTAGAAAGGAGACTCTAGTCCTTCTTTACTAAGCTTGGCTAGGCCACATGTCCAAAGTAGTGCATGCTTGCTTTGTGTGAAGTTAACAAATGTGTGTGGGTGTGTACACTTGCCAAGCAAAGTCCAAGAGAAGAGAGGCCAATTTATTTAAGCTTAAGACAAGTGCTTGAGTATGCATAAGTTTCATTTTAGGAACTCACTTCTCATTGGCCAAGTCATATGCATTCTATTTAAAAGCTAGTTGCAAGTTTTGCATGAGATAAAAGCAAGGGCTCGTTGAGATTTTTGGCTCTCTTTTTTTTTCCATTCTCATACTCAAGTGCTCAAGAGTGGCTAAGCAAGGGTTCTCACACTCCCTCTCACATGGGTGCTTAAGAGTGAGTCTCTATGCTCGAAAGCTTGGAAATGGATGCAAATCTAAGCAACTGTAAGATCTCCTTTTTCTTCTTCTTTATGTCTACTACTCTGTTACGCAAAGCCATGCTAAGAGCTTGCCCATGGGCAAGCGAACTCGGAGTATCAATTCTCTTGCTTGAAAAATACTTATTTTTACCCTAATCTTCCTATTTCCCCGTAGTTCGTTTCTCCCTGCTGGGGTGTTTAGGGTTTGGGAGGGAGGGTTATACCATGGAATCTTGAAGAACACCATATTCTTGATTCAAGAAAGGCTCCACAAGAGCCCATACATGTATTGTAGCAAATCTCTTTTTTGAGAGGATTATAATACAAGTCCTTTTGCAGGGGGGAACCGCTCCAAGAAAATCCGGTCCTCATCAAGTTGTAAATCTTAATTGTGTATTCTCTTTATGCATGATTATATTATCTTTTATGTATAATTCTGTAAAGAAATCAGCTCGGCACAACCTATAGTCTCCTCTCTATCTTCTCTTAAGGAAAATTCTCTCCTTTCATATTTAAATTTCACTGAATCTAAAAGTAAGTATTAGATTATCTGATATGCATGAATTCCTGCTTCTCTTGGTTTGTCTGGTTTGGTGTTCACCCACTGAGCTTAAGTGTTCTCTCACTAGGATTCTATTCAGTAAAGTGGCTAGGGTATTGTCATCTTTGTCGTTCAACTTGCTCTTTGTCCATGAAACCATCAATCAAGTCAATCTCTACAATCAAAAAGATATTCGTGGATGTGAGCATACGCTCGATCTTTTTTGTTCCATACTTCCTACAGAGTTCTTCTCACCTCATTGCCTTTTTTCAGCTTTTGGTATTATCAATTTTTATCTAAATTCTTCTACTAGACCCCTGAATAGTCAATGTCTGAAGAGTTCTTCTCGCCTCATTGCCTTTTTTTAAGCTTATGGTACTATCAATTTTTGTCTGAATTCTTCTATTGGACCCCTGAATAGTCAGTGTCTAACTTGCATAGTCTCCACAAGTAGCCCTGAGCTAAATTTTGCCTAACAACATATTGTATGCTCCTTGTAGATCCATTACTAAGAAGCTTGTTTTGAATTTCTCTTTTCCAATGCGAGTCTGCATATTCTTAATCAAGCCAGTAGCTTGAACACTCTTTGTTCAGTCATTCTGATGCTGAAAGGGATTGGTTTGAGATCGTGGATCCCTATTTTTTTATCTCCGGTGTTCTCCCAAGATGTTTATTCCTGCCCCACCATCCATATAACTTTATACAATGGTTCCCATTGTTTTTTGATTTTGCAATCCACTTACATAAAAGAAACCTCATCATCTCTTAAGCAGCTTTCCTCTTCTTCCTTATGAATTTTGTAGCTTCTAGTAAGGTTCCTTTGATATCATCTAGTTCAATTGTCAGTGACCCTTTGATGGAGATTCATAATGCTCTTCGGCTTTTTCTATCCCTAGGTTAGTATTCCCAACTCCGGCCAAGTCAGTTTTGACTTGCCTCATTTCTTTAGCTAGACTTTCAATTGCAGCTATTACTAATTCATCCAAACCTTTCCCTCAACAGATTCTCTGATAGTCTTCTCCTTTGGAGCCACTGGTGATTGGGGTGACAACCTCTGAATGGTCTTGTCATGTGAGCATTCTAGCTACTCTGGAATCTTCTTTGCGAGATCCTCTGTAATCATTGCTTCCAGATCCTTTTGCTCTTGCCATTTATCAACCACTTTTGCCTTGTCCTTCACCTTCCAGGTAGCTCTCTGATGTTCCTATTTCTTTGTTTCTACAACTTGCTTCACTTCCTTCTCAGATCCATCTAGGAGATCCTCGATCACCACTTCTCTCCTTCTTGTGATCACTCGAATTGGAACTGGTTTTGCTAGCTTCTGCTCAATTCCTTCTAATTTCACATTCTCAAGGCTTTGGGCTCCAAAATGCCCATACGTTCCACATGTATAGCAATTGAAGTTCCTCGAGAGTTCCTCTTGCCAAAATCAACTCTGCCTCTCTCTTGGCCATCGCTCCCATGATATCTATCTCTACCAGTTCCAACACTTGTACTGGCCTCATTCTCTTTGGAGCCAACTGCTCCATCTGTCCGAATCACCACTTCTGGGTTGGGCAGTGCAATCATAAAAAAATATTTACCCTTCTCGAAATGGTGAATTCTTATCTCGTAGTTGTTCCACACATATCCATATGCCTTACAGTATGTACACTAGGTACACTCATTTGACATGTGATCCTCGGATTTACATTTTGAGCACCATGTTTCTAGCTTTACAACTAAGGGTCTATAGTTTTAGCCATTTTAGCTATTTGCTTCGACATCTCCTCTAGCTTCCTTGTCCATGATCGTTTCTTTTTGCATTTAGCCTTATCATCTAAATCAATGTCAGATGAGTTCAAACTGGAGCTTGATTCTGACTCCTCAGTTATCATGTCACTGTCACTAGAATCTCTTCTACTCTAATGGGCCTTTTCCTCCTTAGCTTGCTGCTCAAGTTTCCCATCTTCTCATTATTTTCTCTGATGAGGATTTATGCAACTATCGTATTAGTTCCCTAATCTTTTGAACACAACTTCAAATTGATAGTTTTCCTTTATTTATTTTATCTAATTCAGAGAGGATGTCCTCGCCACCTCTATTATCAAAATATTGGAGGCGAAAATCTTTGATTAGTTTGCTGTAAGTTCTGAGCTGTCATGCTGGGTAATGATAATACCACTTTTTGGGTGCATCTTTTAGTGTCTGTGGAAAGTACTCCCTCCACTCATCTTCATTGATATCTTTTAGCTCAACATATTGCTCAAATGCCTGAATATGCATATTCGGATCATCCATTTTACCCCCTTTGAACATTGGGAATGCTATTTTCAAGTTAGTGGAGCGTTCATGATGTCTAGATCGGTCTTTTGAGAGTGAATTTCTCTCTCTGGTTCGTCCTTTACTATGATGATCTATATCAACGTTCCATTTGTCATTATCATTTGTCTCAGTCATAGTGCCTGGCTCTGGCTTCCTTTACGACTTCATATGTATTGATTTGTGACTTTTTTAGTGGCCATAATTTTCCTCAAGTGTGCTTTCGACTCTTGCCCTTATCCTTTCTCTGAGATCCACTGGAGTGAGAGCGTCTCTTTGCTCTCTCAGACTGCCGACAACTGGATCGGTGAGAATGCTGACAATCCTCGGTCTAAGGTCACATACGTTTCATTTCTAGGTTCAATGTTAGTGTCAAAGCCCTGTTTCGACTCCTCTGACACAATTTAGTTCCTCCATGAATCTGGTTGTTAGCTTTCGTCCACGTCTCACTCTTCCGGGCGGCGTAATTGAGATCAACTAACTCCAAAACCTAGCTGAGAGATAGATTCTCTGTCAAGAGCTATTTAGCTCAGCACCATGATCGCCAAAATGGAATGAGCTGGTCATTTCTGACAACTATTTCAAGTTGGATTATTAGAGTTAATTAGATCAGATCAAGAAAGCAGACTTCGGATACAAGATCGGACAAAGATTGAACTTAGAAAGAGAAGATTGAAACTGGAACTAGAATGTATATTCAAATAAGAAAAGTAGAACTGATATCAAGTACAACAGTGAGAGCCAAGTAATGCTCAAAGTAATTGTCAAAAGAGTACAAGAGTACAACTAGCTCTAGTCACAACGACAGTAACAATAGATCTCGCAGAGCCTGTTTATAGGTGTTGGATTGAGCCTCTGAGTAAGTGTTTTCTATATAGTTACCGTGGTAACTGAACTCGATAATTACCAATTCTTTCGGCTGATCTGATTCTCCTGATTGGAGTCTGTTCCCATTGTCTACATCCACTTTCACCAACTCTATTTTAGTCCAACATAGCGTTCCCAAAGAAAATAGGCAAAATTGAGCTACTCCTTTAGTTTTTTATCGAAAAAATTCTTGTTTTTTTGAAAATAATTATTGTACTACAGAAAACTTTACAAGGAAATTCTCATTTCACAAGTGAAAACCGGATAGGCGCATCGTCACTTGAATTGGTAGTCTTTGCAGATTGCCCTTCGCTCAAAGTGGCCGTCGTCGTTCGAAACTTGAATGCTAAGCGGTAAGGTTTGATATGGCCGCGTTGGGTTCGAAACTTGTTATAGGCAGGACAAAGAACACAGTGCTGACTACCTAATGATGCGGCCACCTTGGGCTCGATACTTGTAATAAGCACCCATCAGCTATGATTGCGGAGGGCCAGCTTCACTCATGTCAATTCTGAGTTCCAGGGTTTTAGGACTTTGAAGGCGTTTGCCAAGATGGCGGAGAGGCAGGTATCCGCCTTGATAAGGCTAACAGTATTGGCGGGGCAAGCAAAGGCAGCAGCACCAGTTGGCCCCGCTCTTGGTCAGCACCGGCTGAACATAATGGCATTTTGCAAAGACTTTAACGCCCGCACACAGCACATCAAGCCGGATGTGCCAATGTCTGTCATTGTCACGGCTTACAAGGACAACAGTTTTGAATTCACAATCAAGTCACCCTCTGTTTCCTACTTCTTAAAGAAGGCGGCGGGTCTCCAGCTTGCCAGTCGCAAGCCAGGACATCAGCTTGTAGGGGAGGTCACAATGAAGCATGTGTATGAGATTGCCAAAATCAAGCAGACTGACCCACTTAGTCAATACCTCTCTCTTGAGTCCATCTGCAAGTCCATTATGGGTACTGCTCGCTCAATGGGCGTTGAGGTTGTGCAAGAACTCCAGAAATAGAGGATTTGTAAGAAATTGCATTATACACGTTGAGGGTAACTTCAGTTTTTTTTTTGGGATTTACAGACATAGATTCTTAGTTCTTATTTATGTGGTTCAAAGTACTGGTTTTGCACGTTTATTCACAAGGCATTTTTGAGTTTGGTGTATGCTCAGAAGGTTTCTTATCACAAAGTCAAGGTGGTTTACATTGCCAGTATCATACTAGCAAAGAGACACCTGGCTTGTCATATTTTTGGGGGACCTCATAGTGTCGTAAACTTAGGCATCAGCAGATGCTAACAGAAAGGATTTTGCAGCTTCTATCCTCCAATTGACCTTAGAGGCTCTAGTATAGTGAGCTGCATGGCGTTATAATTGGCATGAGTAGGTGCCCGATTGAGCATCTTTTCTCTATAAGGACTTTTAGCCTTTATTATCTCCCAGGATTTGTAGTATGGGTGTAAGTCCCATTTTATTTTATTGCCTCAGAGATGTTATGAAATTATTAGGCCTTGAAAGACACTGTTGTTGTGAGAAAAAGGATAGTGGGATCTATAAAAATAAGACCAGTTCCTAAGATGAAACATGTCTTTGTTGTTTGTACTAATTGTTGTGGCGATTTTTGTCTTGTGAAATTTTATTTACATGTTTTTAGTCTCTAGCCATCTTGTTGAGGGCCATGGAAATTTTAAAGTAATTAAAAAATGTGATCAAGGATTTTTGTGGGCTACCAGGACACTTCCTTTTGTGGTAGAGCAGGAAATATGGGGGACTGGATGCACCTGTTGGTCAGTGTTGCAGGAGCAGAGACAGTGAGCAGCTGTCCAGGAGAGACTAGGCGCGCCACAGGAGCCTTCAGCCAGAGGTCCTTAAGGAAGGGAAAAAACGGATGTAAAGAAAGCAACAAGAAGAGAAGCAACAAGGAGAAGACAAAAAGATCACCTCTTAGGGACTACTAGTAGGCGTGGTCAATGCTCGAGCCTTAAGGGCCCCGTTGATGACTGGCAGCCTGTCCCTCCGCGTCATGTGATTCGTCATCAATCGCACCCCACTTGTGCACACTGCACAGTCCACATCGTCTTCCCTTGTGCAACATGCACGTCTAGCACCTCGGCTACTTCACAAAGGTGATGGATCTTCTCCAGCACCTTCACACCTTTGCTACCCCTTTGGATCCTTGTCCACAAAGGCACTTCTATGAGACAGGATTCACCACCTCCTTGACCTCCTCTCACCCAGGCTTCTAGAGAACCATGCTAATCTTTTCGATGGAGACCGATTTTTCCCCTTAGTGGTGCTATTCTCTCTCTGGGTCTTTAGTGGCTTGACTCATCAGCAGTTTGTGAGATCCCCCCTTCTTGAAAGAAGAGTAATCATCTGCGATTATATGTGCAAAAAATATTCGAGGGTCAGACCGCAGCCTGGGTTGCTTGGAGGTGATTAATACAACTAAACGCTTGCTAGACCACCGCCTTGCATCGTTCGGAGGTTTTCCAACTTACAACTAAACGCTCCTCAGACCATTGGTCTGCGTCGTTTAGAGGTTTCTTGACAAACAAAGTTCAAGGAGTATGTTAATACAATTTGATCTTAAAATCATTCGGGGTTGGTTTCTGTTAGGACAACTGGCTTGTCGTTCTGCTGCAAAGTGATGGTGCGGTTCTGAATCGGGATGGTCGCATCGTTCTTGTCGTGCCAAGGCATACCCAGAAGAGCATCACAGTTACTAACTTCATGATGTGAAAATCTGCTTTGCCATGGTACCTTTAAATGGTGATTGGAAGAGCACCAATGAGAGGTACAACTTTTTGAGTTTGCCTAGTGCATAGTTACTCGGAACGGGAAATCAGAATGGGGATCAACGGCAACATGCATGAAATGCCATTCCCTGTTTCGGATACTCGCGTTTGAAATATGGAATAGGGATTCGGAACGGGAAATTGGGATGGGAACGGGGACCTGAAAATGGCCATTACTTGTTACTATGGCCTAGTGGCTAGCTTGGCTTCAAGTTCTCTAGCGAGTTGATTGTACTCATAATCCATCTGTTTCAGGAATTCGGGATGGATGAAATTTTGGGTGGCTCCTGGGTCGAAGAAGATAAATGGCAAGATAAGTGCCTTGAAGCCATTTATCTTTCCATAGGCTTTGCATAGTTCGTTGGAACCTTGTAGAGCGATGACGTAAATGTCGAGGACAAGTCCCACTGCAGTTTGGGCTCTCTTTGCAGGTGGTTTTACTAGAGGTGTATCCTCTCGAGTAGGAAATTGTTATAAGTGTGTCTCGTCTGGAAGCATTCAAAGCATCGGCCTTCTTGTAGTAGGGCGTCTCGTTGGCGTTGAGTCAAATGAGGTTTGGCTATTTTAGTCGAGTTGTCATGAGAATCTCGAGAATTTGTTCGTTGTGGTCGCGGATTGCGAGTGTTGGTTGGTTGCGCTTTCGTAACAAATTCTAATTTTCCTTTCATAAATTTGCAACCAACCGTAGCATCGTCCATGACTTCTTGCATAGTAAATACTTGTTTAGATAGACAATATTCGTGTAACGGTGATGGCAGCTCGATTGTATAATGCTCGTATTGGTCCTCCAAGCTGATAATGCTCGTATTGGTCCTCCAAGCTTATCAGCTTGAAGAAAGACACCGGTAGTAAACATTGAGGAACTTTTGGTTGTAGTCTTCCATGGTTTCCGTGGCAAGCATGTATAGGTTACCCCATTCTACAAGAAGTTGTACTTCGAATAGGGATGTCATGTAGCTTTGGGAAAAAATATTCTTGAAAGTGTGCCAAGTTCTTGGAGCATGTGACTGTGTAGCAATTGAAGTCACCAATGCATAGCATAAGCGTAGGCCGAGGCTTCCTCGCTTCTCCTCCATGACGGAGTACCTGTAAAAAGCACAAACACAAACAGCTCCTCGCAAAGCGTATTCACAATCGGTACTTGTCGCTCCAAGTGCGGAAAAGTGACCGTCGCACGGTGGCCTCTCACGATCACTTGTGGGATTTTGGCAAAGGTGCTCCTTATTGCTAGCGTTGGTAGAACTGGCAGGATGGAGAACGTTGGTGATGCTTTTATATGCCTCTCGTGCTGGTGAGAATAGCGGGTAGAATTTGCCGCCAGGATAGCAAGTGAGAGAAGCGTTGGATTAGCAAGAGGAGGTAGTGAGAACCTGTGGCTGTTTTTAGAGAGAGGAGAGAGAAAGGGCACATTGATTTCAGCCCAAGAAGTAGCGCTAGGTTTTTCCTGGGTTTTTTTAATGAGAAGCCTTGCTCTATTTTTATTGACTGGCCACTTATTAATTGGGTGACCGGTCACTTAATAAAATATGTGAACGTGTCAAAAACTCGATAAAAACTCAGTGAGCTGAAAATTGATGCTACACAACACTTCCCAAACGTCCCTGGATGCAATTCTCAGGCACAGTGCAATGCAGACACAGATTCTTTGTGCGAAAGCATCTGCTTTTCCCAAAAACACTTAAGAATATTCCGCTTTTTAGAAAAAGCTTCTCAGAACCCATCTTTATTCTTGTGCTTGCGTCTTTATGTGCATTCCTTTTTCCAATGCGGATTTCCTGCTAGATCAATGGAATATTCCCTTTTCGATGCTCCCGTCACCTATCATGTGACGCATTAGGAATATCCACTTCCTGGTCTCTCCCATCGAACTAACGATACAAATCCTTCGCGATGCTTAATGTCACCCATCATATGACACATTAGAGTTGTCTGTTCGTGATGGCTTTTATCAATTCCAGTGAATCTACAGTTCCTAACCTTTACAGTTTAAGTGTACATGTTTAAATATCCTAATTTTAATAAATAGAAATTACTCAAAAAAAGAAAATAGTCCATTTAGCAACATCCCTCTAGCTTTTAAACAATTGTCCTCAATTGTAGTGCTTGTACATATCCTTCTAGATCTCATGATAAGATCCTAATTCTTGCTCGGTTATCCCTTGAGCATCCAAAGTGTAATCTTTTCGGACTTAAGTGTTCGGTCCTGATGATGGATCGTCTGCAATGGTTGGAGTATCTCTTCTGTAGTTAGAGTGTAGGTCCTCAACAATGTTTGCTGACTCCATCATCCTCTAAAGGGTATTCTGAGGATACACCTTTACGCTCTTCCGAAGCTGTGGTTGGAGACCGGCTTCGAACTTTCGCATCTTTTCCTTGTCGGAAATCTGTAGGATAGGAGTAACCTTTAGAAGAACCGACCAATACTTGTCAGCATAAGCCGTGACTTTCTCATGTTCCTTTTGGGCGAGCGAGTTCCATTACTTCGGGATATTCTTCTCGAAGTCGGGTGGAACGAATTGTTCATAAAATTCAAATTTGAACTCAGTCCACGTTCAAGTTTGTGTACCACCAGAATCTTGGCTTACCGTCAGTTGCTTGCCGTCTCCTTGAGATACATCCCAACATGAGGCAACTTGTATGTTTCGGTAAAGTTTCCATTGGCAAAAGCAACTTCAAAGTGTCTGATAAAAGACAACGCCTTGGAGATGTCTCTTCGTCCTGTGTAACTATCAAACTTGACATCCTTGTCACCGGTTTTGAAAACCTGCATCTTGCGGTGACGCTTGCAGTTATCCTTCTTGAACTTGGGCTTCTTCTCTTTAGTATTACGTAGGGAAGTAGTAAGAATTTTCTTCTTTGAAGAAGGTTTAGATACTGTATGAGTAGTAGTAGTAGTAGTATAATCAGGAGAGTATGATGGAGAAGAGATAGAGACATCCTTGCTTTTGTTTAGCAGAGAGTTCTTTTTCTTGGCCCTTGCTCTTGGAAGGCCGTTTGTTCCGATTTTGTGTACTTCGGCACCTCTTTCCACGTTTTCCTCTTGCAGGTTGTTACTATTGGCAGGATTTTCTTGATGCCCATCAACATATGTTCCTTGCGGGTTCTTGATTCCTTCCAAAACCTTTTGGACAGCCGGCAACTTGATAAGCTGCTGCAAAATTTTGAGTTAAACTCGTACTCGTTGAAGTTCGTCTTCAGCGGTTTTTCCATGGCCCGTCATGGTTCTTCCAATTCCTTCTCGGAATTGTCCTCCTTTACAGAGAAAGAGAGGATTCCGAGCTCTAATACCACTATCACAAACGGGAGCGCACACGAATAATCAACAAGTTGAAAAATAAATAAACTTCCAACCAAAAGAGACGAGGGAGAAGATTGCCACAGATTTCTTGAATGCTCAAAAATGGATGCAGATTGCCCGACCGGACATAATAATGATCATGGCTCTTAAAGAGCACTTGAATAATAAAATGTACATAAATATGATCTTTTGCATAGGCTATACATTGAGAAAGCTTTTGCCACATGTTAGCTGCAATAAATAAGTAATTATCGTTTTTCAATACATAGGTTTAATGATCAAGCCAGCTGGTGTGGAGTCACGCCATTTGTAGGATTTGAGTTGAAATCTGGTCGGCAATTAGGGTTAAATTGGTCCTTGGTTGTTCTAAATCGATTTTCATTACATTTGGCGCTTGCGGGAATAGCGGGCAGAATTTGCCACCAGAATAGCAAGTGAGAGTAGCAGTAGGAGGTAGCGAGAGCATGCGACTGTTTTAGAGAGAGGAGAGAGAAATCGCACGCTGATTTCAGCCCAATAGGTAGCGTTGGAGTTCTTTTACGAGAAGCCTTGCTCTATTCTTATCAAGTGGTTGCTCACTTATTAAGTGGGCGGTCCTTAATAAAATATGTGAACCTGTTAAAAACTTAGTGTGTAACAAACTTGGACACTCCAAGTCAAGATTCTACCGCGACACAACAAAGCTTCACTTCAAAAAAAAAAAATCACAATTGATTAGACACGGCCCGACGGAGTTCCGTGCCTAGAGATATTGGCCCCAAAGATTGGCGCCCCTTTTGGTATTTCTTTTTGTATTAATCTGAGTTCAAAGTACAAGGGATTGGGAGGGTTCTCACTTTCAGACTTTGCGTCCAGATGCTCTGAGAAGTGAGGGCCTTGCCCACTTATTTATATGTTAGAAGGGATGCCCAAAAGCAGAGCCCCAAAAGCAGAGCCCCAAAAGCTGTCAATTTTAAAAGCCACTTAAAATAAAGCAACTAATCCCAAAAGCTTCTCAATCTTGCGTAGAATTCAGCAGTGCTTTTCCGTACAATCATGAGTGTGAAAAGCGGGGATCCGCAGGCCACATCAACTCTGTCAACGGGATTTATGGCGTGAAATCCGGAACTGCCACGTTAGCCTGTCTCCGCGTTTCTCGGTGTTGCCAGCCAGGGGGTGTGTGGGTGCTCTGCTGTCCCACTTCACAATGTGTCTAGAGCCGTGCCACGTCACCCATTTGTGACATACCCCCTTCTTGAAAGCATTGTAATCGCCCTCGATTACGCCTACAAAATAGACAGAGGCCATAAACTGTCTTAGCAGACACCGACTGTTAGTACCGACGCACTAGGAACAACACACCTAGCACATGTACCAATGGGCAGTCACATCACAAGACATCATAGGTCATCACAGGACAAATCACATTCAAAATTCATTCGGATCTCAAACCATGTTTAATCAGTAGCGTATTTAGCAATCGCATCTAGATCCAGTCGGGACCTCATAGATGTCCGATTAACTAATCCTTATTGCAACCATGTCTTATTCTTTTTTGCTTAAAGTTGAGTACTCGTTTTAAGCCAAGTAAGTTTGCGTCAACTTATTTTACACATGCCTTTTCTAAAAATAATTTGAAGTTAATAATGTTTTGTTTTATCTAGTTTTGTTTCGTAGCAAACAAAGTGATTTAGTTAGTTTGTTTGTTTGTTTTTGTTTTTCTTTTCTTTTCTTGTGTCCCTTGCTTTTATAGTTTTATGAGTCCTTTATTCCCTCTTATAATTCGTGAGTTTAGACTATTCTGAACTTATGAAGGTATATAATCCTTATTGCAACCATGTCTATATAGATCTTATCAGACCGAAATGCTGCAGTCATTTCGTCTATTAGTTCCTGCACTTAAACAAGTCAAGTACAAATCAGTATAATATTATCGGGAATTCCAAATCTTAAAGTCATTACAGCAGAATATTGTCAGCCCACAGTATCCAAACCCAATAGGGATATCAGTGACTTTAGTATCCAAAATTGGAGCAATTTGTTGACAAAGGAGCGGAGTGACTCCCCTCTTGTGCATACCCGCTGCACCAAATTATGCCCAAGCTGAGATGGCGGTTCTATCGGAATAGACTATGCTAAACTGAATGCTTCAAGGTAAAGATTCATAATCTCAGGAGTATCTACCAGGTCCTCCTCCTCTATCCACTTCGCATCCAATGCGGAATAGTTCTTGAATTTAACCAAGAACCGTTGTATCGCTATCTTTCTATCTTTATGTGCCAATATCTGTTTTAGGACGAGTATCTCCTCGCTTTTCTCCACTTCGGGTTGCTTATCTGGCTCCCCATCATCGGGCACATCGCCTTTAAAGGCTTCAAGAGACTCACATGAAAAGCATTGTGAATTCTTCAAGTATAGGGCAGCTTCAGTCTAAAGGAGACATCATTTATCTTTTCGGTTATTTGGAAAGGTCCATAGTATCTCATGCGAGCACAACGAAAGGAAAGCCGCCTTGTTCCGATTCTTTTCTCAAGTGCAGGCACAGATGCAAGAGATTCGGGAAAAGGAGACTCTCTCAGTCTCTTCTTCTCCAAAGCATGACACACAGGATTTGCATGGTGATAAGCATGATGATTTGAATGATGAGCATGATGATTTGGATGACAATGACAAGAATGATGATTTGCATGATCAAGACTTGATTGTTCACAAGGATGATGGTTTAGTTGATGCTTTTTCGAGCGAAGCTAACCTCGTTGTAGATTCGATCAATCCCGAAGAAGCGGTCTTGGCTCTCGAGTCAAGGTCCAAAGAACCCTCACAAGAAGTACTATGTGTTCGTCGAGTGTTTCATTCGTGATCGTTTCCTGTATTTTAGTCAGTTTCTTTATGTCATCCCTTTCCTAGGCATGACATATTGTACGTTGAGCACGTTTCACTTATGGATGAGCACGGATGTATGCGGATTATTCATGAAAAGTTGGAATGTTTGCATTCAAGGAATTCACATTCCATGTCTCTTCCTTGGCACGACACAGTTGTAGAAAAAGCACAAGAAAGTATGAGCACCAAGCATGGGCATTTTCATTGTGTTTTGCCAAAGTTGATTGATTTAGATCAGAAAGACAAGATTCGATCTCATTGTTTGCGTGTGTGTGGTGAACCGTTTGGCATTTTGTCTTTTTATTCATCCACATTGTATGCACAGTCTTTGAGGAAGATTTACATGGAATAGGTATGTTCATGTTTTTGTGTTGGAAGTGGTTTCAGGAATTTTCAGCCTTGGAGATTCTTGAAGAAGGTGGACCTACATCCATAGACACAGTCGAAGCATGAAGGAGCTACAAAAGACTTTGTGTCGCTTTTGGCGCGGCCCAAAGAAGGAAGCGTTGCAGACCTTTATGAAGTTCAAGTATCGCATGACCCACACGTCAGAGTGGGTTGGCGAAGAGTCCTTTCCAGGATTCCGGATGTTATTGGCGATTTCCTTCGACGCCATATAGTTCGGTACCAGTATCTTACTTTGAAAAGGAGGGGATGTCACGTGACACATCCAACCCAATGTGTCCGTGGACAAGCTACAGCATGACCAGGGTTCAGTTTAGTCAAGTCAGTCTAGAATAGGAAGTGATCTAACACTTTTGTGAGTCTGTTCGCAGACCGTGCATGACCAGTCACTTAGATTAGATGCATATCCTCCGGTTGCACACAGCATGATCATCATCATTCCCATGAAATCCATCAGGGGAATTTTCCAGTGCATTAAACCTATTTTCCCTATTTTTTACATTTTTCACTTATTATTTTTAAGTGACTTTTGTTGGGAACTAGGTAGGGCAATTTTGGTAAGATAATATATAAGCAAACTAGAGTTAGCACTTTCTGGCAGAAGAGGCAGCAGGAGCACCTTGCTCAACAGGCAACTTCTCAGCAAGACCAACCTCTGCGACAACTTTGGCGTTTTCTCTCAACAGAAGGCCTAGAGTTTTTGCACTAGATCAGCCAGCGTTTTTGTACTTGCAGATTCCTGGCGACAGTAGACAACAGATTAGCCCTAGGGTTAGCAGATTCCCACAGCAACACAACAGATTTCCTAGTGTTAGCAGATTTCCCCACAAGGTCAGTTTTCAGCCCTAGCGTTTTTTATTTGCAGATCAACATCAGCGTTTTTGCAGATCATCGCGACAGAATCAGCCATAGGACCAGCGTTTTCAGTTTTCAGCCTTTAGCACTCGGAGATCTCACCTTCCCGCAGCAGATCCTCGCCGCACGGTCAGATCTAGCGCAGTTTGCAGATTCAGCCCGGAAAACGCAGATTTCAGCATCTACGTTTTCAGCACGTCATCGTCGCATCGTCGTCATCGACATCGTCACCGACATAGAGTCAGAATTCAGCAGATAAAGATTTGCAGATTTCAGCCCTTAGAGTTTTCAGATTTCAGCCCATCTCATCGTCGTCCTCATCGGCGTTGACATCGTCGGCAAGTCCAAGCATTGTAGAGATTTGTGCAATCATAAGTAGACCACTCTCGCGATAGAGAGTGGGGCCTTCGGAGGAGGGTTTTACGTCGTCTCTGGTGTCGTATTCTCTTCTCTCTCTATCTCTCAGTCTCAACACCTTTACACACAATGTTTATCCACTGTTTGTGATCACTTGCACTCTCTCATTAAAGAACAGAAGGCTCTCCCTCCCCTAAGTAAAAGGAACCTTGAGCACAGTTCGGAGCACTCATCTTGAGCAAAGTTCAACATTCACTTCCGCTGCACCTAACACCTAGTGCCCCCCTTTGTGGCTGGCTTTATAAGAGCACCCTCTCCCCTTCTTCACAGGTTGGCGTGCATCTACCCCCCCTAAAGTGAGCGTGCTCTACGCACTAGAGCTCTCCATTGAAGCTTGAGAATCAACCCTTGTGGTGTATGTGGAGTCCTTGAGCTCCCATCACCTAGAACAAGGTTTCTCTTGATCATAGGCTGCTGTGGGGGAAGATTCATTGCAAAAAACAGTAGAAAACTCTCTTCCTCTTGCTCCTGGCTGCTGCAATCTCTCTGTTTTCAGTCCCTAATCACCTCAATTAGGGCTGTTTTGAGCGGAGCACTTATAGAATTCCACTCCACTCTTCTTATCCTACGCCTATGCAAGTTTTGGTGCAATTCCATCGCGAAGAAGGCCTCCCTTTCGGCATAGGAGTACGCACAGGTAAGAATTTCAGGTTATGTGCAAAAAATTACAGCAAGCATGTTTGTGTGCATTTTGCTTGTTTCTATCTTGAGTTCGATGCCTGAATGATTGCGCATGAAGGGCCACACATAGCGGAAGATAGACTCTCCATTGTGAGAGCTTTCGACAAGCTTTTTGGAAGATAGTCTCTCGTGGTAAGAGCTTCCAACAAAGCTTGCAGAAGTGGGGAAGTCCTCTTAGCAAAAAGAGAGTGGAAACGCTCTCTCAGTCAGTAGTCGGGACTCAGAACAGAACAAAGAAAGAAATAGAGGATGGGCGTTTGCCCCGTTACTATGCTTGTAAAGATTCTCCCTTGGTAATAAAGATAATCTCGGGGGGGACCAGCCTATCTTCTGGTCCACAATGAAGTGTCAAGCTTTCACTCTTTCTCTCGCCAATTCTCTTGAGTATTTGAAGTGCAATTAAAAGTCAGTTACGCTTCCGTTTTTTTGTGACAGTGGTATTAGAGCAAGCTCTCTCTTTCTTAAGGGATTGACGACTCTTGGCAGATTGCAGAAATGGAAGGACGTGAGATAGAGTTCACTATCCTTTAACAAAATTCAGTCTCCACTCTCATATTGGGCGCCCTCAGCCGGGAGAGGGCTTTTGGAGAGAGTGTTTGACCTGCAGGTTACTCTTTTACTGACATGTGTCCACTATGCTCCTAATGGTTCAATTTCCTATCCCCTACCAACTTATAAAGTTGTCAATCACTTATCGAGTGGCCTAAATTTCATCTAGGCGCATAGAAGCTTCCATACTCATCAAAATTCGGTGCTAACTGCCCAAACAATCATTGATTGACTGACCGACCTAAATCCCCGATGGGAGAAACCCGTTTGGTTGCAATCCTTTTGCACTGGCCATGCAATGCCCACTTGCACCTTTTCAAGAGTTTCAAGGAAAACAAGCAAAAATAAAATGAATAAAAATATGTAGTACCTAGTCAAAGAAGGGAACAAGAGAAATACACCTCCTATTGACAGAATTATTATCACATGCAAGCCATGGCGTTGGGGGCCACACAAGGGGTTGTAGAGGTGCAACTCATTTTGGTGCTAGCAGATACTAACCTTTGTGCTATCTATGCCAAGAGAGTGGCCCTCTAGCCAAAAGACATGCAGTTTGTACGCGTAGCGAGGTCTAATTTTGAGCGATAGGCCAAGGCAATAGCAAAGTCTTAAGTCTTGAAAGTGGTGAAATGGGCATCTTGACGCACTCTTGCTGTACACTACCGTCCAATAGCGAGAAGCTAGGTACTGCTGTTGGCCACATTATCCACTTCTCAGGTTGTGATTCCAACAAAAGGAGGATTGTGACATTCTATCAACATCTTTTGCCGCAAACTATGTGTAACACAACATGGTCTTTCATGTCAAATACCCTTTCTTGAGAGAATATCCCTGAGATTGTCTCTTCACTGCACCCTATTGAAGATCTCATCAAAATCTTGGTATGTAGCATACTACAACATCTCATCAAAATCTTGATGATGTATTGTTGTAACATGGGAAAGCTGTGGCTTGCGAGACAAGGTGTTTGCAACTACATTCTTCCTTCCTCTCAAGTAGACTCTCTAAAAATAAAATCGAGACAGGATGTTCACTCATCTCATCTGTTTTGCTAACAACTTCGTATGGGACCAGAAATACGTGAAACTCTCATGATCCATGTACACTATACAAATCTACACCGAGCAAGTAATGCCATCGACTCAAAGCATGTATCATTGCTAAGAGTTCCTTCTCGTAAATTTGTGCCACCCTCTTTGAGTCTTGGAGCATTATTATACTCTCATAAGCTACTACATGGCACCCAAACTGCTTCACAAACCCCAAAAGATTTTTGCAAATCTGGTAGAATCAACATTGGCCCAGTAGTTAACTTTTCCTTGAGCCGCTCAAATGCTCCAATATGTGGATGTCCTCAAGTGATTGGAACCCTTGATGAGTGAGGGTATGCAAAGGTGAAACAACCTCCACTAATTATTTGATGAACCGTTCGCCTATCGGAGCACAAACCCAAGAAGCTCCTCACATCATGCATGTTTCACAATGTAGACCAATTGTGAATAGCCTCAACTTTGACCAATTGTGAATAGCCTCTACTTTTGCTGGATCTTCTCAAAGCCGACGATGCGGAAGCGTAGAGACCAAGGGGAGAGAGAGAGAGAGAGAGAGAGAGAGAGAGAGAGAGAGAGAGAGAGAGAGAGTCTCCTGAACCAATCAACCTTGGCAATGAATAACTGAATGTGTATACAATGGAGGCAAGGGGTTGAGCAACCTCAATAAATTTCCCTACCCAGACTTTGACAAATAAATACCTAAAAGCCAAAAGAAATAATGGAATTACATTGGGCAGCTCACTTGAGATGCCAAAACTCTAACACTCTCTCTGCAACTCATAGTGGACATCAATAGTGAGACCAAGTCGATGAAGAAGCTACCATGGACACCCCAGTAGAAGGCCTTGGACTACTGGATACACCTCGGTTTTGCTACCCTCAACTTTGTACCTTAGAATAATGCCATCTTGAGCATCCGTTGCCTTTGTAGAAAATTTGAATTGTAGACCATACTATGTTCAAGAATCCCTACTACGTTCAAGAATCCCTAACCGTAAATTGTGAACACATCACGTCCAAAAAATAATACTCTAAGATAATGAACTGTGGAACACACCCTCTCCATAATCCGACCAACAACAATGGATTGGTACACTCATCCATAGTGTTTTAGATACGTCTGATTGGTTCTCTATCAGATGCATGTGCCTTGAACTTTGACCTACAGGTCCAAACACCGATAACTTGAACTTTAACACAAGGGTCCAACTTAATTATACGGAGCACTGTTTGCCCCTCTCTGCCACTCACAAGCCTCTCTGTGGCTGAAGCTGGTGGCGGCATTGGTATCCATGTGACTAGAATGTGGGAGTCTGTGGTAGTATAGTCATCACCACACTAGCATCCTCTTTGCTGTCCTTCCCTGAGTCACTATCACTGCTTTCCTCCTAATGCTTGCTTTTACCTCTGTCCTTTGTAGAATCTCTGTCTTTGCCTTTGGATTTGCAATCCTTGGCCAAATGACCACGCTTTCCACAATTGTAACAATGGGTCTTGGTCCTCTTTCTGGAATCTGAAGTAGCAAGTGCTTCTCCATTTGTCTCAGAAATCTGAATCTTGTCTTGAGTTATCAACATGGCTTCCTCCTCAATGAGAAAAGAGCTGAGATCATCAAATTCCAGCTTTTCCTTCGTGACTTGTAGCCGAAGTGTCCTAGACACCGTTTCATACTCCTTAGACAACTTCATGAGAACCAAAGCAGCTAAATGAGTACTCGTCAGTGCACTTTTCTTAGCCGATAGTTGATCATGAATAACTTTAGCCTTCATAAGAAATGATTACATGGAACTTCCCCGTGGAAACTGGATGGTAAATAACTTTCCAAGAAGGGTGACTGCTCGCATCGTAGAATCCCGATTAAACATTCCTACGAGCTTGAACCACATATCGTTGGCAGTCTTCAAAGTTTGAACAGCTGGAGAAAGGTCCTTTGTAAGAGATTCCACAATGGCTGAGATTGCCTTCACATTAGCCGCATCCCAATCCACACGCGATTGAGATATTCGTCATCTTAAAGGCGGGTGTACTTGTTGTTAGGATCCCTCGTGGGACAGGGCTTCGAGCCGTCGACAACATCCCATAAGCCTTTCTGTGAGAACCAGAGTCGCATGATCAAATTCCAGTGAGTGTAGTTATTCCATTCAATTTGTCGCTGGCACTCCAGCAAGGGGGGGGGCCATGTTGAAGTTGCAAGAGTTGGTAATCTGGTGACCATACTACATCTTTAGGAGTGATCTTGATATGCCGGTAGCCACTTTGAAGATCGATTCGACTGAAACAAGTAGAATCATGTAATCTATCAAGTAGATGATCGATTTTGGGTATTTACAAGGCCGTTGATGGTATCTTATTAAATTAAGAGCCTTGTTGCCACGGGGATGAGCACCACGTGCCAACGGAAAAGAATAGATTGAACAACTTTAAGCACTTCAAATAACAACTGAACTGAAAGAGATGCATGACACGAGAAAGGGAGTGGCGGAGTTCCACCTCAAGAGAGAGCACTGGCTCCATACCTTGGCGCCCCTTTCGGTATTTCTCTATATTGCTTGAACTCAGTACAATGCCGGTACTCGCACTCTGCACCTACACGTAGAAGCATGCTAGAGAATGACCCCTTGGCTCATATTTAAAGGCCCTTGGCCTCCCAAAAGCAATTTACATGAAAAGCTATAAACTCAAAAGCATCTGATCCCAAAAGCACTAGCGCCAAAAGCTGCTAGCGCGTTTTGCAGAAATCCGTATAGTTGCCACGTCATCAACTTAAAACGCAGAAATCCGTACAAGTGCCACGTTAGCATGCCAACGCAAATTGCAGGCATCTGTATAGCCTCTGCCACATCTTCAGTTGTCCACACAAATCTTCAGGGTGCTTTATTTCAATGCCTTTAGTCACTTGTGTCCCATCGGACGGGGTGCCATAAGTTGGTGGGAACTCTTCTTTTAAAAATAGGTCTTTCGGCAAGACTTTGCAAGTTGGTAAAACTTCGTCTGCTGCTTCTGCTTAGGGTTTAGGTCTCTCGGCTGGGATTTGCAGGTTGGCTCCATTCTTTAGTGGCTTGACACGTCAGCAGTTTGTAACACTTGTGTGGCCTATACACATCCTCCAAGATCCGTCTTTCTTCTACACAAGTAGCAATGGTGAACAAAAAGGTGAAGAATTATAATGGACCAAGCCCTTCTCCAAAAGGTCGTTGACTTGGCTCATGATTTCTTCTTGTTGAGCTCTACTCACTCTATAAGGTGGTTGGTTCGGAGGGGAAGTCCCAGGCATCAACTCAGTGGTGTGATCCTTTGACCTCTTTGGAGATAACTCGTGAGGTAAACCTTTTGAAATACAATCGGCAATGAGTTTGAAGGAAACGTTGGAGAGAGGAGGCAAGCGCAAGTGCAGCTTGGCGTCAGCGACTCATGATGAGGATTTTTAAGGTTGGTATTTTTTAGCGTATTTTATCAATGATGCACCTTCTCTCTCTTGCATGCCTACACAAACGGGAGCACACACTAAATCATGACCTGGCGTTTCTAACCCCGTTTCTATTTTGGACTGATGGGTGTTTCCGTTTCACTTGTAAGAGCCATTTCAGTTTCCTGATAACTATGTAGGAAATGATTTTTATGTGCTTTTAAGCACATAAAGTGAGTTGTGAAAATCGCCAGTTAAGTGAGTTGCTTTTAGGTGTTAGGTACCTTTATGTTGTAACTGACAGCTTGATCAATAAAAAAGTACCGTAAGGGGTGCCTGTTAGAGGGGCCAGTATCTCTGAGTGGGGAATTCATCCCCATTGTGTCTTGTCTCAAGTGTTCTCTTTCGGCTTGTTGTTTCCCATGAGTTTTGGTAATGCTGCACTGTTTTCACCTCCGGTGAGAGGCTGGTTTCATTCAGAGGTAAGGTAAGTCTATGAAAGCCCAGTGGATTTTAATCCTGTACCCTTGTGAGCTTGTTCGCAGGACTCACATGACTGGACAGATCTCTTAGTTGATTAGTGATCTTCTTTGCATACAGTTTTTGTACTAGTTGGGGTATTGTTACATGAAAATCTGCAGCTGACGAAGACATCGTGTGTATGGACACCGGCACTTTTGCCGATACTTAAATAAAAAAAAACGATTGGGGTGCACTGCACCTAAGGAGACATTAAGGGTATAAAAGCAGGAGACAAAAGAAGAGGCCATCATCAGTGCAAATAGATAGGGGAGCACTATTCTTCAGAGGCTTTGGCCTTGTTGCTCATTTGCACCATAGGCAGCCATCTCCCAAGGACCACCCCTCTACTGGCTGGCTTTTGTTTTGGGCAGTCACTCTCGGCGTTTTTGTTACTTTGAATTTGGTTTGAGCCATAGGCGGCCCCTGGATTGGACCCCACTCATCTGTGTTTTTGTTAGCTAAAGGGTGCAACACGTTTTTGGCAGGCATAAGGTGCCCTGTTTGCAGATTCATGTGCAGCAAGTTTTTGCAACCAATCCTAGCTTTCATTCAGCTGTTTTTTTGCAGCCCTTGCCAACACCATCAGATCAGCCACGCCAGCCTTAGATCAGCCCATATTTGTTGCCAACCTGCCTGCATTTTGGCCCGCCCCATCTGTATCTCATCAGAATGCTTTCCTCCGCGACAATTAAGGGTAGGGGTTTTGAAGCCATGTCTGCTTGTAGAAAATGTCTGGACAAGCAAAATTAAGATGACTAAAGCATGCATGCCGAAGTTTTGATTCTGTAACTGCCTTTGAATCAAAAATTGTGCAACCATAGGTAGATACACGGAGTTAGGTGGTTGAGATCTTCATGTAGGCACATCCATGGCATGGGATCTGGATGTCTAAAGAAAATTTCAGGAATGGCTAGAGGGTCCTTGACGGTTGGTTGAGACCCCTTTGCTCTCTCTCTTTCGTCGGATAGATCTTTAAGGTCTCCTGGGATAGTTTCTTACGACGTTAAAATTCTCTTCTTCTCGGGTGTGTGTATGTGTGTTCTAATAAAAAGAGGAAAATGGTATAACCTTTTTATCACCCAGTCAAGTAGATTGGTTATGCCATTTCCCTCTTGAATAACAGGTCTTGAGTTCAACTCTCGTCGGATACATCTTTGAGGTCTCTTGGGATAGTTCCCTACGATGTTAAAATTCTCTTCTTCTTGGGTGTGTGTGTGTGAATAAAAAGAGGAAAATGGTATAACCTTTCTATCACCCAAGTGTGGTAGATTGGTTATGCCATTTCCCTCTTGAATAACAGGTCTTGAGTTGAACTCTCGTCAGATAGATCTTTGAGGTCTCTTGGGATATTTTCCTACGACGTTATACTTCTCTTCTTCTCGTGTGTGTGTGTGTGTGTTAATAAAAGAAGGAAAATGGTATAATTTTTCTTTCACCCAAGTGTGGTAGATTGTTTATGCCATTTCCCTCTTGAATAATAGGTCTTGAGCTCAACTCTCGCCGGGTAGATCTTTGAGGTCTCTTGGGATAGTTTCCTACGACGTTAAAATTCTCTTCTTCTTCGTCGTCTTCTCTCTCTCTCTCTCTCTCTCTCTCTCTCTCTCTCTCTCACCCAAGTGTGGTAGATTGGTTATGCCATTTCCCTCTTGAATAATAGGTCTTGAGTTCAACTCTCCTCGTCGGATAGATCTTTAAGGTCTCTTGGGATAGTTTCCTACGACGTAAAAATTCTCTTCTTCTGCTTCTCTCTCTCTCTCTCTCTCTCTCTCTCTCTCTCTCTCTCTCTCTCTCTTCCATCACCCGAGTGTGGTAGATTGGTTATCCCAGTCCCCCTCGAGTCTCAAGTCTCGAGTTTAAGACTGGTTGGATAGATCTTTGAGATCTCTTGGGATTGTTCCTAGGACACATTAAAATGTCTCTCCTCCTCTCTTCAAAACCCGTCGATCTTTGAGGTCTCTTGGGATTGTTCCTATGACGGTAAAAATTCTCCATTGAGTTCTTTCTTTGGCTTTGTTGGGTTTTTGAGCTCTCATTTGTTACATATTCTGTCCATGACACATCATGACACTCAATTTAAATGTTAAGAGGGCTCCCCTATATGCCCTCCAAGGGTGCCATTGGAGGGTCTTTCAAATTGTGATGGTGTGCCAAGTTTCGCACATACTCTTGAAAATGGCGATGACTTAATTTTTCGATGGGCGTGCGTTACAATCACCTCCAATATTTAGAAAACTCATTCATGATCTATCGTAGGTGGTGCTGAGCTTGAGTTAGTGTAGAGATTGGTTAATTTAGTTCCCTCTTGAATTGCGGGTCTTGAGTTCAACACTCACACACACTCCTCGTCGGATACATCTATAAGGTCTCTTGGGATAGTTTCCTGCGACGTTAAAATACTCTTCTTCTTCTTCTCTCCCCCCCCCCCCCCCCCCCCCCGCCCCCCCCCCCCCCCCCTCTGATTACAAGAGATGACAGTGTACAATGTTTGTGACCGCTAATCTAAGTGAATTTAACTTAAAGTGACACGTTATCGCTATAATGCGTGTAACATCATATGTTGACGATTTCATGTGTATTTATTAATCCGTAATTGTTCTTGATACATCAAGTGTTTATAATTTGATGCCTATTTGTCAACTCAAATTGTTCATGATGCATCAAGCTGTGGCCCACATGGTTTGGCTCTCAGTTTCAAAATGTTTAATAAGTAGATTTTGTTTTATGGATGACAAAGCATGAATTGTGGTTTATGTTTGCTTAGAGCTCACATGACATGTGCGATGATACATGTGATGCACATGCCTGCGCACGTGGACTCTCTCTCTCTCTCTCTCTCTCTCTCTCCCCATTAAGTTTTCCCCCATATTGTAACTAATCACAAACGATTGTGCACATTTGGACAATTCTATTATGATGTATGGTGCAATTGCTAACATGGCACATGGTAGCCGAACATTAAGGATTCATTAGCTGCTTGTGTCGCTTTTGGAGTGATATAAACAGTTATGAACTAGCCATTTGCTTCAGCTCTTAGAAACTTGTAATCAATGAAGGGAGGTTGGAATTGTTGAGGCTATGTACTTTGTATTTTGACGTAGTAAATTAATGTCCCAATTGTCTCAGTTTTCATTGTTGTGTTTGATTTGGTTGTGTATTGGCTTATGTAGGTTGGTCTCTATGTTGTTGTAGGAATTCAGTATTCACTCACCTTTTGCATTTGGAAATGTGTTATTTCAAGTTCTCAAATCAAAATTTTGCTTTGTCAAAACTAATGGGAACCGTTTCTATTGTCACGAGGTTTTTCTTTTCCTTCACTTTGGCCCTTCACTTTTGCACACTTGATATTTCTTAAGATTTTCTTATTTCTTTAAGTTGCAGAGAACCACATCCGTGGTGTGATGTGATGTGAATAACCTTGAGCTTTCTTGTACAGAGACTTATTGAGATAAGCTCGTTATTCGTTTTGCCCATCTCTTTTGTGTTATAGGTCGAACTTCAGTAGCTGCATTGTTTTTCTTTTTTAAAACGGTGGAATCTATTGTCTCAATATCTTTGAATTTGACATAGCTTTGTATGTGTTTTGAGTTCTTGTTTCTTTTGGCTAGGTTTTCAGTCCATCTCATAATTTGTAAGTTCGTTTTTTTTTTTCTAACTTCATCGATGAAGTTATATTACCCAAGTGAAAACAACGTTTAAAGCTTAATGGGATGCTTCCAACAAACTTGAATTGATACAAGCTACTTGAAGATAGACTCAAGATTGGGACTATTAGTGAGATTAACAAAGCATTCAATGTTTTATGCACCAAGAAATGAAGACATCTAGTGGTCTCTACTACAAGAATTGTCATTGTGTTACATAGATGGGACGAGTTTTCAACAAATGATGGGTGTGGATGTCATATTGCATATGCATTGTTTCATCATCACCCTTGTTCCTAATCTCCATCTTTATGAATCGTTCCCTTGATTTAATTGATCAGTTTCATGGTTCTACAAATAAACAATCAAGTGGCTGTTAAATTCCACAAACACTACTTAAAAAAGGATGAACTTTGATACATCAAGGTTTTTTTGGACCAAATCAACCTAAGGAAACTTTCATGGAGAGGTAAAAATTAGTAATTCCATCGGAGGACATTAGCTCTTTGAGTCCTTTCCCATGTGCATTATTGTCGAAGAGTTTTTCAAACCTCAAAGTCTTGGTTTTGCAAGTTCTATTCAAGTAAACGATGCCCGGGAAGCCTTGGTATAAAGTACCTCAAGATAATTGTATTTTGTTAAGCAAATCTACATCTTATTTGTGACTTGAGAAGTACGTGAAGTGTCTAGACAAGTTTATAATGAAGATGATCCCCATCATGCCAACCTTTTTCTTCGATTGATAGCTTGATGGAAAGTAACTATGAAATAAGAAAGAGGGTGAAATGGAGATGAAGATGTTTGATTTAAGTGCATCATGTGCAACTTGTGGTATCATTCTCATGTATACTCTCTATTTGTGCTCCATAGATGATCGATACCTCAAGAAAAAGGTGTGCCTCAATAATTTGCAATGGCTCTTTTTGGAACAACTCTAGAATCAAATAATTCAATGAAATAACTTGCTTTAGAGCTATGGATGAGAGTGATATTGGTTTTGTATGTTGTGGTAGAAAAGATCAAGATAGTGTGCTACCAATTTTTGAATAAGATACTCTTAACATGAAGTGTAGTGGATGTCGAATTAACTAGGATCTAATGTAGATCTTGTATCAAGAGGAAGCAACATATGGACGCTTTTTTTGAACAATCATCCAAGAGGGTAAATAAACTATTGAAGTTGGTGCATATGGGCCTAAGCAGGCTTATGTGATGAACTTCACTCTAGATGATGGGTACTTCATGGTTGTTGTGAAAAGCTTGTGCCACACGTAGGTACCAGCATGCTAAAGGACATATGAGAATGTCAAAGTTGGGAATGTGCTTTAAAAGGTAATTGCCCAATCTTTTGCATCAATAGAGTGTCATAGCCAAGCTAGAGCATGGTAGCTTTTACAAATGGTCATGATGCACATGTCATTCAATCACGCTCACGGTAGTACCATTTTGAGTGAGGGAATTGCATGGAGAAACTTTTGTAGGAGAAAATATCAAGCGTTTTCCAATCAAATCATGATAACTCAATGTCATACATGTACACGAGAACGTGTGAACAGGTCTCAAGAGTTTTGCAAATAAGGGAGGACATTATGCTATTCAAATGGCATTGGCATTGAATCATTTTGAGAAAATGAAACATAAGAACATGCTTTCACATGCACCAACCTTAAGGTCTAGTTTAAAACCCTAGGGCACAAGCACTATTTTTGGAGCTAGGGTTATAGATATGGGGGAGCACATTAGGAGTTTAAGTTATCCATGTCAAGTTAGGAAATGATAACCTCTTTTGTAGATTACATATAATGACCTTTGTTGAGGTCAAGCCACATTGGAGGGATTCCTCTTTAGCTCTTAATGTTGGCATCTCCTTCTATGTATGTGATAATGATTGTGATCATGTGAGCTAGTGTCATTTGATATATAGTCCTTCTCTAGCCTCCTTATGCATTGATTGATAGCTCTAGCTAGAATGTATCCTCGTTTGCATATGGTGCTAATATTGTTGCTATTTTATTTGTAAACATTGAGAACTCGTCAATTTTTTCCACATAGCTTTTATGAGAGGGAGAGAGAATTGGAAGGTGTTGTCTAATCTCCACATAGAGCTTTTGTGAGGATATGACCTCTTTAACAAGAAAAATTGAAGGGACTCTATGCCTATAGCTACCAAGAAGATGCTTAGATTGCAAATTAAGAAAAGCCTAGATCTTTAGAGGAAGATATCATGTATCCTGAACAACATGTAACAAATTTCATACCATGATTCAAAGATATTACTTCATTGATAAACTTGTGGAAGATGGATACAATGATTTATATGGAGACGAAGCACTTGTAGGCTTGGAGAGATGTCCTCCATATGGAGACATATTGCTCACAAGCAAAAAATAGCATTTGCATCACTATATGAAGTACAATGCAAAATAAGTCGAGACCAACAAGGGGATAATTTAAAAGCTTTGGAAGCAGATTGATATGCCAAGGTCAAAGCATAAAGTGCTTGATCTTTGACTAAAAAGAGAGGAAAGTACACAACATTGAGTAGTTGGTCAATGTCCTCGAATCTGAGACATACAAGGAGACAATGCAAGAGCTTAAGAAGCAAGCTGGGATGCTAAGAACAAAGTATACAATGCTAGCTCTTCAACAAAAAGAGAGGAAAGTATGGGACATCGAGTAGTCTGTCAGTTTCAGAGGTAGGAAAAAACAAGTAGAAGCCACAACGTAATATCCCTGTTCTACCCTCCATTGACTTGCTTCTCCACATAGTAGTATAATCTTTGATTGAGTCGAAAAACCATGGCTATGGTAATGGGCAACAATTGCCATGGTAAGATGAGATTGCAATATCAAACAAAGTATGTGTTGCCACTTTTAGGTCTATCAATAGTCAACATAGCAATCTCACATCATACACATGCTTTTGTCTAGCTTATAATGAATTTTTGTCTTAGGTCTTTATATCATCAAGTCAAGATATTTCACTTGAAGCACACGCTCTTGCCAAACCCTCTTCTATTTTGAGAGCAAGATGGCATGTCGAGAAGGTGTTGCATAAGCTAAGAAGATTTTCCCATGTGAAAGCCACATATTCCTCTCCGCAAGAGGAAGTGATATACGATATTTAGAATTATAGTTTTGATGACTTTATTGCATTGTTTGTAGACTTACACTGTAGCTCTTTGACGTGACCCCCGTAGAATATAATGGTGTCTTAAGTTCACAATTAAGCTTGGTAAGTGAGATCTTGTGAAGGAGATAAAGGTCTTGAACATCACATAAACCCTTACAAATAGAGCACTGGATGCAAGCATCACAATAAACAACCTTAGATACTTTAGCATGCAACATTTTTGTTGGTGACATTGAAACAACATTTATGCTGGTGACATTCATTGTAACATGATGCAAAATTTTGATAATAAGTTTTATGCTTAACATAGCAGTTGATAGGGTTGATGAATCTTCGTCAAATGTGCTCTCAAAGAACTTTGATATTCTTCATTAGTTTTCTCATACAATGACTATTCCTTGACATGACTAACGACGAAAGAAACCACTAGACTTACGATGTGGATGGCATGGAGTTGTATGTAGCGGAGAGGCAATGGCTAGACATGTGAAAAATTCAACCTATATGTTCAAGGTGTCCAAAGGTGCTACAAGAAACAATTCATGCTTGTATGGCACAAACAACATGCAAGAGGTTAATAATAGCGGTTATGCACATGACAAACATGTGCATAACCGCTAGTCCAAACTATTTTTAGACATCCCACTAGCTAGTCTGTATGTATGCACAATGCATGGCGTTTATAGGGTCATTGAAAAATTGATGTTGTTATATATGTGCTTTCCTTTGCCTCTTTGGCATGTGAAAATACATCCATTATTGGCAAAATATACAAGAAAGGTAGGCATCAAGCTACTATAGATGGGAAGAATTTCACAATGCAATACTTGATCATTTAGAAAATGGTGGGGCAACGACTCCCAAGGCTAATGAGTGGAAATTTCTGCATGCAATCTCCAAGTTCTACATGCTCAAGACAATGGTGGACTAACATTGGCTATGAGAAGTTTGAAGAGGCTTTGGACAACTTTCATAAGTCAATTATAGATGCGTGAACGACACAATACATTCCTCATTACATGGTATTCCACGATTTTAGAGTTGTGTTGATCCTAATCTATCTTTAAAGAATTTACAAAGATTATTGCAATCACAACCCTAGCTTTGTGCGGAAATATGATAGCTTGCCTATCTAGTCCACACAATGCAAAGGAAAATTTCACTATTAAGCTCGTATGGGCTATTTCGGCCAGAAAAGACATGGAGGTTGTGCTAAAAGACGCAACAATTTGGAGGAGTTGTGTTAGTATACATATGTCCCACTCATAGGAACACGTCAAAGATTTCCACATCGACTGAGCAATGAGATTGGCAAATAGGCAAAGGAAAATCAACAATGTTCAACCATGCTTAGGATTTTAGGCGCGAAGTGGCGTCTTAACCCCATTTGAAACCTTTTTTTTGTATCTCCAACATTGTGCCTTGCTTTGAACTTCGTCCAATCACGCTTAGTAATGAAGTTGTTTGTGACCAAGAAAACTGATAAAATCATAATGAGTGACGTCTTGCATTGAACTTGAAACTTCTTACAAGAGTAAGACCCACTCAAGAAAAGATTCAAGGCAAAGAGAACTAAGATGTATTGGATAATGGAAACAACAAAATATATTGTATTCCGTCTAGATTATATGTTGGAGGCTTGGCATCAATCTTCTAATAAAGGCAAAATAAATGTTGTCTTGCCTTTTGGCGAAAGGCTCCCCTTTATCTTGCCTTGCTCTTTTCTTCAATAGCTCCCCTTCATCTTCTTATGTGGTCGTGATATTAAGATGAATCACTTGCCTCTGGCTTTCACTTTTTTGTTCAAGCTTTTCTTCTACGTCATCCAAGTGACTTAATTGAGAGACCAGTCATTCAAAACAAAGCAAGTGGTGCATTCTATACATTATTAAATCCCAAGGTTCCCTCACTCTACATACCGAGCCATTTGTTGCATGCCAAACAAGTTATGACTACGGAGACCTTGAACTCTTGGCCCGTAATGAAAAAAGCACATTTTTTCTTACTTTGCCAGTAATATAACTTTAATTGCATTCCATCTGATGATGGCTCTCCTCCTAAATAGTTAGATAGGGTTTTCACTCCCAAATTAGAGGAAGGTCAGTGATATTCTTGGAGAATGTGGAATGGAAGACAATAAAGGTAGGAAACTTTAGGTCCTTCTAGTATTACTTGAGTGAGATATCCTTACCAAGAGTGAGGCCAAGGGCAAACCCATGGGGGTCACAAACCTAGGGCAAGGGTAGGTTGTTAGATGTGGACAGGGGATTCTGGATATGGAAGACCAAGGGTGGTGAATTCTATATGTTAGTAGATGCCAAGGTTCCTCACTCTGCACACCGAGCCATATGTTGCATGCCAAACAAGTCATGACTACGAAGACCATGAACTTCTGATGATGGATCACCTCCTAAATACCTGGATAGGGTTTTCACTCCCAATTAGATGAAGGTCAGTGATATTCTTGGAGAATGAGGAATGGAAGACAATAAAGGTCGAAAACTTTAGGTCCTTCTAGTATTTCTTGAGGGAGAAATCCTTCCCCAAGTGTAAGGCCAAGGGCAAACTCAAAGGAGTCACAAACCGAAGCCAAGGGCTGAATCCTAGATGTGGACATGGGATTCTAGATATGGAAGGCCAAGGGCTTATATAATGGGTGGTAGGGCGGAAAATCCTTCAAGTGGTTCCCCTGGCTTTACATTGGTATCAAAGCAAATAATTTTTTTGGAAAGGAGGGGCATGGTTCTTTTTGCATAATTTGCATGCATGCAAGCTGTGGAGGAGGTCAAGGATGACCATGTGCAGAGGGGCTTGGCAGGTGAAGACGAAGCAACTCTCAACCGCATGTGCAGAGCCTCCAAGCAAGGGGAGGGGCCACCAAATCAAGCAAGAGTGACCTTGACGGGTTCGCGCCGGCATGGGGATAAAATTTCATCACATTGTGGAGACCCGAGCCGAGTTCTGCCAAAGGTCGGCTGCCACATGGAGGCTGTGAGATACAACATTCATGCACCACCTCGATGTATGTTACATGCATATTGGAGAAACGAGACGAGGACTCAAGAGGCAACAGATGGCTTACGAGCACAACAATTTGATATTTGAATCCAATGGCGTGCACGTGCTGCTATTGGGAGAGAAGGATATACCTTCCTCACCACTCATTAGTATAGTAGAGCTTATGAAGCTCACTTCTCATAATGAAATAGAAGATTTTTTTTTTGTGTTACTCTATGTGTCATTTTCTTTCGAATGTTGATAATGTTTTACTTGACAATTCCTCAATGCCGCATGCTTTTCTCTCTCCTGAACAAGAAAATGTTTCTAATAAGCTAAAAGAATTACTAACGAAATATAAAGACGCATTTCCAGACGATTTATCACCAACGTTATCGTCGACACGGGCCGTGCAGGATGGCATAGACGTGGTTACAGGTAGTAAACCAGTTATAAACTACCCTACAGAATGAGCCATTTTGAGGCTGCTAAGGTGGAACGGCTGCTTGCTGACTATCTCAGTAGAGGTTTTATACAACCAAGTTCTTCACCACGGGCTTCTTCCATCTTATTGGTGAAGAAAAAAGACGACAGCATGCGCATGTGCATAGACGGTAGCATGTGTATGTGCGTAGATTATCGAGGATTGAATGTGGTTACTATTAAGAATGTGGTTACTATTATCGAGGATTGAATGTGGTTACTATTAAGAACAAGTACCCATTGCCAAGAGTGGATGAGCTATTTGATAAGCTCACCCACAGTTGCATATTTACAAAGATTGATTTACGGTTTGGGTATCATCAAGTCCGCATTAGGCATGCGGATATACCCAAAAGTGCATTCCGAACACAGACACTTTGAGTTTTTGGTTATGCCCTTCGGGTTGACCAATGCTCCAGCTACTTTCATGACACTTATGGATAGTATTTTGAGACCATATCTGCGCAAGTTTGTTATTGTTTTTGCGATGACTTTCTTGTTTATAGTGCTTTTGAAGAAGAGCATTTACAACATTTGAAGCAGGTGTTCGACTTGTTACGAGAACATAAGTTATATGTCAAAGAATCAAAGTGTGATTTTCTCAAGGAGGAGATTCACTATTTAGGGCATGTTATTTCAGTTGATGGGTTACACATGGATCACTCCAAGTGGATGCCATTTGGAGGTTGCTCTCTCCCAAAAATCTTGAAGAGCTTTAGATTTTGTTGGGATTTGCACGTTTTTATTGAAGGTTTCGATTAAAACTATGCTCATAGTGCGGTTTCCATGACAAACCAATTGAAGGCAATGTTGGAAATAGGGTTGCAGGAAAATACACGCAGCTTGGAGAAGATGAAGGAAGATCAAGGCACACAACAAAGAGTGTTTTTCTTAGTGTGCAATGGAAAGATAAGATAGCCCTAGTGGGCATATATACAATGCATGGGGGAAAAAACCTCCTAGTGAGGGAAAAAATGCCCCGGCGGTCCTAAGTGTGTTCACACATATCACTACCACATGTATATGGTAACAAAACCCCCCTGGGAATGATGCGGTGAACAGTTGGCACATGGAGTAAAGGGAAGTGTCATGCACTGTAAGGACATGATCAGTCCATGAAGGGGAGTAAGCCCAAAGCTTTGCGAAAAGCTTTGAACTTCTCACGAGACAATGCCATTGTGAAAAGGTCTGCAAGGTTGTCCTGTGTTGGCACATAAGCCAAGCTGATCTCTCGTGCAAAGAGCCTCTCCCTGACATAGTGGTAATACACCTCAATGTTCTTTGTGCAAGCATGAAAAATTGGGTTCCTCGCAATTGCCAATGTGCTCTGACTGTCAGTGTCTTGTCCCACACCCAAATTAGCCATAAGGTGTTTGAGCCATACACATTCAACCGTAGCTGTGAAGGCTGCCCTGTACTCAGCCTCACAACTAGAAGTGGCCATAGTAGGTTTCTTCTTGCTCAACCACGATATGCATGAGTTGCCAAGCATGAAATAAAAACCACTTGTGGACACTAGTATGTCAAAACAACCAGCCCAATCTGAATCCGAAAAAGCATGGAAATTTGGCGGCAAACAAGCCAAGTTGTAAAGTGCCACTCAAGTAGCGAAAAATACTCTTGACAGCCTATCAATACTTAGATCCTGAGCTATGCATGAATCTAGTGACTTGTGAGAGTGAAAATTGAATATCTGACCTCGTGTTGCATACATAAATGAGGCAGCCAACAACAGTTTGGTAAAGAGTGAAATTGGTAGGATCACCAGCATCATGAAGACTCAATTGCAAACTTGTTTCCATGGGAGTGGCAATAGATTTTCAATCCTCAAGTCCAAACTTACATAGCAATGTCTCTATGTAACTTGTCTGACACAAGGCAATACCACCATCACAGTGCCTAAACTGTATACTCAAGTATTGATGCAACAACCCCAAACCGTGCATCTTGAAAGTAGCATTCAAATCAACCTTAAATTTAGCAATATGTCTCTCATTTGGTCCAATGAGAAGTACATAGAGAACGACAATGAGAAGTACATCACTCTCATGCTTTACATACAATGTGCTTTCTAAAATGTTACAAAAACCTCGCTTGACGAAATGAGTTTCAGACTTCTCATACCAAGCACGAGGAGATTGCTTCAACCCATGCAAAGCTTTCTTACATTTGCACACTTTATCCTCTTGTCCTTTCTTGATAATACCGTGAGGCTGCGTTACATAAACTTCCTCAAATATGTCACCATTGAAGAAAGCAGTAACAATTTTTGACTAATGTACATCCCAACCAAAATGAGCTGCCAATGCACATAGAAAATTCACAATAGTCATACAACAAGTGGGAGCAAAAGTCTCCTCATAATCTATGCCTTTTTGCTGTGCATAAACCTTTGCAACAAGTCAAGCCTTCTAGCGATCAATTTCACCATCCGGATTGCATTTTCAACATGTAAATCCACTTCATACCTATGGCTTTTTTTCAAATAGGCAAATCACATAAATCTCCATGTGTCATTTTCTATAAGTGCATCATATTCAAATTGCATGGCAGTCATCCAAATTTTTGAATTCTGTGCTATGATCGGAAAATAGAGGTTCCTCAACATCACATAAGCTAGACACAACCAAAGTATAACAATTTGATGCATACGATGCATGGTGAGAACCTGAACGAGTACAACTAGACAAAGGTGCATCCAATTTACTATCACACAAAGTATGCACCGACCATTTTGGCATACCTCTAGCCTGCACATTCTCAACCCTTTCGTCATCAAGTACATAATGTACATCTACATCAGTAATAGGCTGATCTATAACATTTTCAGAAACCCCCATAGGTTGTAAATTTGCCTCATTGAAATTTACATTCGAACTTCCACCACTGAAAAGAGGCAACAAATTGTCCCATAAATGTCATGTGAGCTTACATTATTGTCTCTAGTACATGACAGCAAGGGCTGAACATAATCTTCCACAAATGCAACATCCTGTGAGACCAAGATACACTTTGTTTGAGGATGATACAACCTGTAACCTTGCTTTCAGCACTATAACCAACAAAAATACATTTGACAGCCTTATCATCCAATTTTTTACGTTGCGTTTGTGGCATCAAAGCATATGCTAAACAACCAAAAACACGCATGTGCTCAATAGAAGGGTTTCTATCATGCCATGCTTCATATGGAGTCATAGATTGCAAAGCTTTCATGGACACCTGTTAAGTACATAAGTGGCACACATGATGGCCTCAAGCCAAAACAAATGCGGCAAAGCTTGACTTTTGACCATACATTGTACCATTTTTATAAGTGACCAATTTTTCATCTCAACAACACCATTTTTTGAGGCGTATAAGGCACTGTACATTGGTGTCTTTTCCCACAACTAGCCAGAAATGCATTAAATTCATGAAACATATACTCCCTCCTTTGATCGAAATGGAGGTGCCCATAGTACATTTTGAGAAATTTTCAACCATAGCCATAAATTGTTTGAAGCACATAAATACTTCGGACTTAGCTTTAAGCGGATATACCCATGCATGATGGAGTAATCATCAATGAAAGTCACAAAGTAAAGGTATTTGCCCAAGGACAAAGTTTGCATGGGTCCACAAATATCACTATGCACAAGTTGCAATCTGCATGTGGCCCTAAGCAAACCATCCTTTGGAAACTTTGAACGCTACATCTTACTCAAAATACAGCGTTCACAAACATGTTTTACACGTGCTTCAAGAGGTGGAAAAGAAAGAACCATATCAGATTTTTGCAAACACATCAAATTGGCAAAATTCAGATGCCCAAAACGTGCATGCCAAAGTTTTGCATCTGAAATTGCCTTTGAATCTACAATAGAATTTGCAAAATTCTATTCACACTTGTCATACAAAGTGAGTTTATACAGCCCACAACATAAAATGCTCGATGCAACAGTCTCATCACTAAAACTGAGATCATGAACAATACATCTGTCATCCACAAATTTCACAACAAGACCAAGTCTAGCAAGTGCAGATATAGAAAAAAAATTCTTCTTAATCCCAAGTACATAATGTGCATCAACAAGTGTAAAAGAGCTTCCATTTGCAACAGTCAGCACAATCTTTCCAACTCCCTTGACCAGATAAGAGGCATTGTTGACACAAGTGATTGAATTCCCATGAGGGACATCCTTGAGAGAGGTAAACAAGTCAACATGAGAGGTAATGTGCTTTGAAGAAGGATCATAAGTGCACTCTGCACAAAAAGCCCATTCTGCATCAACATCAGGATCACAGACTCCTTTCACAGAAGACTCAACAATAGCTGCATTTGTAGTGGAACCAACATTTGTAGTGGAACTAGCCTCTTTGTCTTTCAACTTGGGACACTGCTTGATCAATTGATCATTAGCTTTAGAATAATGGCAATGCATCTTCTTTTTGCCCTTATCACCAGAATTCACAGACAGATTGCTGCCGACAGAAGCATTAGGAAGAGGTGATTTACCACATGCAGAAGAACCATTAGAAGTGGCTACATTGCTTTTACCACCTTTTCTTTGAGCAGCAATAAAGACATGTTCAACTGCACGCTGGCTAGTCTTGTTTTTTTGTGAAAGTGACTCTTGCAACAACAATGTGCATAATGCATCAAACTTGACAACTTTTGGATTTCCGTGGGTAATGAGTCTCCAAGTACTAGCAAAAGTCTGGAAAGAATTTGACAAAGCATCAAGAACAGTCTTCACAAGGGAACTGTCAGAAATGACTTCGCGTGCAAAAATAAGTTTCTCATTGGTATCCTTGACACCGGCAAGGAAAGTGTCCATTCATCTTCCTCATGCATAATCTTTGACTCCAGCTCTTTACACAGTAATGCAATTTTTGCCTCATTGCGATTTGCATAAAGACTAGCTAGAATATCCCAAGCCTGTTTTGCAATTTTGTTGAACGAACGCGAGGAATAATAGTGCACTTCATAGACAATGCAATCAATCCATGAGAATGCACATCTTTTACATCCCAACAACGAACTTGCTCAACCATAGGCAAAACAGCTTGAAACAACAATCCTGCGACCAAAACCTGCAACATCCTCAACATCGCCCTACATCCTCAGAACCAGGACGTAAATCAATGCACTGCACAATGTTCCAAATGCCCTTCAACACACTGACATGTTGCACCAAATCGGCCACATAGGATATTTGTCCCATCCAATCTATCCTCAAAGCAGCAAACATCTTGAACACATGTGTGTTGTTGTCAGCCATGGAGAATGTTGCACCTGATGTGAAAACTTCTCAAAAAGAGCAGAAACGAGGCGGGAAGAAGATGTGCTACACAACACAAATGGAAGAAGACTGTAAGGGACATATGCAGAAAACGTCATTGGCATACACAGTACTGCATGTAGTAGAAATGGAGGCCAAAATGAGCTCGAATAAAAAATCTTAGCAAATCGAGCTCAACGAGCCCACCCAAAGTATTTTTTGACCTGCTGACGCTTACCAAAGCTCACAGAAATCGAAGAAAGTGAGCAGGCGTATACTGGAGCTGCTGGCAACTAAGCCCGAGAGGATGTAGCCTACTTTGATACCAATTGTTGGAATTAGAGTTGCATGAAAACACACACGGCATGGAAAAGACAAAGGAAGCTCAAGGCACACAACAGAGAGTGTTTTTCTTAGTGTGCAATGGAAATATAAGATAGCCCTAGAGTGATGGGCGTATATACAATGCACGGGGGGGGGAAACCTCCTAGTGAGGGAAAAAATTCCCCGACGGTCCTAAGTGTGTTCACACACATCACTACCACATGTATATGGTAATAGGCAAAGCTTTTCAGTGGGGTACATCTCAACAGGAAAGCTTTGATGCTCTCAAGGATGCATTAGCTACATCTCCTAGTTTAGCTATTGTGGATCCTTTGAAGCCATTCGTTTTAGAAACACATGCCAATAATCGTGCTATTGGAGCAGTCCTTCTACATACCATGGGACGACCAATTGCATTCAAAAGCAAGAAGCTTGATTAAGCCCATCATAATTATTTTTCTTATGAAAGAGAACTTTAAAATCACTTAATCAAAGGACACCGATTTCAAAACATTATATCTCCTTCCATACGTTAGTCAATGTGTAATTTAGAGGTGGTGTGGAGGAGGTTGAGGCATGAGCTCTTCACATCTACAAGATTCCCATGCATTGCTCCAATGCATGGAACTCATTACTAGGGAGTATGACTTCATACCTTGTTGCATTCTTGAAAATGCTTTGAAGCGCTTGCATTGCATCAAAAAATTGCTTTTTGAGATATAAGAATTGAGCACAACAATATTTATCTATCAACACATCGAGGATAGCATCATCTTTCTCTAAATTTTGAGACAATGGCAAGACAATAATCTTCACACATGTTAACTAGGTCGATTAAATTATTCAATAACAACTATTGCATGTTGCCCATTGGCAATGCCCATTAACTTCAATTGTGGAAGAATTGTAAGAAAGTTCATCATTGAGCTTGGGGGACCGATCTAAGAGTTGATGTGGGATAATAGGAGAATTTTGAGCTGCAAGGTGCCAAAGTAGGATGATGATGTAAATTCTTCTGGATGGGGTGTGCTATTCAAAACACAATTTCTCTTGAAAATCATTTTTTTCCATTGAGCATAGAAGTGTACACACATGTCTATGCATATGTTTATCTTTTGTAGACTTTTTTTTTTTTTGCAAAACTCACAATTGTGAGTGATTGTATTAGAATGCCACCAAGAAATATACAAAATCAGCCTCAAGCTCATGCCAAGCCTTGAGGGACAGTTGGTTACATCAGAGCCTAGTAACTATTACCAAAATCCTGGTCCTTTACAAAGCAAGGCCCAACTGGATGTCTTTTACCAATCACATATATTACCTCCTTACTTTCTTGTATAATCTCTGAGAAGCTAGCCACAGAGAGATCGGCATTGAATACATGGCCGTTCCTGACCTTCCAGATATTATGGAAGAAACATTATTTGACAATTTGAGTACATATTAGAAGGGTAGGACTTATAATTTTTTTCCCTCCAAGACACATATCCTTCTTAAAAAACCCTTTCTTCCATGTTCTTTGTATCCATTTGCACACCTTCCTTGCAAGGCCTCTAAGTAAACACTTTTTTTTCTTGTGTCACTTGCATTTAATTGTGGATCTGGCAAATCAAATAACTTAGCAACAATGGTGCAAAACATAATCAATCTTAGCCACTGCACATGGGAAAATGCATTTGTGCCACCATAACCCTAACCAACACCACATTGTATGCCATAGAGATACAACCGACCACCCACCCACCACAAGTTTATTTATGAGACATCAATGAGATAGAGATGCCAAATGCATCTACGTTACCCCACCCCCCCACCCCCCCCCCCCCCTGCCCGCCCGCTCGCCCGCGGCACCTCAAATACCCACCTCCCCTATTGTTGCTCTTGCTACATCCCCCTGTTGCAGATCTTGAAAAGCCCCCTGTTGTTGCGGCCCCGAAGCATCCCCCCATAGTATAGCCCATGATATTTCCCCTCCTTCAGCCTCGCCAAGCCATTTCATTAATGCATCTTTGGCTCCGCACTCTCCACATCAACCATCACAAGTCCCCATGTGTCGCATCTTCTTGTTTTGTAGTTCAATGATAGTTTAAAAAAATCATGATAGAAGAATTTTGCAAAACACTTGTAGTCAAATTGTAACTTATTTTTTTGGTTAAAAATTGAAACTATGAAGTTTTGGGGAAGAAAATGTTCTTTATATATTTGTGTAAAGTACAACGGGCTACAAAAAGAGGGAAAATTACCAAACTACCATTGTCATTGTGGAAATTCGGAAAACACCGCTCAAATTAAAAAAAAAATCCCAGTATGCCATTGTGCCATTTTGGGATGGATTTGTCCCAATCTTTGCATACTCTAATCTTTATGACAATAAAGTTCTATCTTTAAGTGTGTTAGACAGAACTATTCACTGATGAGGTCACAACTAGCAGCATCTGTGTCTAAAAATGATGAACATTTTCCTCTTAAGAGCCCGTAATACCATTCAAAATCCTACTTCTATCATCTTGTATTGAGGGAGAACCAATCTTTCTATAAAGAATTGCAAAAAAAATTGTCTTTAGATAGTTTGATGAGGGGTATGTTGGGAACTTTCTGTAAAATATGAGGGGAAATGTTACTCCTTCCTTTCACGCACTTGCATTGACCAAATATAAAGATGAGAATGAACCACACACATGATCACAAAAGACATTGTTCTAATTTTGGAACCTTTTGCATATTGCATTGGAGCAAAGATTTACTCCACTTGGCCTCATTATGTAGATCTTTTTTCTAAAAAGCAAATCGCACAAATCCTATTAGGAAATAAGACGTAGTTAAATAGATAATTGAGTAGATTACTTAATGGAGAGAGACAGATTTATATACACGAGATTATAGAGGAGAGAGAGAGAGAGAGAGAGAGAGAGAGAGAGAGAGAGTACACACGATATACGTGGTTCACCCAATGTGGGCTACGTCTACGGGAAAGCAGCCACTCAATGGTTTTAGTACTTCAAAACAAGAAGTAGTTTACAAAGGGATTATACCCTTAATGGAGCTCCCGCCTTGCTTCACTCTCACCACCTCACACTCACCTTGTTGCATCAACTTCACACTATGAAATGTGTGTAGAAATGGCCTCCTTTTATAAGCCAAAAGGGATGCCCTCTCTTATGAGAGACAGCCATGTGTAGCCGTCCTTGTGCGAATAAGTCCAAATCGGACCCTCCAATCCGTCCATGTGTGGCCGCCCTTGAGAAGACAAGTCCGCTTTTGAATTCGGCCACCGGCCACCGGCCATTGACTTCCGACCACCGGTCATCGGCCATTGACTACCGGCCACCGACCAACCGACCGGTTGTTTTCCGACCACTTTCCGGCCGCCATCCGGCCATAATATTCCGGCGAAAAAAAAGTCTCGGGGGCGGAGCCTTTAAAGTTGCCCCTGATTCTTGTCCGTGAAAATTTTGGTTTCCGGTGAGTGATTTTCCTTCACGCACGATGGCTTCTCCTCATAATGGGGGCCTTACAAATGTGCGCTTTTACCACAAAAAATTACAAGGGTAAATCAGGCTCCATACTTAACAAATCCCGTGCAAAATAACAAACACGTCCGTGAGCGCTACCATGGTCGTTCGGCTGCACTCGAACCCATGACTCGGGCCACTTTGCTGGTTGAGTGCACTCAACCAACAAAGCTAGCTCCTTTGGCCAGACCTTGATGTACTTGTTTGATGGCATTTCATCTAACACTCACAACTATCACCATTTGATCATCGCACTAGAAGTCTAGCCTTGTGAGTTTTGACATAATCTACTAAATCTTGATCAATAGTTGTCATTTCACTATTGAATCGATGCATTTACACACAATATGTTTTTTAAGTACAAGACACAAAATTTCATCATAATCATTAACATGCCATGCAACATTCAAGAGATATAGGCAATGTTTAGAATGAAAAACAAACATTGTGTCAAGGAAGTCAACAAACCTAGGTGGTTTTTTCCTTTTCCTCTTCCTTGTCTGTAAGAGAGCCCAACTAGATTGCTATCATCCATGGTCTAAATTGAAGTTGTAAAAGATTCCTTGATAATGCAGGATGGCGAAGGCGTCGGGTTCCCATTTTTGCGTTCTCAAATAGTTTATCAATGCATAAAAAGTAAGCAAGATAGGCGAGCAATGCCAGCTGAATAGGAGCAAAATGGCCTAGAATAGTGTCTAGAGAGGACAAAACAAACCTCACTATTGAAAAGCCTAGTAAATTTTCAATGTCATTTTATGAGTTTGTTTAAATTTTGTTGCAAAAAAAACCTTGAGAGCTAGCATTTCTAAGTCGATAGATGACAAAGGAGTGTTGCTATGTTTTGAACGAGGATTTGGATGTGTTTATATATGCATTTTAAAGGCAACACAGGGTTTGTGTTTGGCAACTTGTGTGTATTTTTGGCATGATACCATTGCTCATTTTTAGCCCAACGCCAAGAGTGCTTTTTGTGGCGTAGAGGGCCACAATTTCAACCTAATCCTTTTATCCCTTTTCATCAGAGGAGGTTGGAGATCTCTTCACAACAGGTTTCTTGTAGCCTTGAAAGTTGAGGTTCATTTGTACATGTCTATAGGGAATTCTCTTGTGATTTTGAAGTGTCTTGATCATGGCACCAAAGACGGATGTGTGGAGTTCCCATGTAGATGATATTGATGACACTTTGGATGACTCCTTGGATCGTTTGACGATTTTTACTTGCTATACAAAGTTAGTACTCGACAAGAAGATATGAATGTTTTTTGTGTTCCCTAGGAACAAAACTTGATTCCACTATAACTACCCGGAGTAGAAAATACTCATGGATGTAGTGTTGGGGACCTATGAACTTATCTTGATGATGCGTGATGATATTGATTGGCAAAGGCTCCCAATGACCATATGCTCTCTGCCAAGTAGTTTGAGAAGCTTGAGCAGTCTCAACACTCATTGGATGGGTTGTATTCTAGGATCTAATCCTTGATCTTCTTGAATGGTACTCAGCAAGTACTTGGACAAATTTTGATTATCAATAATGCTCAAGACTTCTTGATTCAGTTTAAAGGGTGGGTTTGCAAGAGGGTCACACCTATGAAGAGAGCGTCACACCTCTGATCTTTACTCTTCCTCTTTTCTCCCTTGCTCCTCTACTCTAGAGATTCTTTCATTCTTTGATCTTCCTCCTCCTACTGCTTCATCTTCTTCTCTACCCTCTGCTCCTCCAATTTTGTAGCCTCCTATCTATCAGCTCTTGCTTTGGCCATTCTTGCATTCTCTAATATGGATGAGGAAAGGTGTACATTGTGTGGTGGGGAGTGGCCCAAGATAATTGAAGATATTGTCAATGTTGATGTAAGCATCACCCTATTAATTGTTGTTATAGTAGAGCCTTCTCTCTATTGGTTGCTCTATGGGACACAATGTGCGTAGAAGAGAGAGGTTGGTGTAAAGTAAGTGTGTGTGTGTGTGTGTGTGTGTGTGTGTGTGAGAGAGAGAGAGAGAGAGAGAGAGAGAGAGAGAGAGAGAGAGCTCTAGTAATGGCAATTTAAGATGATTAAGACTGTGGACTTTCACTTATACAATGGCAATGTATACTAAATTGAAACCAACTTTCTAAATTATTGCCATAAATAGAAATGTACATAACCAACACTTAAGGGTCTAGTTGAGCCACCCTCTATGATTGGCTATCCACTTCCAAATTCTCCCTTGTTCATTACATGCAAAGTACTAACATTCACTCACTACTTTCACGATTTGTCTCTTGAAAGACAAATTGCTACAAGGTTTCACTCTCTCCCAGGTAAAACAATGTTGAACATTTCGTATAAAGCGGTACTCCGGACCTTGCCACCACTATACTCATCACATATACTTGAAATAGGCTTCCTTTGAATGATTATGAGACCTTTCCATGCTTTGGTTGCTCCAAAGCACAAGAGAGCAATATTTATTGAGAAAATGTGGTGCATGTGCAAAGAATATGCACTAATAAGACAACTCCTAACAATTCCTAATGGCTTCCAAAAAAATAATTTCACCACCTTACAATGTGTAACCAACAAAGAAAGGCAAAGAAGAAGAAATGCACACCCGATCACTTCTTAATATAGAGATGAAAAGTTTTTTGGCTTTCCATTTTCATGGCCTTTTCATTTCCTAAACTCACCCCTCACTTATTCATTTGAAATTTTTTGAAAAGATTTTTATTTTTCTGAAATAGGGGAGCTCTACCTGAGACAAAAAAAAGTTAGATGGTGGCTTAGAATCTTTTTGGCTTTCTAAAAGAAGCCTTAGAGGAGAGTTGAGTTAGACATACTTTCAATGTTTTCAGTGATGATTGAGACTCACCTTGAATGTTATTTTGATTTTAAAATATTAAATAGTTCTTTTTATTTCACCTTTCATTTCACATCCTCACATGACTTTTTTTGCATTCTATTGTTTTAGAATGCTAAAGTGAAGCTTTCTCCTACATAATTCTAGTAAGTTCTATTCATAAATACATACATACATAAGCATATATATATTTATATTTATATACACATATATAATTGAGTTCTTTTTATTCCAGCTTTCATTTCATAGCTTCACATGAGTTTACTTTTCTTGCTTTCTATAGCTTGATTCCAGTCAATGTTCGAAAAAATCTCTTTTATTAAGTGGCCACTGACTTAGTTTCGCCCTCACAAAGAAGCAAACTGGAAATAGTAGAAGAAATTTTGAAATTTGCAAGACTTTCGAAGTATTTTCTCACATATTTCACCGGGTTTTCTTCCCTTTACCATGGATTGCAATAAGCTAGTCTTGATTTTCAATCGAGTCAAGGCTAAACTGAGGCAATCCTTCCCAAAATCATTCCAATTAAACTCAACGTAATGACTATCACTTCTTATTGTTTTAGAAAGCCATCGTGATCCTTTCACTTGTTCACCATGATTTATCGTGTAGTGTGTAATGTACATTTCCCCTCATGTATCAATTATTTGTTTAGTAAATCTATGAATGGCTTTATTGAATGCCTCAACTTTCTCATCAGTCACATGAGGATAGAATTTGACCATGCTATCACCACGACTCTTACACAGTGTATGCTCGAGACCTAGTGTCACACCATTTTTTCCTATATGTTGTCACATCATGTACCTTTTTCTAAACTTTGAATTAATGTGGCTCATTGAATCAAAGTGATATGAAAGCAAGTGTTTTGCCATTGAGCCACCCAGTCTTCGGGAAAAATGTGTCTCAGCTTAATATCGTGCCGTTTTCAATTTCAAAAATGTCGGTTGAGGGAAGGGGAAAAGGAGATATTCTGCCCCAAAAGAGATAAATAGTGTAAAAATCCAAAAAAATAACCTAATTTTCTAAAATTTCCTCTTGGCAAATTCAATGAAAGGAATTTTGTATGGTTGGAAAAAGGATTTTTCCTGAACACTGGAGCCACCCATACAAAAACCTTGTCGGGTTTGTCTTGAGTGGAATTTGTTTTTCGTTCTCCTTTGTAAGCGTCACCACTCCTAGGGATCCCAGAGAACCCCCGCAAGAGCATACATTTCTTCCTCTAGGTACTCAGTTGGCTCCCATGCTCCAAAGTCCACACATAGTTCATGGACATAGTTGGCACAATTATCTATAACTAATAACTAAGCTTCATGTGACCATAGCTTTACAAGTTCTAACTAGGCATGGTTGAGATACTACTTGGGGTGTGTTTGGTTTAGTTTTAACGCCCTAGACCAAAGAGCGTAATTGTGTTTCAACAAAAGAGCAATCCCTTTTGAGGACTTAAATTGAGATATTACTCTTTTTGGAGAATTCACTATCACATCGCCTAGCTTAAAATGACAAGGTCTATGAGTTTGAATTCAATTCTAAATTCTAGCATCTCTCTAGTTGTACTCTAGAGTTTCAGTGAAAAGAATGACTTGTAGCATCTTTAAACTAGCACACGGCTCCTTCCCATCAGTGTTCGAGAAAAATGTGTCAACTTACTATCGTGCCGTTTTGGATTTCAAAAATGCCTGTTGAGAGCAAGAGCAAAAGAAGAAATTCCGCCCCAAAATAGAGAAAAATAGTGTAAAAAAATAAAAAATTTGCATCTTGGCAAATTCAAGAAAAGGAATTTTGTATGTTTGGGAAAAAGGTTTTTCCCGAACACTGCTTCCCATCAAAATAATCCACAGCTGCTCAAACATCAACAAGAAAACTCTTATCAGCATTTTGATTGTTTCCGACGGTGCAACTATTCATTCTTTGCTAAACATTAACCATGACAAGAAAAACATTGCAACCCAAAGAACCTAGCTCACTTGGTTACATTCAATGGGTGTTACCCACTAGATGACACTACGCAGAGGCTAACACCAAGTTGGTTTCTTGCAATCCACCATGACAGTACATGTATCAAGATGATTATAGATTTCCACTATTCCAAGTAGTAGGGTAGGGTAGGGTAGGCCGATGTGCGGTTGTACCAAGGATAAAACTTCAAAGAGACTCGATCTTAGGAGACATGGTGCCATGGATGCCATTGGCAATGTCTACAAATCAGCACCTTCATCTACTCTTTGGCGAGGATCAAGCCAATGTTAATGCGTGCCATCTCTCCATATTACATTCCACAGAATCTTATCATGCTATAAAGCTTCCCAGTCATGGCCCCTTGTGGTAGAACAAAAACACCTTCGTAAATACATGGTTACTATAGATTTCTCCCTTCTTTCCTCGTGCTGATGGCAGAAAAGAAGGAAGACAAGAAAAACATTGCATCAGGATTGATGTTTCCTTCTCTTGTTCATTCAGCTGAGGAGCATAGGCTCGACGGAGTGTAAGGGCTTTCACTGTTTTCCTGTAAGTCTTAACTTTGAGTAGGCCATTTCTCAAACAACAAGCATTAGATTAGTAGAAATATCCAAAACAGCTTTTACGAGCTTGATCATTTCACAAAACCAGAAGCATTAGATTACCAGCTACAGCCAAATAGCTTCACCAGTCTGATGTCACATCAAATTTCAAATTCAACGTCTACTTGTTAAGGAAATGCAAAAAAAGAACCACTGCGCAAAAGGTAGATGACAGTGAAAACCATGCCACAAGGCTTCTACCTTGAAGATATTGGGTTACTTCACAATAATTTCTGCCTTCCCTGAAGCGAGCAAAAGGCCCAATCACATCATCCTATGTCAGACCCAATGTTACTCAATCTCAAAGATTAGATGATGCACGCTTGAACTAAATATAAATCAAAATGTTTGTTGCCAACGACTACTAATAGTCATTGTTTGCAATCTCTTAAATACTTAAATGTACACAAGGAAGTACTTAGTTAAAAAACAAATTTGGAAATTGACACTATGTATAAATTCATTCCATTCAGGGATTAATCCTAAGCAATCTCAAATTGGTATAATACAGCTCTTTCAGAGTAGGATATGGCCACAATTGTACAAGAGGCGTGCCGCAAGTAAAACAGGGTGCCCAAAAAGTGTGTTAATACAAAGGCCCCTCATCAAAAACCGGCCACCACTGCTAGATGCCAAATGTCTTAAGCAGTCAATCCTTTGACTTTGTGCGTTCACAATGCAAGAGCTGGCATGTAATGTACAGGAAATGACCCAAGCGGTGGAGATCTCATTGATAGTCAACACATCACATTAATAGAGAAAAGTCCCTCTATAGCTTGTTTTAAGTGTCTCTCAACCCCCGTCCAAATTCCCAGTATCACTGCATTCGCACCTTACTAGCGCGCATCCTGGGTGTTGGAATCATTTGAAAGTCCGACGACCTAAATTCAGCACGCGCTCAAACGAAACATTGAGTAGAGAGGCAAGACCATGCTAGGGGTTAACCAACTGGCACTGTCATGAACATAAACCCTCATCATGCAACAGCCAACTCGCCCAGACGTGGGCGCCTTCCCGGATTCTGCACTTCAAATCCATCTGAGCCAAACTTCCTTTTGTTGCATAGACTGCTAGGCTGATCTATATGGCATGTACTCTGTATATGTGATTTCAGCCGCTCCACATCAGCCAATTGCACAGGCTTCATAATGAACTCTTTTGCCCCTTCTTCAAGGCATCTGCAAATGGCACAAAGAGACACTTAAGACACTTTGTCCCTATACAAAAAAAAAACACTTCATCCCCATCTCAAGCAAAAATGTAAAGACATAAGACTTGGAAGGTTATATCCAACCTTTGAATACGGTTAGGAACATTCTCCGATGACATTATCACAACAGGTATCTCTTTCAAGGCAGAAGTTTCCTGTAAAAAGTTGACCATGATCTATTAAGTATGCCTGCAATATTGCATATAATCTCATCGAGAAATCAACACCTTAAACAACATGAAAAATTGCAATCAAAATGCTCACCTTTATTCTCTTGAGCAATTCATAGCCAGTCATTCCCGGCATACAGTAATCTGTAATTATGAGGCTAATCTGTTCACAGGATACAAAAATTTCAGCAAAACAAGCAAGAAACAGCTGAATGAGAGACATGCCAAAACAGTGCAAAGTGGAATGGGAGCTTACATTTATCTGCAGGCCAAGACTGCCCTCAATACCCAAAACTTCCAAAGCTTTGTTACCACTATCAACTGTTGTAACTGAAATCAAGCAAAAAACACAGGGTCAGGACTGTGCAATTCCAGCTACTAGCGAAAGCTCACTGAACTAGCTCATCTGTTACAAGTACCAGGGTCGATGTCTTATGTTTACCAAGCAGACATGACAAAGATATCGGCGCTCAGTGTACCTTTGTAGGAAGAAGTGCGAAGTAGCCTCTCAATCATTTTCCGATCAAGCACACTGTCATCAACGGCAAGCACATGCACCTCCGTCAAGCTAGGGGTGTTAACCTCCTCAACAGATTTGAGGGTCACCGCTTCTGAATTACTTAAGCCAGCACTCTTGCGCTGATCTGACCAACTCAAAATCTCAATGGGTTTGAGAGCCTCAGGCACCTCGCGATCACTTTCTGATGCTGCCATGGTGATGCAGAGAGCCCGAATGAGGGTTCTTAAGAACGAGACCTGCGTTAAATAATGGGTAGACGCAACCTGTTCCTTGTTCCGATGAGATGCAAGATCTGCAAATGGAGGAAGCGGAACCGAGATGAAGCTCTGCGGGAAAAATTAGGGGTCCGAGGCAAAATTGAGGATGGCGGAGAGATGGGTTTTGCCAAGAGTGTGCATGTGCACGTGGGTTTTCGTCTGATAGGGTTCTGAGCTATTATGGAGGTTACCTGCGTATGAAGATGCGAGCGAGTACCGTTCATTGGAATGAGGAGCACGCGCTGGTTATAAGCAGAAGACGGTAGAGGAGAGGATCCCGTGCAGTTAAGATTTGGTGTGTCTTTTTGCTGCTCAACAAAGATTTTGTGCAATCTTCCCATTTCATTTTCAACCCAAATACAATACAATAAAATCGCCACCATATCAGATTGCAAGATTTTGTATCATTTTTGTCGCCCCTTTTGCCCTTTTGATCACTTTGGGGGTGTGTATGTGGGTCTCTCTCTCTCTCTCTCTCTCTCTCCCCCCCCCCCCCCCCCCAAAACCCACACACGCACATAGGACAAACCAAATGTCTCTCCACAAGCATCATGAAACATGGCCATTGTTCCATGACCTAGGCTAGGTTAATAAGAGGAATTTGACATGAATCTTTTTTTTTTCAAGTGCTCACAATTGTGAGTTGAAATATTATATTAACCCTAATAAAAAAATTACATCATAGGCCCTACTCATGCTAGGGGTGGTAAGGTTGGTAATTTGACATGAATCTTATACAAGCACTTGGAACTCCGATAGACATATACTTACTTCTCTCAAGCCACCTCTTGTCCTACCCTTAGCACTATATGCTACATTGGTCTTGAATGAACCCCAAGTGGTGGGATCGGCGATGTTGAAGTGGGGCACAGTTATTGCAACATGTATGATCCGTTAGATTTTTCCTTGGTCGGTTTACTTTATTACCAAGTGAAGTGTCTATGGGAGCTGTCGACATTTTCTCGGCCATCGATTTTCCTAGATATTCATGTTGATTGTCGATCCCACCTCTTGAGATTCATCAAAGACCTCATGGTGTATAGCGTCGAGGGTGTCACACCCTCAATGGCCTCGCACATCCATACTTAAATGCTAGAGGCAATGCATCACGTCATACGAAGTATCTTCGTTTCAAAACCTCCATGCACACTACAAATTTTTTAATTGACAATTAAATCTAAGCAAAGATGTACAAAATGGCTTGGTTGTTAGCGTTGTGGTAGATTTTGACAATACAATTTTCTGAAATGGCCCTTCAAGCATAGCCACGTCCCGAGGCATGGCAAAGCTTGAGATTTTGCGCCAAGAGTGCATGTTCCTCAACTAGCATCCTCTACTCATACCCAAGCTATACTTTCCATCGTCCATAACGCTAAAGACCACTAGGTATTTAATGAAGCTCGAGTATGGGATCAACGACTAAGGGTGGCACACATTGATCTTAACCAATCGGGTGGCTTAGAAGAAGAGGACTTTCGACTCCACCCCAAGCCATCCCCTCGTTCTCCCACATCACTGCTTTGCCCTCGTCAATACTTGGCTCCCCAACTAGCCTTGGCACGACTAGTTGCCTTTGCCTTCCCTGGCTGCTTGCACCCCGCCATGTCCACCCCTCCCTTCATTTTAGCTTTGATTAAGCATCATGGAAGATTCTTGCTAATGCTTCATTTTTGACAAATTGTAGGCACATACTTCCGTGCTTAGGATTCAATCTCAAATCTTGCCCTACCAACTAATTCTCACAAAAATCGAAATCCTCTCATGTGTTCATACAACATTTGTACATGTGATATTTGAACCTCTCTCTCTCTCTCTCTCTCTCTCTCTCTCTCTCTCTCTCTCTCTAAGACCAAACGCGATCGTAGTCTCACTCTTCTCGTGCCATTATGCCACCTGAGAGTGCTCCCTTTCTTATATTCTGTTTTGCGATGGAAGCCAATGTCTTTTGCTTTTAGAAAATCATGTTGAGTCTCTCTCTTTGCATTGTTCACACAAGGCCGTGGAAGCAGCTGGTCGGGTAGCTACGTCAAGGTAGATTTTTTCTTTTTCTCTTCCACTCCCCTAGAGACTCTTTTGCAACCCTCCTGCACCCCCAAACCCAAGTTGTCTTCCACTCCGACACACCAAAAAGGCACCCAATCATCTACCTCCACCATCCATGCAGGCTATATAGTAGCTTTTCCTCTGCCCTTATGTGAACACTAGAAGGTTGGAAGGACTTGCGCTCACTATCTTTCACTTGGAAGAGGCTCCAACTTACCTTTGTTCCACCCAACAATTGTGAACGCAGCCTTTGTCAGCCAATACTAAAAACTTTATGTTGGTGCGTAGTGTGGGAAGAAACATGTCTCTTCCTTGGGGTGCAAAAACCATTCAAAGTAATCTTCTTTTTCTTAGGAGCAACATCACCCTCCTTGCAACCTGAGATGCTCTCTCTCTCTCTCTCTCTCTCTCTCTCTCAACCCCCTTACTCTCTTCTCTCAAAATGCATATGCTTAACAACCATTAAACCCTTCTCTCAGCAATAAGTTGACCCTAATGCAACCTGAGGTGCTCTCTTTCTTCTCTCCATAAAGATAGTTTGCTCAACTATATTCCTTCCCATTTGCTTTTATCTTTGAATGATTAGCTAACCCATTTGGTACATCGTTTGGGCTAAACCATAAGAATTGGTTAAACCAACATATCCTAAAGGGTATTCCAATTATAGGTCCAAAACAATACCAAATTAAACACTATTAACAACTTGTGGGAGGGAATAGTGTTTATGAGATAATTGGATCTATTCAAATCATAATTACCTTGATTTCCACGCATTTTTTTTTAATCGAAAGAAGGAGTCATATAAAAAATTTACGTGTACTTTGGTTTTCTCCATTGAATAAGCAATGGGAAAACAACGGCAATAATCAAGATGGGTGTCTATCGCTAAGAACATATTGGGCCCTCATCTTCCGCCTGAGATGAAGGTTCTTCTTTGGAAAGTACTATGGGGGGTATTACCTACAAGTGATGCTCACTTGTTCAAGCAGTGTCTGATGGTGAGCGACCTGGCATGAAAGATTTGCAAGTGGGTGCCGAAGAACTGAAAGATTGGATTTTTCAAGAACGACCTCTTCTTGGGTGGGTTGGTTTTCAAGAGCCATGCATTGCTTGTCGGCACGTAGATTATCAAATTCTTTTACTTCAAACATGTGTGGAAGGCCAAGAACTCTCAAGTTTTCAAGAACACCCTGGAAACATCTAGATTCACTGAGATTACACAAAAAAGCAAGGAATTGATCGTTGCCATAGGGAGGCATATGAACTCGGATGAGTGGAATAGGGCTATTAATGTAGCTATGATTGGATAGTTTGGTTGGGTGCTTCCTTTGTAGAGGTCCATGTTAAGGTGTAGCAGGGTGGCTCCCCTGTTAGCCGTTGTATCTATGGTTATTGAGGAGATGTCATGGCTCGGCTCGAGCATGACTTAAATCTGTTTTTTTTTTAATGAGCTAATATATTACAGTCACCATTGTGAGTTTTGCAAAAATAAAATACGATAAAATAATTAAGTGTGCTATACGATGTGTTGTGTGTTATATGCTCCTCATGGCATTGGCTCTGCATGAGGCCTTTTTTGTATTGTCATTTGTTATTTTAATTTAATATCTCTCTCTACCTAAGGTGAGAATTTCTATTAAATAAAACTTAAGTGTACAAAGAAGGACTCTTTTGGGTCTCTTTCAAAGAAGGACTGAAAAGATACAAGTGGATTGTTAAAAGGGTGCATGAATGGGGGTTCCAGATAACATAAAGGATACATGCTAGAGTCTCCTTTGACTTGAAAGTAGGTAAATCAATGGCTCTTAGGAGTTATTATATACTCTCCTAACGAGTGCACCGTGCTACACCGACATCTTTATAGGTGCACCACTTGGGCATATATCATCCTCTAAGCATCCCTCAAAAATGGCTTAACTTCTTTGCTCTTAGGGCCTTCATTGAGATATTTTCAATATGTTCATCCATCCTTACATACATAAGGTCCATGTCCCCAACCACGATCCTATCTCTGATGAAGTGTTAGTGCACCTCAATGTGCTTCATCCTCACATAAAGCACTAGGTTCCATGTGAGTTGTTTTTTGCTAAGGTTGTCTTAGTTATAATAATTGTCCTTTGTACCTGTATGTACAACTCTCCAAGTAGCATATGTATCCATGCTACCGTATGTTCAACTCTCCATGTAGCATTTGTAGCCATGCTACCTCACATGCTCCACTACATGCGATAACAACACTCCCAAGCGAAAACATCACCTAATGGTAGATCATCAATCATAGAGACTGCCAACCCAATTTGCATCAATGTAACCATATAGTTGCAAATCCATGGTAGCCCCATAAAAGAGCACGTAGCCCAAGGTAGCACTCACAGAGCATAATGTGCATCTCACTACATCCAATTGTAGCTTGTTCGGAAGCTACATAAACTAAATCTCCAATCTAACTATGTAGCTTAAATTTGGTCATGAGATTGTCAACTAGATCAAACTACACACAATCTTCTTGTACATTGTCGAGGGCTTCACTGTATGAGCTTTGGTAGGACAATTGACTTACATAATTCATACCATGCATTGACCATAATATATATGTTATCAATTTACTTATTTTGAATAATTTTAGGCATTTAGAGTATGATTTACTATTTCAAGCATGTAAATAGTCATTTAATTCTTGCAAGAAATTGAAATGGTGTAATTATGCGATGGAGACTCTTTGTGCAAATAGAGGTCTACTTCAACTACTTTTTTGCAAGCAATCACCCACAAAATGGCACTCTCAAAAGAAGCAACATAAATGTGATTCATTGATGGCATGCGACTAAATGCATGTGTAATCTTTTTTTCATGACCTAGTTGATATTGAATAAGTGGATGAAAACTTTGAATGATGATGCCCACTTAATATGTCGATCAAAGATCAATGATTGATGTGCATGTTAATGGGGAGGAAGTGTGCACTGCAGATACAACAACAAAGTGAAAGCCGAACCGGCTACAAAGGATTAACTCTATGGTATTGTCCTTTGCTCTAGTGGGAGGTAATCCTAGAGGTAGGCGAATAAGGAACATAGAGAAGTTGAGAGAGTATGGGTGAAGATCGATACAAGTGGAGAGCAATCAAAGGTTCAAAAGAGTAACTTCTAAACTGTGGCTCTGATAAAGCTTTTGAGGACTCCCTTGACTTTACTTGATCACTTCCAAAGTATAATTGCTGCCTGAAACACTGCATATGCAATGTGCGTTTTGAAAGTGCCTTTTCTTGAGTGGTTAATTCCAAAAATAGAAAAATTAACTTGCTTTTCAGTAAAAGTAGCAGTTTAAGTGGATTTCTATTCGCATGAGCATTTCCATTGCCCAAGTAAAAAAAGCAAGCAAAGTAGAATTTCAATAGAAGAGCCAAAATTTTGATATTGTACGATCGTAACAAAAATAAAAACTATCACACAAAGTATGGTTGCAACATCCAGAGAGATGACACACTGTGTTATTGCTACAAAAATTGTTAACAAGTAGTTCCATCACAAAATTGCTATTGACCACAATCCTATAAACACATAAGATATGAAAGGTGAATTACTTTTAGAAGCTATAGATTCTTGATTTCTACAAGCAAGAGGATATTATAAAAACCACTAGAAAACACCGGCTTGATAGTGTTACATGGTTTTATTAAAAGAACACGTATATAAAATATAAGTTTGAGCTATATCACCCAAGTAAAAGATGTTCGGCTTAAAAATGATATAATCTTCTCCTAAAATATATATATTTACACAAACTACTTCATCAAATATTTCTCTATGACAACATGGGAGGTATAAAATTTATTTATTTTGACTATATCGTTGTATAAAATCTTAAAAGTAAATATCTATACGTCTCACTGTGAGTTTAGAGCCGGAGTTTGACCTCAAAATGATGTAAAAAAGATCCAAAAGGCTTTGAATTGATCTAATCTTTTTTGTAGTTCTTTGAATTTGATAATTATGGCGGCATGGGTGCATTCAGAATGGCCTAAAGCCTAGAAACATCAAGATGCAGTGGTTGTTTATAGGATTTTAAGCCATTTTGAATGCAGCCATGTGGCCAAAATTGTGATTTTTTTTGGAAAACGGTTTGAAAGGGTTCCACATTGGCACGGGCCACTTTCAAGCAATTTTGGGACCTTTTTTGGTCCGAAAACCCATCTCTAAGTGTCAGAATGGGACATATGGATAGTCGTTTCGAGGATTTTTGGTGTTCTGGACCCAAAGGTGTGGTCAAAATTGTCAAATTCCAACAACTATAGAAATTTAGATTGGCATAAAGCTTTTTTGAAGCTTTTTTCTTCATAATAAAATATATGGATATTTACTTTCAAGGTTTTTGAAACATCTCAAAGCCACGGTATTTTCTTGGATCTATCGGCATTTTAATGATAGATCAAAACTATCACTCTTTATCTCTTTCACATAGTATTGTAATAATATAAACTCTATGATTTGGCACAAAATACCTTGCGAGGTTTTAGATCACGTCCACGTTTCTTTCGTTGAGTGTTAGAGAAAGTGTATCCACAAAATATAATAGTGAGGTCAAAATATGATTTATTACATATTGGATTCTATTTTGCAGTCTTTATTGTCTCTAGAGAGATGGCTTTTAAGTCATTATGCAAGGGAATCTCTTCAACATTAACATACACATTAGTTAGTATGAGTAGTTTCTACTCTCCCCACAACAAGCTTGATGATTGGGCTTTATGTCATGATCTCGCAACATTTCTTTAATGGCAATAGGAGCATAAATTAAAATTGTGTTATTACACCATCTTTCTTTTGTAAACATGTGAAAAATTCATGTTTTTATATCATCTTTTCATTGATCAGATGTATTGCTCGCTTGGCATTATCGTTGCTCGAAAAAGTTCACTTAGCTTTTGGTAAAACTCTATTTGCATGAAGAGTCTCCATCACAAAATTACACTATTTCAGTCATTTGCAAGAATTGAATGACTATTTACATGTGTTAAGTAACAGATTGTAGCCTAAATGCCTAGCCTTTGTCCCAAGAAAAAATGATAACAATATCCAATTCATATTGTCTCTTTAATAGCTATATGCCCTCCTCTTTTTAACAATCTCAATGCTTAAAAAGTAATGCAGTTTAGCAAAATCTTTCATCTCAAATTCTTGCTTTAAGAAGCTCTTGATATGCTTAGTTTCCATGCTGAAAAATCAAGCTCAAGTCATGGTACGCTTGGATTATTTCTTACCTACATGTTTAACACTGGCACAAGATAGCGGACACAAGCATCATCGCCAATGGTACTATAGCTAGACTTCATTGAGTTTGTCTACCTACCAAGAATGATAGCAATTTTTCTTGCCAGCTTACCCACTAGTGATTTCACATTGACCGTTATACATAGTACTTATTATGTTATTTCTTACCTTAGCTGTATCCCTTGCATCCATCTAGCATCTTCAAAAGGATAATTTTTGAACTTAATAAGATATCATCAGATAATCGTACCATGTCGTAGTACCTTTTCCTCATGCTGAAGGATAGCTTCGAGTTGTAGCACCTCTTCTTGGTCTTTGATATCTGGGGGGTCTTCAATAAATGGGTTTTTTGGTGGCAATCCTTTGTAAGGCTTGAGTAGGCTCACATGAAAAGCATTGTGTATGAGCCAATGGTTGGGCAACTTGAGTTGGTAGGCCATGTCATTGATTAGCCTCAAGATTTGAAAAGGACCATAGTATCTTTTTGCTAATTTAGCATAATACTTTGATCGTGTTCCTCTTTACATCATTAGATTTCAGTCATACTTCCACTGTTCCTCTTTACATCATCAGATTTTAGCCATACTTCCACTGTTACTTTCTCAGTGACTGTTGTAGTACACAGTATGTTCGACATCGGCTTGATCATCTATGGGCGTTGAGTCTTTCAGAGATCCATTTATTCCAACCATCATTCGGCGATTGCGCACTCCAGAGGAAGTAATGACTTGTGGTTTGCTATGGACACACCTACGCACTCATCAAAAGAGTGCACACGAGATATGGCCATGCTCATGGCATATGGGATTCCGACATTTGCAGAGAAAACACCACCATCTTGGGTGGTCAGACACTTACCACTTGACCTCAATACGTCAGATCACTTGCTTACAGAAGAGCATCTACATGGACTTAGGGAGCCGCGTTTTTTGACAACTGTATTGTTTTCACAACAAGAAGGCAGCGCTCAACTTTTAAACCCCTAAATCTTGCCTTTTACACCAACTCGCCTTGACGATTCTGTTCCTCTTTAGATCATCAGATTTCAGCCATACTTCCACTACTGTTTTCTCTGGTTTCAGCCCACCAGGGGTTTTGACATTGATTCCCCACCCTCCCTACACCCTCTACACCGTTCAGGACACTACCGGGAGCGTACGAGCATGCTAAAAATAGATGGACAAAAGCGTTTTTATCACCTCGCAGTCGCGGTTTTGGGTGGACAGCAACCTTTTCGCTTTGTGTTTTTCACAAAGGATGAAGTTACCTCTGCTAGGAAACCATCTCATGGTGGTCCGTTCGGTCTCTCAGTGACTATTGATCATCTACGGGTCACAATCCTTAAGAGATCCATTCATTCCAGCCATCATTTGGCGGTTGCGCACTCCAAATGAGGTGGTGACTTGTGGTTTGCTATTGACACCTATGCACTCATCGAAGAAGTTCACAGGAGATATGGCCATGCTCATGGCATATGGAATTCCGTTATTCCCAAAGAAAACACCTCCATCTTGGGTGGATAGACACTTACCACTTTATCTCGACATGTGAGATCACTTGCTTACACAGGATCATCTACATGGACTTAAGGAGAGGATCTTCGATCTCTTCCTAGACAAGTTCATGGCTTGGAATCTACAGACTAGAGTGGGACTTCAATGCTTTGGAATCTCTTGGAGAGTTTACCCGCCAAATACAGGAGATGAAGCATCCCGCAACTACATCCGGAGTCCCGAAGCTTGGCTTAGATGGTATTGCAGTGACTCTTCTACACTCCTGATCATTTGGATTCCTACCTGCAGAGCTTCTTACACAAAGGATGAAGTTACCTCTTGCCAGGACACCATCTCGTGGGCTAAGCTCAATAATAAAAGTAAGATTTTTATTAATTAATTTCAATGTATAATGAAGTTTAAAATATATATTGTACAAAACAAATAATCTAAACAAAAGGATTTTACAACATAAAAAACAACCCACTAAATTGATAATAATTGACATTAACAGATACAAGACGTTCAACAAAAAGTTCACAATCAAAATTATAGATTCAATAACAATAAAGGACAAAGCGAATCACTTAGAAACACTTTATATTAAGAAATTTAGATCGCTTACTCCAAATGGATGTACGAAATGCGGAATACAATAAGGATCTAATAGCAAGGAGAGTAGAGAGAGATACGATGCAAAGTAGATTAGTGAAAAATCAAAAACTTTAGATTAACACACTATTACAAAGTGATGGTGTCATCCACCCATGCGCTCTCAAGGTAGAGCTTAGATGGCGGTTCAGACAACTAGAGCAAGTAGGAATACAAGGGATTAACAATCCTTCAACAAGGATGTGTTGTGTGCGTCAAGTATGCACACCATTCTATCAAATTACTCATGAGAAGGCCTCCTTATATAGATGTAAGGGAGCCTCTAAACGCCCATATGCTACCCTTAGATACCCAAGTCCAAGTAGGACGCTCGCATGCGCCATGTGTAGCCGCCTTTGGGTAGACAAGTCCTCTTAGAATTTGACTACCGGCCAAGAAAATCCAGCCACCAGCCACCGACCACCGGCCATCGACCACCAGACGTCCATTTTCCATTTGTCTTCCGACCATCGTCCGGCTAAGATATTTCGGTGAAGAGGAATATTCCGGTGAAAGGAATAAAAAGTCTCCGGGACTTCCGTCCCCGAGGCCCCCAACATTGGCCTTGAATTTCTCTGCACCATCCACGATCACAAATAGAGATCCCATCAGTGTACAAAGTTGGAATCCACCGAATATATGTGCACCATTGGCTTCTCCTCATATGGGGGCCTTACAAATTGTGCAATATATATTGTGGTGGCAAAACTGAGAGAGGTGGGCATTGCAAGTATAGCAACAATGAATACAATGTTTTTTCCTGAAAATCCTTCTTCTTTTAACAAATACTATTACCTAAAAAAAAGAGATCTTATTTAATTTAAAGGGTTGTTATCTCTTTCCAACTCTCTCTCTCTCTCTCTCTCTCTCTCTCTCTCTCTCTCAAGTACTCAAAGAGCTGTCCTAAAGATACACACCAAAATACTACTAATAAACATAAAGTGTTGATTTTAGAAATTTATATTCAAAATGATACATTATAGACGGAATCTATTGCAAAAATGTATACATTTCACATTAAATCTAACCCTACACAACCACTTCACACTCAACCATTAGCTAACTGCCCCATACTAGTTGTATATGTAAAACAACTATCTGTAATGTTGTTTAGCAACACTTGTACCTCAACAAGTCATTCTAACTATCCGACAATTTCTAGCCACTGAAATTGCTCTTGATACGTCGTGCTGAAAATGGTCTAGAAAACAGATTGGACCAGCACCTAGGGACTTTGTCGTGACACATAATTGAAATAATGGGCGCCAGTGTCAGTCTAGAGACTCATATTCTCCGCATGTGGAATATGTCTCATGTAAGAATGTTTAAAAAAGAGCATCCTTCAAGTACAAGATATACTTGTGTGTGGAGGTAACTCTAAACACTCTGCAACAAGAGTGAGAGGGACCCTCATTCGTTGCTCCACACTGGCTAAACCGAACTCCTCGAGTCCCTAGACCATGTTGTATCCCATGTGACAACATGTGCCAAATCGAATCCGACAAGTGGATTCATAACAACATAATGTACATTGTACACTAGGCCCAATATACTTGTTTCGACATGCCCTTGGCATGGCCTTGGGGATTGAACTAAAAGTTCAGTTACCCGTATTCTAATGCACAGGAGTACGTCTCTCATCTGTGAAAAACCAAGCAACAATGCACTGGAAACCCTGGGTGTTGCCTTCACAATCCAAACCCGTTGGGTGGAATCTACGTAGTCAACCCCTTGGTAAGACCCTTTGTAGAAACTGCTCAACTAGCAGGTAACGATAACCAACATAGTCAACTGTGTACAAAAATGATTGAAATCAACTTGACAAGTTGAATTTGTCCACTACCCCGTGGTAGATTGCGGACGTCTTTCCTTGAAAGTGCAACTGGGATATATCAAAATGTGATCCCGAATACCGATGGAGTGATTTAATAATCACTCGTTGGGTCTTACCCCAAAACTGTGCTTCCATAGACACTCGTAGTGCTATAGAGAAAGCAGAAGATCCACACGAGTGAGATGCCTAGCTGGTAAGAATAGCCATGTCGTCTCAACTGTTTGCTGCCGCTAGACTCCATGGTATAGATTAGCTAATGTGAGTTCAAGAGTATCAAAAACTCAACTTGAGGGTTGCACTAGAAACATGTAGTGCAAAAATGACACCCTAATCATCCGAAATGACAAGACTCTTACTCGTCCATTAACGTCGATGTATTCAATGTGTACTCCACTGGGCAGATATGTTCGATCATAAGAACAATCACCCAAGGAATGAAAATACTTGGGTCCTACCCAAGATCTGACAATGGCTCTTAGCCAGCCTGTGTGTGGCTCCTAGCCCTTACGGCAATTAGTGTTCAATCGATAAACCGATGAAGACTAATGTGAATGGCATCTTGGCCAATTTCTAGTTGAGAGTTAGAGCACCCAGGCTCATGCAGACTCCCCAACAAAACATGTATCAAAAGATTCTTAGAAAGTTTTCATTATTCTTGAGAGAAATAAGAAAAAGAGAGAGAAAGAGGTAGCATGCTAGGTTGAGGAAGGTTTCTTAACGTAATGTAGTGCGTACCCAATCCATGTGCTCATGTGCATCTTATGCCTAGGTTGCAGCTTATTCTATAAGCATACAACAATCTGTCTGTATGACGCTCACATCGAGGGAGGCAACAAAAAAGACAAGTCAAATCTTGACCATCTACCGTGTATGGGGTTGTGATTGTACGAGGATGACTTGAATAGGGCACCTTGCCAGTGAATCTAGTCAAAATTTTAGGTTCTTTTTAGTGGTGTTGTGCATTGACAACAACCAAAAAGCATGTCAAACAATCCATAACTTATCTTGGCCGTGACAAAGTGTCTGGTGTTATAGCGGAAGCATAATCCATGATGTAGTGGAGTCCAGTCCACCTGGATAGCATGCCTTGTAGGCAAGGTTGTAAGCCCTTGGCTACTGTGACGGTCTTAAGCACGAGAGGCCAAACCAGAAGTGCCTTGCACAGTCTGCATGGGTAGTGGGACATCATAACAGGATGTCACTACACCTAAAATGGGAGCAAATTTTTTATCGTACCTGTTTCCCAAACTTGCGTGCCAATGCCCTTAATGCCAAGTCAATGGGCAATATCTGAGCACGATCTAGAAGCCGTGCTTCATGTGAAACTGGCAAAGCACATTGTTTTGCATAACAAACAACGTAAATATGTAATCATGAAAAAACAAACAAAACATAAATTGGCTAACCTGGCCATCCCGTTGTAACCAGTTTTCTTGAAATTCTGAAGGAAAAACTCGCTGGAAGATGGTTCATAGCCATAGCTACTGTGCGAGAGGGAGTTGTCGAGTTGTCGTGTATATCATATACACCCTCTTTGCATGTAATGAAAGAGTACGCTGGCATATCGTGATATCCTTCCCAAGTTTGTATGCTCATAGCATATGCCAAATGTGGGGAGTCTCAATGCAAGATGCTCTCAGGTACTCCTCTCGATGAATCTTGCCAATGATTTCAAGAAACGGTGACAATTAGTCGGCCATGCCGATCATGTGTGCCACTGTCGGTTGCCCTAGTCATGAGAAAAAGAGTGATGTCTGTCCTGGAAACAATTGTGTACCATTCATCAAGTCGAGGTACAAGCCGTGTTGATCTTCATAAGTTTCGTGTAGTTTTGCTTGGCTCTCCGACATTTAACCTCCGACAAGCGTGTGCTATCGAGGTTTTTGTGTATCCAAGCCATGCTTGATACGGGTTTGCAATTAATCATTGACCTTTTGCCAATAATATATGCATCAAAATTTTAATGTTGAAGATAACTGTCACAAGCCTTGCTTTTGCTTGGAGTGCCTAAAGTGCGCCCATCTCCGTTGCAAGATAAAACTATGGAGCATATTTTGAAACATTTGCCGAATAAATTGAAGACTTAGACGTACCTTGAATGTTTTTGGGTGCACCTTGAAGCCTCTCTAATAGGCTAAACAACCCTCAACCTCAACAAAGTTGAAGGTTTCTGCTTTGAGTTGGCCATGCTGAGCATCTTTGCTACCAAGCCAAGCTATGAAAAGATCTCAAAATACCATGCTTCAAAGTCTGCAAATTTTGAGACTCCCTTTTTGAAAAGCCTTGCCGGTATGGTGATGGAAGTACTTGCCAATCTTCTGCAGTCCTTGTAACGACCCTTTCTGTAGTTTTGAGGTCATATCCGTGGATGACTCTCTTGTCGCCTGCTTATTGTAACCAAGAAGATGGCATTGCATATTTGGAAATTGTACTGTTGAATGCCGAGGCTATGAAACCCCAAGGGCTTCGCATCGATGCGTGTCTGCAAGTTGACATTTCAGAGATCTGTGCCATGGGCTAAGGCCCTTATGGCTAGGGTGCCCAACTTGGGGCGCCCGATTGTGGACCCCTAAAAAAAGAAAATTAAAAAATTAGCGATGGCTTCCTTAGTAGTGTGCGCGAAGCAGACGGGATGCAGGGAAGTCCGCGTATGGCGCTCCAACGTGCATGGTACAGGAACGAATGTTGTTCCTGACTGCAGCGCAATCAACCCAAGCCAGATTTCATTCGATTTGGTGATGCTCGCCACTCTGCCCACTTGTGTGCAGGGGATACTTCCCACGGCACTTCACCTCCTTTGAGCCACCATAGATCTAAGGGTTGGCTCCTATGGCTCTACCCCCCCTTCGGCCAAAAAGGCTATCCCATGTCTGCATTTCCTCGGTTCAAGCTTGTCTTGCTTAGGTCGCTTGCCCACGGCCTCGCAGCTCTTCCCTTGCAAGAGGGCTTGCCCACGACCAGAGAGAGAGAGAGAGAGAGAGAGAGAGAGAGAGAGAGAGAGAGAGAGAGAGAGAGAGAGAGAGAGAGAGAGAGAGAGAGAGAGAGAGAGAGAGAGAGAGAGAGAGAGAGAGAGAGAGAGAGAGAGAGAGAGAGAGAGAGAGAGAGAGCAAGACCATGCATGCAACCGTTCTCCCCCCTCCTCCATGCTCCCTTCTTCCTCCTCCCAGCTTGCTCTGATACCAGTGAAAGACATAGGGAGATAGACATGCCACTAACCACCCAACCGTACCTATATATAGGCCCTTGGCCCTCCTATATATATCCCCTGTACTGCACGTGTATCCTCGGCCCCTAGCAAGGGCCGTGCCCTCCTATAGTCCTACCCTTGGCATGACACCTATCACCCACAAACGGATGGCCAAAGCGAGATAGCCAATCTTACAATACTTGATCTACTAAAGACTTATGTTACAAAAGTAGATCAACGCTCACAATGGGAGAAGTACTTACCCCTCGTAGAGCATACGTACAATAATATTGTCCATACTACTATGGGGAAGGAACCTTTTGAGATCATAGAGGGAAGACCTAAAAGTCCCTTGCTACTTAAAGTACATGGAAAGATCTTTGTTGCCGATGAGTATGCCATGACCTACCAAAAGATTAAGGAGGTTATATCCATCTCTCAACAAAGGCAAAAAGTTTTTGCTGATAAGCATAGAAGAGCCTTAACATTAAAAAAAAACGATTGGGTCTTACTTAATTTTCTCAAGGCTCGATTGAGGCAAAAAACCGGCAACAATCCTACGGGCCAGCTAATGTGGAAGACAAGATTTAGGGTTGAAAAGCTGAACGCTGCCTTCTTGTTGTGAAAACGATACAGTTGTTCAAAAACACAGCTCCCTAAGTCCATGTAGATGCTCTTGTGTAAGCAAGTGATTTGGCGTGTCGAGGTCAAGTGGTAAGTGTCTATCCACCCAAGATGGTAGTGTTTCCTCTGGGAATGTCGTGATCCCATATGCCATGAGCATGGCCATATCTCGTGTGCACTCCTTTGATGAGTGTGTAGGTGTGTTCATAACAAACCACAAGTCACACTTCCTCTAGAGTGCACAATCGCCAAATGATGGTTGGAATGAATGGATCTCCCAAGGTCTCTACGCCCATAGATGATCAAGCCGATGTCGAACATACTATATACTGCAACAGACTGAGAAAATACACGGACTACCACGAGATGGTGTCTTGGCAGGAAGTAACTTCATCCTTTGTGTAAGAAACTCTGCAGGTAGGAATCCAAATGATCACGAGTGTAGAAGAGTCACTGCAATATTATCTAAGCCAAGCTCCGGGTGACTCCGGATGTAGTCGCGGGATGCTTCATCTTCTGTATTTGGCAGGTAAACTCTCCAAGAGATTCCAAATCACCGAAGTCCCACTCTAGTCTGTAGATTCCAAGCCATGAACTTGTCTAGGAAGAGATCGAAGATCCTCTCCCTAAGTCCATGTAGATGCTCCTGTGTAAGCAAGTGATATGAGGTGTTGAGGTCAAGTAGTAAGTGTCTGTCCACCCAAGATGGAGGTGTTTTCTCTGAGAATCTTAGAATCCCATATGCCATGAACATGTCCATATCTCGTGTGAACTCCTTCGATGAGTGCATAGGTGTGTCAATAGCAAACCACAAGTCACCACCTCATCTGGAGTGCGCAACCGCTGAGGGATGGCTGGAATGAATGGATCTCCCAAGGATTGTACGCCCGTAGATGATCAAGCCAATGCCAAAGATAGTGTGTACTACAACAATCACTAAGAGACCGAATGGACCACCATGAGATGGTGACCTATTAGAGGTAAGTTCATCCTCTGTGAAAAACACAAGCAAGAAGACTGTTGTCCACCCAAAAACGTGACTACGAGGTGATAAAAACGCTTCCGTCCATCGATTTTCAGCATGCTCCTATGCTCTCGGCAGTGTATGGAATGGTGTAGAGGGTGTAGGGAGGGTGGGAATCAATGTCAGAGTCCTTGATGGGCTGAAAACAGAGAAAACAACAGTGGAAATATGGCTGAAATCTGATGATTTGAAGAGGAACAAGATCGGCAAGGCACCGGATGCCGAGTTGGTGTGCAAGGCAAGATTTAAGGTTGAAAAGCTGAGCGCTACCTTCTTGCTATAAAAATGATACAGTTGTCCAAAAACACAGCTCCCTAAGTCCATGTAGATGCTCTTTTGTGTAAGCAAGTGATCTGGTGTGTCAAGGTCAAGTGGTAAGTGTCTGTCCACCCAACATGGTGGTGTTTTCTCTGGGAATGTCGGGATCCCATATGCCGTAGCATTGCCATATCTCGTGTGCACTCCTTTGATGAGTGCATAGGTGTGCCCATAGAAAACCACAAGTCACCACTTCCTCTGGAGTGCGCACCGCCAAATGATGGTTGGAATGAATGGATCTCCCAAGGACTCTATGCTTGTAGATGATCAAGTTGATGTCAAACATACTATATACTGCAACAGTCCTGAGAAAACGCACGGACTACCATGAGATGGTGTCTTGGCAGGAGCTAACTTCATCCTTTGTGTAAGAAATTCTGAAGGTAGGAATCCAAATGATCAGGAGTGTAGAAGAGTCACTGCAGTATTATCTAAGCCAAGCTCCGGGTGTTTCCGGATGTAGTCGCGGGATGCTTCATCTTCTATATATGGTGGGTAAACTCTCCAAGAGATTCCAAAGCACTGAAGTCCCATTCTAGTCTGTAGATTCCAAGTCATGAACTTGTCTAGGAAGAGATCGAATGTAACATTTAATGGCCTGATAACTTATGTGTAGCGGAAATTAGCATGAACATAGTGGGCATTTCATTAGAGTAGATTCCTAATGAGAATTACAAGAGTGCTTGGGTGGAGAGAGCAACAAAAAGCATAACACCTAGTTAGATAGCATCGACAATACTTTCAAAAGAGAGATCAATTAAGCTATTGACAACAGTTGAGGACCGGATTTTCATGGAGCCGGTCCCCCCTCCAAAAGGCTTTGTATTATGGTTTCTCCCATCAAGAGAGACATTGTACAATACAATTCTTTGTGTTCCTTCAAGACTAGCTAGTGCAATGAAGATGGAAACTTCATGCACTAAGCAAAACACTTAACAAACACAACTTGAATTATCCCCGTTCTCAAACCCAAGACCTCACACACCTTCGAAGATGGTGAGAGCTAGCAGGGTATGAGAGTAGATTGAGAGGAAGAAGGAGTATCTTACGAGAAAGATGTACATCTCCTCACATAATCACTCATATGTAGCATAGCTTAGCTTAGTAATTAGCTTGGTAGAGGAGATGAGCATGCATTGAAGCTTGGCTCTTGGTTGGATTTGCATCCACATGCCAAGAGAGTGTTGATGTAGGCTTCTTCTATCTCACAAGCTTGGAGTAGGTGATGAGTTCTCCATTAAAGCTTGGGAAGAGATAGTCTTCTCTTTCTTCAAACATGAGCTTATGTGAGTGTGTGTGTGATAATACCTTGCAAAAATCAGCCCCCTCTCTCTCTTGGGCGAGCCCTCTTGCTAAATGATCTTCCTGAAGCCTCATTGGCCCTCCCCAAGTCAAGCCAATTACAATTAAGCAGCATAAGTGATAGCCTTCTGACATGTGTCCCCCTTTCCCCTTTTGTGAGAGCTTTAGGTAATTAAATAATTAAACTAAGCTCTCATTGGACCCCTTTGCCTCCTGGCCAATAGGAATCAGGCAAGCCATGGGGCTCCTGAATGCTCATTGGACCCCTTGGGAGACTGCCCAATAGTCTTCTAGGAGACTTAATTCTCATTGGTTTTTTTTATTAAATGTTTTTAAATTAATTAAACTAGATTTACTCTAGCTTAATTTTCATTGGTCCACTTCAAGGGTCATCCAATAGAAATTGGGCACACCTTGTGGGCATCTGGCCTAGGGAGCCGACATGTGTCCCTCATTCCCTTTGTGTAAAGGGAGCCTGTGTGTGTGTGTGTGTGTGGCTTTCTCTCTCATCCCCTACCTTTAGGGCTCGCCCCCTCCCATGTAGGGATGTGCAAAGACTTTTAGGGCACACATAAAGCATCCAATTTTCCCTAGGGTTGACCTTTGTACACAACCTTTGAATTTTGGAACCTTAGCATTTTGGAAGTCTTAATGGGCTGAACCTTAGGGTCTTTTTAGCCCATTGTTGCACATGGCTCTTTTGTAGATGGCCCCCCCTTTGGATCCCTATTTTCCCTCCTTTGGATCCCTACTGTGGCCGGTCTGCTAGCTTAACCAATATTCTAGCTTTTTCTCCCCTGGCCTTCCCCACATTAAATGATCAGTTTAATATGAGAAAATCATTTAGGAGAATTAGATATTGATTATTATGAAAATACCTCTCTCTTGAAATCATAGTCGTCCTCGACTATGGTGTAGAGAAGATAAAGCATGTTCATGAGTCCTTTTCTTAGCGGGTAGAGGATCCCTATGTTACCCTACGACATCATTCCACAATGGATGACTAGTCCATTTGGCGCTTGAGAGCCTGAGGCTGCCGCAAGCATGTCTGCACATTAGTCCTATCAATCTTCCATAATAGAGTGACAAGCTCTACTTGGTGTTTGGGAGACGTCGTCTCCGCAAACTTGATCTAAGCATGCATACTACTTCATTTTTGTGCACAAATAAAGAAAAAGAGAGTCTTATAAGACAGAAATTTTGTTCATTTTTAACATTTTGTACATTTGCTTACTCTTGGGAAGCATTGACAAGGTTTAGGTTATCCTTTAATTGTATGCCTTGCATCCATCTAGCATCTTCAAAAGGATAATTCTTAAACTTAATAAGATATCGTCGGATAGTCTTACCGCCTCTTAGTACTTTGTCTTCATGTCGGAGAATGGACTCGGGCTGCAACACCTCTTCTTGGTCCTCGATCTCCGGTGGGTCTTCAATAGTTGGTTCTTGAGGTGGCTCTCCTTTGTAAGGCTTTAATAGGCTCACATGAAAAGCATTGTGTATGAGCCAATGATTGGGCAACTTAAGTTGATAGGCCATGTCATTGATTGGCCTAAGAATCTGGAAGGGACCATAGTACCGTTTTGCTAGTTTAGCATAGTACTTTTGGTGGCCCGTAGGATTCTTGCCAGTCGTGTGCCTTAATCGAGCCTTGGGAAACTTTAACAAGACCCAATCGTTTTCTTTAAAGGCTTGGGCTCTTCTGTGCTTGTCAGCAGCAGCCTTTTGCCTTTGCTGTGAGATAGAGATAGCATCCTTAATCTTTTGGAAAGATTCTTGTAGGTCTCGGCTATACTCATCTGCAGCGAAGATCTTCCCATGTACCTTAAGTAGCAAGGGACTTTTTGATCTTCCCTCAATTACCTCGAAAGGTGCTTTTCTCATGGAAGTATGTACAGTGTTATTGTAAGCATACTCCACTAAGGGTAAGTACTTCTCCCATTGGGATCTTTGATCTACTTCCGTTACATAGGCTTTTAGTAGATCGAGAATTGTTAGGTTAGCTATTTCACTTTGGCCATTCTTTTGTGGATGATAGGCCGAAGAGAAATTTAGCCTTGTCCCTAAATTCTCAAAGAGACCCTTCCAGAAATTACTGGTCATTCTAGGATCTCTATCCGACACTATGGACATTGGCAAGCCATGGTATTTGAAAATTTTTGAAATGAAGAGGGTTGCCATTTGATGGGCTTTGATAGTCTTTTTGACAGGTATAAAATGAGCTTGTTTACTGAACCTATCTACTATCGTCCATATTCCCGTATTCCCATGGATAGACTTAGGCAATCCAAAGATAAAATCCATGGATATGCTCTCCCATGGTGAATTAGGGATTGGCAAGGGTTGAAGCAATCCAGGTTGCTTCCCTCTATCAAATTTTGTCTTTTGACATACCACACATTTGGAAACATACTCTTGTATGTTCACTTTCATGGTAGGCCAATAGAAATATGTTTCAATTCCCTTTAAGGTAGACTGAATCCCTCTATGCCCGCATAAGATGGAGCATGAGATTCATACATTACTTTCTCACGTAGTGAGTTAGTAACGCATAGTCTATTGCCATAGAGAAGATAACCATTTTGTAAAGTAAATGGTTCTTCTTTCTTCCCTAATGCAAGGGCTGAAATCACATCTCTAAAATCGGGATCAATAGCATACTCATCTATCATTGAAGATAGATCATTGTGAGTTGCTATGGAAACCGCATTCACTCTCGGCCGTCTTGAGAGTGCATCGGCTACTTGATTATGCTTGCCAGCAATGTGAGCAATATGAAAATGAAATTGTGAAAGGAAATTTGCCCACCTCATTTGTTTGTCGGAGAGCTTGGTCTGTGTCATGAAGTACTTAAGACTTTGGTGATCCGTTCGCAGAATGAAAGGAGTCCCCAATAAATAGTGCTTCCATGAGTCTAAGGCATGTAGAACTGCAAGGAGTTCTTTTTCGTATATGCCTAGAGCTTGCTCAACAGGGTCGAGCCTTCGACTCTCATAGCCTATGGCGTGCCCTTCTTGGAGCAAAACAGCTCCAAGGCAATCACCACAAGCATTGCATTGGACCTCAAATGGTTTTGAGAGATCCGGTAGTGTAAGCACAGGTTGAGAGATAAGCTTTTCTTTAAGCTTTTCGAAAGCATTGTTCTCCTTAGCAGACCATGTATACATAACGCTTTTCTTTGTTAGGTCATGTAATGGTCCCGCAATTTGTGAGAACTTTTCTATGAAGCGTCTATAGTATGCACACATACCTATGAAGCTTCTTAGTTCATGCAGATTCCTTGGTTTAGGCCATCCTTTTATTACCTCTAACTTGGATGGATCCATTTGGATGCCATCTTGAGAGATAATGTGACCTAAATACTGAATCTCTTGCAAGAAAAATTCACTTTTCTTTCGATTAACATAAAGTTTATTCTCTCTTAAAACTTGAAATATTACCTGGAGATGTTGCTTGTGTTCCTCCAATGAATTAGAGTAGATGATAATATCATCAAAGAACACTCCAGTGAAGGTTCGATGAGGCTTGAACAACTTCTCCATCAAGCGGTTGAATGTGGCTGGTGCATTGGTCAAGCCAAAAGGCATGACAATGTATTCGTAAAGACCAAATGTAGTACGAAATGCGGTCTTTACAATGTCTTGATCAACTATCCTTATTTGATGATAGCCACTTTTTAGGTCAACCCTACTGAAGTAGGTCGATCCTTGTAGCTTATCAAATAGGTCTTCTACCCGTGGAACGGGAAACCTATTCTTGATAGTGATCCTATTTAGTGATCTATAGTCGACACACATACGATATGTGCCGTCTTTCTTTTGCACTAATAGCACAGGTGAGCAAAATGGAGATGAGCTTGGCCTAACCATACCCTTCTCAACTAACTCATGCACTTGCGGCATAATCTCCTCTTATTGAGCTTGAGAAACTCTATAAGGAGGTTTATTAGGCGGTGAACTTCCTGGAAGAAGTTCAATTGCATGGTCATCATTACCTCGTTTAGGAGGTAGCTCACAAGGGATGTCGTCAATAAAAACATCTTGAAACCCCTTGAGAAAATTGGATAACTCTAATTCCTTTTGGTTGCTTTTATTTTCGTTTGTTAAAGCATTAGGTTCATTTTGAGAATCTTTAACAAAAATCATGTACACGGAAATAGAGCTCTTTATTGACTTGTTGAAAGCTGGTGTATGTACAATGGGGATGGTGTTACCCATTTCCTTAGCATCTATATACATGTCTTTTTCCTTGAACTTAAAGGAGATTCTCCTTTCAGGAAATTTAACATCGGCAGCTAGGCGGTCAAACCATGGTGCCCCTAGGATTACATCCTCATGCTTGAGAGGAGAGATAAAGAAGTCCTCTTTGTCCACATAGCCTTGTACATGAAGCCTCAATTTCCCAATTAAGGGAGTGACTGAAGCTTCTTGCCCCTTGAAGGCACTATCTGCGGGTAGGACATCTCCCATCTTGTAGGATTGTATTCCTAGCTTGGTGGCCAACTCTATAGATATAAAATTGTGAGTAGAACCAGGGTCAAAGAGAATAAAAGCATCATGTTCTCTTACCTTTCCCCAAGCATGGCATAGAGGAGATCCTTTGTGGTGAGTTTGGTGAGTCTCCTTCTCTTGGATTTCAACCAAGGAAGCTCTAGGAGGATCTTGGCGGTTGTTCTTTTGGGGACAAGCGCGGTACGCATGCCCTTGTTCGCCGCACTTGAAACACCAGTTATCCTTACGATAACGCTCAAGCTCTTCAGGAGAGAGTTTATTCTTACCTTTGTAAACTCCCTTCTCTTTAGCTTTGTTGGAGTTGCCCTTAGGAGACTTTTGGACATTGTCCTTCCCCTTAGGCTCATTGGAACCCTTATTTTCCGGGGGCTTATTATTTCTTTTTGCCCCCGTTTGGAAATTGATTCGAGAGGCGACCATAGTGTGGTGTATTACCGCCGATATGGTACGTGGTCTTTGGGAGTTGACATACTCCGCCATTTCTTCGGTTTAGCCCGCACAAAATTGTTGCTTTTGCTCTCCAAAATCCAACTTTTTGAAGACAGTGGCTTTGAGTTGTAGGTCCCAAAACTTGTCTACATATTTGTGGATAGATTCATTGGGAGAGAGCTTTAAGCTTCGCCATTCGGTGAGTACTTTGTCTTTGGCATCGGTGGCCAAAAACTGCTTCATAATGGAAGCTCTTAAAGCTTTCCATGTTCGTGGAGCTTCACCGTTGGCTCGTAGGCTAGACCACCATTGTCTGGCGGACTTTTGAAAGTGCATAGCTACATGGCGTAGCTTAGAGGACTCCGTGAAGCCCCATCGAATTGTTGGATAAAGGCCAAGACTTTGTCCGTAGCACCAAAGGTACCATCATAGGTAAGGAAAGAGATGCTCTTCCCTCCCTCTTTGAATTTCTTCAACTTGGACGACCTCTTCCATGCGGCATAGGATTTCCTATGACTTCTTCTTTTTGATGGTTCAAAGGTTGCACCATCACTTTCTTCAGAAGGTGAAAAATTTGAAGAAGGTGGAGAAGAGGGTGACCTCTTTCTCGCCTTTTTCTTGTCTTGATCTTTGTCGTCTTCACCATAGCTTTCATAAGAGGAAGAGGATGAAGAAGATGGAGAAGAGGGTGTCCTCTTTCTTGCCTTTTTCTTCTCTTGCTTTTTATCATCCCTCTTTGAATTATGGCATGGAGAAGAGTGTGATGGTCTTCTCCGCTTTGGTGGTGATGGAGAGCGTTTAGCCCGCCGTCTTCGTGGAGCCATCTCCGCCGAGGTGGCGGGAGACTCGCTTCTTTCTCATTCCTTAGGTGGAGGCTCTTGAGTTCTCCTTTGGGAAGGAGATGCATCATCAAGAAGTAAATTCTTGAGCCCTTCATATGGATTCTCTTCTTCTTCCCGAATCGGAGAGAGACCTCTTTTGGTAGTCTCACAAGGAGGCTTCCTAGGTGTTCTCTCGTCATGGTGATGAGCTTGGAGAATCCCGTGAGCACGAAGCTGCCGTTGCACTTCACTTTGGAGAGATGGATTGCCCATGGCTTGTTGAAGCCTAGAAACAAGATAGTTAACAAGCATTGAAGCATCATTAGTAGCTTGCTCATGAGCAAAATCAAAGTTATCAACTTAATTTCACTCTCTTTACTATTGTCAGCCATTCTAACAACTTTTAGGTGTAATCTTTTTAGGTGTACTTTGGCACTTCAAGCCCTAGTTGCTACTCCTCTTTACCCCTTTAGAAAAAGCACTCAAGCTACTGTACCCGCGGCTCGAATACCATTAATTGCAAGGAAGAGAAGAGAGGGTCTTTCGACACCAAAACAGCACCGGCTCCTGTCAAGCTTCTAATAGCTCAATAGTGGTTAAGCCGTAGGCAAGCCCCGTAGGACTCCACTATTAAGACCATAGCTCTCGACGGTGATGCCCCGTTAACTGCATGAAGGCAGGCGCACTGCAAGGCTGAAAAATCCCTATTCTACTTACTCACAGGCAATTAATAATACCAACCATTTGTAGCTAGCTTGAGGACCTCCCTTCTTGAGCAAGAAAAGAGAAACCTTGAGCTCTGATACCAATGTAACATTTAATGGCCTAATAACTTATGTGTAGCGGAAATTAGCATGAACATAGTGGGCATTTCATTAGAGTAGATTCCTAATGAGAATTACAAGAGTGCTTGGGTGGAGAGAGCAACAAAAAGCATAACACCTAGTTAGATAGCATCAACAATACTTTCAAAAGAGAGATCAATTAAGCTATTGACAACAGTTGAGGACCGGATTTTCATGGAGCCGGTCCCCCCTCCAAAAGGCTTTGTATTATGGTTTCTCCCATCAAGAGAGACATTGTACAATACAATTCTTTGTGTTCCTTCAAGACTAGCTAGTGCAATGAAGATGGAAACTTCATGCACTAAGCAAAACACTTAACAAACACAACTTGAATTATCCCCGTTCTCAAACCCAAGACCTCACACACCTTCGAAGATGGTGAGAGCTAGCAGGGTATGAGAGTAGATTGAGAGGAAGAAGGAGTATCTTACGAGAAAGATGTACATCTCCTCACATAATCACTCATATGTAGCATAGCTTAGCTTAGTAATTAGCTTGGTAGAGGAGATGAGCATGCATTGAAGCTTGGCTCTTGGTTGGATTTGCATCCACATGCCAAGAGAGTGTTGATGTAGGCTTCTATCTCACAAGCTTGGAGTAGGTGATGAGTTCTCCATTAAAGCTTGGGAAGAGATAGTCTTCTCTTTCTTCACACATGAGCTTGTGTGAGTGTGTGTGTGATAATACCTTGCAAAAATCAGCCCCCTCTCTCTCTTGGGCGAGCCCTCTTGCTAAATGATCTTCCTGAAGCCTCATTGGCCCTCCCCAAGTCAAGCCAATTACAATTAAGCAGCATAAGTGATAGCCTTCTGACATGTGTTCCCCTTTCCCCTTTTGTGAGAGCTTTAGGTAATTAAATAATTAAACTAAACTCTCATTGGACCCCTTTGCCTCCTGGCCAATAGGAATCAGGCAAGCCATGGGGCTCCTGAATGCTCATTGGACCCCTTGGGAGACTGCCCAATAGTCTTCTAGGAGACTTAATTCTCATTGGTTTTTTTTATTAAATGTTTTTAAATTAATTAAACTAGATTTACTCTAGCTTAATTTTCATTGGTCCACTTCAAGGGTCATCCAATAGAAATTGGGCACACCTTGTGGGCATCTGGCCTAGGGAGCCGACATGTGTCCCTCATTCCCTTTGTGTAAAGGGAGCCTGTGTGTGTGTGTGTGTGTGTGTGTGTGTGTGTGTGTGTGTGGCTTTCTCTCTCATCCCCTACCTTTAGGGCTCGCCCCCTCCCATGTAGGGATGTGCAAAGACTTTTAGGGCACACACAAAGCATCCAATTTTCCCTAGGGTTGACCTTTGGACACAACCTTTGAATTTTGGAACCTTAGCATTTTGGAAGTCTTAATGGGCTGAACCTTAGGGTCTTTTTAGCCCATTGTTGCACATGGATCTTTTGTAGATGGCCCCCCCTTTGGATCCCTATTTTCCCTCCTTTGGATCCCTACTGTGGCCGGTCTGCTAGCTTAACCAATATTCTAGCTTTTTCTCCCCTGGCCTTCCCCACATTAAATGATCAGTTTAATATGAGAAAATCATCTAGGAGAATTAGATATTGATTATTATGACATCGAAGATCCTCTCCCTAAGTCCATGTAGATACTCCTATGTAAGCAAGTGATCTGACGTGTCAAGGTCAAGTGGTAAGTGTCTGTCCACACAAGATGTATAAGGCCTCGCAATGCACACTTTGGCTCGGCCGAGACTAGGTGGCTTCACCAACAACCCAGCTCGCAGGTATGATCAGGTTTTATGATTTCTGGCATGCACCACATCTGGCATACATGTCAACCAAGGCATTCCCAAGAATGATGTGTTTTTTTAACAGCCCTTGACTAACAATATCATCATGATTTTTTTTGCCCAGATAAGTATTTTGCCTAGTACCACATGCCTTAAAGATGCAATTGCATATGATTTCAAGCGTGACCTGCTAGGGACACCGTTCCAGACAAAGAGCTCTCAAAGCATGTTTTGTGCTTTCTGGCATGCAGCACATCTGGCATACATGTCAACCAAGGCATTCCCAAGAATGATGTGTTTTTTCAACAGCCCTTGACTAACAATATCATCATGAATTTTATTGCCCAAATCAGCAATTTGCCTAGTACCACATGCCTTCAAGATGCAATTGCAGGTGATTGCAACTAGAGAGTTGCCCTCGCTTTTCAAAGCCCAATGGTTGATATATGTGTAGCTTGCGTAACATAGATGACTACATCTGGAGGGACACCTTCATTTCGCATCCACAAAAACGCCCTAGCACCTTAGTGCTACACCTATTGGGAAAATAGCGCAATCAGTGCAATTGCTGAAAAATGCCAGATCAGCATTTTACCTAGTACCACATGCCTTCAAGATGCAATTGCAGGTGATTGCAAACATGACCTCTTTTTTTGACAGCCCATGACTAACCATATCAACATCATGAATTCTTTTGCCTATATGAGCATCTTGCAAAACATAGATGATTACATCTGGAGAGACACCCGCTTGTGTAATGCCACATGCCTTCAAGATTGCATCTATGGAGAGTTCCTCACTTCCCATCCACCAAAATCAGCCTAGTGCTACTTGGCTCTGTCCCAATTGGACATATCCCATTATTAGTGCGTTGAAAGGAGAGAGAGATTTTTAAAGGAAGACACATTTGACATAAATTTCCACCAAGGCATTCCCAAGCACATCCGTTTTCATCAACAACCCCAGGCTAAAAACATCATCGTGAATTTTTTTCCCACATCAATCTCTTGTGTATTGCCACATGCCTTCAATATACAAGACACACTCACATCGTATCCATTAAAAACAATCCAGATCTTCCTGATTCATGTCCCATTGGGCAATCCATAATTTTAGTGTGCTGCAAGGTGATTCCTACTATTTTCATTTGATAAAGCATTAGGATCTTTTATGGATTGTTTGACAAAAATCATGTAAGCAGAACTGAGCTTTTCATTGATTTTTCAAAAGCAAGAGAATTTACAAGAGGTATGGTACGACCAGGATCATTAGCATCTATGTGCATGTTCTTTTCCTTGTACTTGAAATACAATCTTCTTTCTGGGAACTTTACATTAGTCATACAATCAAACCATGGTGCCCCTAGGATGACATCTTCATGCTTGAGAGGAGAGACGAAGAAATATTGTTTGTCAAAAGATAGCCTTGGGCATGAAGCCTCAATTTCCTAATCAAGGAAGTACTGTGGATTCTTGCCCCTTGAAGGTTCCATCGGCTACAACAACATCTCCCATCTCATAAGCTTGAATGCCTAACTTGGTGGCCAACTCCGTGGATATGAAATCATAAGTAGAGCCAGGGTCAAACAGGATGAAGGCATCATGCTCCCTTACCTTTCCCCAAGCATAGGAGACATGCGATCCTTTGCAATGCGCATCCTCTTTTGGAGCTTTGATCGTGGAAGCTCTAGAAGTCTCATTGCGGGCATTTCTTTTGGGGCAAGAACGATAGGCATATCCTTGCTCGCCACACTTAAAGAATTTGTGGTCCTTACGAAAAGTTTCTAGCTCTTTATGAGAGAGTTTTATTTTTACCTTTGTAAATTCCCTTCTCCTTGGACCAATTGTTGTTGTTGTTGTTGTTATTATTGGAATTGCCTTGGGAAGAATTTTGGGCATTGCCCTTCCCTCTTGATTCATTTTTGTCTTTGTTTTCCATGGGCTTGACATTCCTTTTAGCCCCTTGTTGGAAATTGATGCGAAAAACAACCATAGTGTGGTGGATTATTTCGGTGATAGATCCAGGCCAATGGGAATTTACTTGGCCATTTTTTCACGTAATCCCGCACAAAATTGTTGCTTTTGCTCGGTGAAGTCTATCTTTTGAAAGATAGTAGCCTTGAGATGTAAATTCCAAAACTTGTCCACATATTTTTGGATAGACTTGTTGGCGAGCAGCTTCAAACTCTGCCATTTGGTAAGCACTTTGTCCTTTGCATCGCTTGCAAGTAATTGCTTCATGATGGAAACTCGTAGAGTTTTCCATGTCTTTGGGACTTTGACGTTGCCAGGAAGGCTAGCCCACCATTGACGAGAATATTTTTGGAAGTGCATAGCTACATGATGGCGTAGCTTGGAGGACTCTGTAAATCCCTCGTCTCCAAAGGCCACGTCAAATTGTTGGATGAGGGCCAATACTTTGTCAGTAGCAACAAAGGTGCCATCATAGGTAAGAAAAGAGATACTCTTTCCTCCCTCTTTGAATTTCTTGAGCTTTTGGGACCTTCTCCAAGCAGGATAATATTTGCGATGTCCTCTCCTCTTGTATTCTCTAGGAGAATCGTTGTTGCTTTCATCAGAAGAGGAGGAAGGTGAAGAAGAAGGAGAAGAGGGTGACCTCTTTCTTGCATTTTTATTTCTTTGTTTCCTCTCATCCCTTTTGGAGTGACGAGGAGAAGGACTATGGGATGGCCATTTCCTCTTGGGAGGAGTTGGAAATCGTCTAGACAACCATCATCATGGAGCCACATCTTCAGAGGAGCTTAGTGATTCCCTTCTTTCTTGTTCTTAGGATTCCTCCTCTCTTATGGGAGAGGGTATTCTTTTGGGAGTCTCATCAAGAGGCTTCCTAAGCTCTCTCTCCTCTTGGAGAGGAAGGGAAATCCCATAAGCATGAAGTTGTGGAGTAGCTTCGGCTTGCAAAGCAGTGTTGCCCATAGCTTGTTGCAACCTAGTAAGAAGATAATTAACAAACATGGGGGCATCATCATTAGCACCTTATGTACAAAATCAAAGTGGTCAATATTCATTCTACTCTCTTGATTATTTTCAGCCATGCTAATTAAACTTTTGTATAAATTACTTTGTGCTTTGGTACCCTCAAAAACCTTAGTTGCCACTCTTCTTTACCTTTGAAAATTAGTTCTCAAGAAGCCACACCTGTGGTTTAGAGACTATTGATTGTAAAGACTACTGGAGAGGGTTTAACATTGCTCGGTTGATTATGGTTCCTATTGAGCTTACTAGTAGCTCAATAATGGTTAAGCCAAAGGCAAGCCCCTAGAGAATCCATTATTAAGACTATAGTTCCCAACGGTGTATCTCAAACTAAGTCCTTTTCAACCAAGATAATAGATCCCTGTCCCACTTACCCTATTGCAATGAACATGTCCAACCTCCAACCATTCATTTGAACAACTTAAGGACCTCTCTTCTTAAGCAAGAAAAGAGAAACCAATAGATCTGATACCAATGTAATGGAAATGGCCTATGAACTTTGGGAATAGCGGAATTAAGAGAACTAGAGTGAGCATTTTTATGAGACTAATTTGAGAACATAGAGGGTGAACTTAATTAGCGGTAGCAACACAACCACTATACTTAATTAACTTGGCATGAACAATAATTTTGCAAGAGTGAGAATTAGAGAACTTGACAACAATTAAGGACCGGATTTATGTGGAGCTGGTCCCTCATCCAATAGGCTTTTGTATTATATATTCTCCCATAAAGAGAGACTTGATACAATACAATCTTTGGTTTCCTTGAGACCTAGGTGATGCAATGAAGATGGAAAACCTCATGCATCACAAGCATAACATAACCTTTGTAAAAAGCATTAACCATCCCCGCCCTCAGTCCCAAGGCCTCAAACACCTTCGAAGGTGGAGAGAGCTAGTAGGGAATGAGGGTAGGGAAGAGGAAGAAGAAACATTCATATGAGAAAGAAATAGTTCCTCACTTATCATCACTCTTCTTTCTTAGCATAGCATAATAGCATGATAATGAAGATGGAGAAGATGGCTAGCTTAAGCATTGAAGCATGGCTCTTGGTTGGGTTTGCATTCCATTGCCAAGAGTGTTGGTGTAGATTCTCAACTTCTCAATAAGCTTGGAGAGGGAGATGGAGTTCTTGCACTTGGCACTTCACACAACGAGAGAGAGAGAGAGAGAGAGAGAGAGAGAGAGAGAGAGAGAGAGAGAGAGAGAGAGAGAGAGAGAGAGAGAGAGAAAGAGAGAGAGCGGGAGTATACCCCCCAAGCTAGCCCCCAAGTTGCATGGTCGACCCCCTCTTATTGGCCTTGCTTGAAGCTCATTGGCTCTCTCAAGCCTAGCCAATCACAAGCCTGGGTCATAACTAGTAATAGGGGTAGTCCTTGGACAAATGTCCTCCTTTCCTCTTTGAGAGAGAGGACTTGATAAATGCTAAACAATTAATTTAAATAGCTAAATCATCATTGGACCCCTTTAGAGCCAACCAATAGGCTTTACGCACCTTATGAGGGCAACATGGAGAGGAGATTGACGTGTGTCCTTGTTGCCTCTTTAGACTAGGCTTGTCTTGAGTGAGGGTCTGTGTGTTCTCTCTCATGCTCCTACAAGTAGGGCTCCCCCCCCCCCCCCCCCCCACGTGTAGGGATCCTTGTTGACTTTTGGAACACCTTAAGCCCCTCAAGCACCTTAGCCATCAAGCACGAAAAGCACCTTAGTCATGAAGCACCTTAAGCACCTTAGTCATTAAGCACCTCAAGCACCTTAGCTAGCAAGCACGAAAAGCACCTCAAGCACCTTAGTCAGCAAGCATGACAAGCACCTCAAGCTTGGCTCGGGTTCCCGTCTCAAGCACATCCTAGCTTGCCTAAGGTCGTAGGTACAAGGAATTTTAACACTAACCTTTGAAGGTCTTTAATAAAGCTAACCCTAAGGTCTTTCAATCTCCATTAGCTAGCATTGCTCTTTAACAAACCATTTCTCATTTGGACCCATTGACTTTGGCCCTGTGTCGAGATAGATCCATAAGCACATGTCTATATTCTAGCTCTTCTTCCATTTATTCTCCCACATTAAATGATCAGTTTAATATGAGAAAATCATTTGGGTTATTTAGATATTAGATTTTATGACACTCCTCACCTTGGCCTGAAGCCTAAGGAGATTAATCTCGTCTAATTCCCTTTCATGCAAGGTTTGCTTGATCTTCAACCATTCCATGTGATCTTGGTCAAAGGCCTTGCCTTGCATTTTCTTTTGGCCTAGCTCCTCAAATCTCAATTTGCAGGTTGAAATTGTATGGTTGTTAGCCTTTTTGAGCGCATGTCCAACTATCTTGATTGCTGTTTGCATTTTTTTACTAAACCTTTTCGATGAGTCAGTCCTTTCGTTGTTGATGATGTCCTATGTCCACAACCCAAGACACTAGAGCCTTAAAGTGAGCATTTCTCAGTCACAAAATTTTGAAGATTGATTCTAAGATTGTAGAGGTTATTTAATGAGATTATAAAAGACTCTGAAAATTCAAGAACCTCTACTAGTATTTAGTCCACATACTACGATGCTATGGAGATTCTTCTCATCAAGCTCTTAACCAAAGGCTCTAAGGATTCCTCTACTTTTTACTTGTTTTGAGTATTCATTGATGCTTTGAATAAGAGGAGAACAAAATATGATGATCAAATAAGCCACTAAGTTGCTAGGGCCATGGAGATATTCAGCTCCACGGTCCTATTTATACTCAAGCTTCTCTTTGTTGTAAAGAGCCACAAGAGCATGAGTAATGAAATTACATTGACAGTGGACTACTCCTATACATCAGAGAACAACCACACTATAACTAGACCCACAAACTATCACCACTAGATAAACATATTGAGTATGTATGGCAAAAAATATTCAATCTTTGTGATGAAAATCTTCATATGCTTTTTGGAGGAGCTCACATAGTAGCTATGATACACTCTTCATACATCATCAAAAGTAGCCTTTTCACATCCTTGCAGTCAAGAAATTTCTATTGTTTCCAAGGACAGCTGGTATGATGAGAAGTGCAGATAGACATGGGCTACCTTGTAGCATGAGGTTACTTTGGGACTCCTTACCTTGGGTACTTATAGAAAGTCACAAATAGGTTTCTAATGCCTTATTAGACAAAAGAAATAAGATTTCCTTGAGTAGTTAGAGAAAGACTTGTTAGACAAAAGAAATAAGCTTTCCTTAAGCAATTAGAGAGAGACTTATTAGGCAAAAGAAACGAGCTTTCCTCCAGTAGTTAGAGGGATACTTGTATGAAATACTTTCAAGTAGGGACTCTAGATAGCACAAGAAAGCCTTCAAACGTAGCTCTATTAAATATTAAACATATGTGAGAAAAGTGCTTCTATAGTGTCTTTAGAAGCATTTGATATATATGTATAGGAACAATAGAACTTGTGCTACAAATCTTAAAAAAGCCTTCAAATGTGGCTCTATTAAACATACTAGTCTAGTTGGCGGCCTTCAGCCGCCTGTGTGTGTGTTTGTGTGTGTGTGTGTGTGTGTGTGTGTGTGTGTGTGTGAGAGAGAGAGAGAGAGAGAGAGAGAGAGATGATGTCGCTTGTGTGGTCGGAGAGGTGCAGAGCACACTTCTGGAGTGAGGAGACGTTGACACGTGTTTGGGGAGGGGTCCTGAATCCCCCTATTATAATTGTATAATTATAATAGGGGGAGAGGTGCAGAGCACACTACAAGAGTGAGGAGACGTTGACACGTGTCTGGGAAGGGGTCCTGAATCCCCCTATTATAATTGTATAGATGCGACCAAAAGATTTGGAGCACAAAGGCACCTAAGTGCTCCACTTGGGCTGGGCACTACAAATTAACAAATATTTGATTGGCTCTTGACCAAAGTTAACAACAAAATGAGAAGATGGAAGTTTGTGCTCCTCACCCTCCATAGTAGAGTCTTGGTGATTAATGCCTTCATGGTACCGTACATTTCATTTGTATCGCCGTTGCTAAAAATGAGAAAATCCAATTGGAAAGAATTCTTGAAACCTATCAAGCGGCTTTTATGGAAAAACAACATGAAATCCACAACCTCTTGCCAATGGGGGAGATGGGAATGGGTAGCAAGACCTAAGAATCAAGGCGGAATCGGGATTATTGACCCCATGGTGCATGCAAAAGCTTCATGTGTGCCAAACTTGTTGTCTATTTGATGAATCAGAAATAGAAGTGGGCTATCATGACCTGGGATATACTAAACAATGCAAAGCTTGCCTCAAAAGGGGGCATTTGGAAGATGTCCACTGTGCCAAACAAGATCTTAGCACCTTGTTGGACATCCTTGAAGCTTGGTGGCTGCACAGGGGAACTAGAACAAAAGTGCAACAAAGCAGCCTCAACTTTGGAATGGGGAGAGAATTTCAGATACTTTGAGGATTCCTCCTCAATCGATCCCTCTGGCTCTGCAAACTTGGAAGGGGATCCTTGCCTTTTGGAGGGAAGTTGCATAGTTGGTGAACAACAAAGGAATCTCTAAACTTTATCATCTTTGGGATGACAGAAGCTTTTGCTAGAAGGATGTGGAGCTCATGGTGTTGCAACATAAATTGGGTATGTACAAAAGGCTTTTGATTTTTAGTAGACTCTTGGAAGTGCTGACATCCTCATTTCCACCTGTCTGGGGATCATAAAAAGATTGGAGAGCCTAGCATTGGCTGAAAAACAAAGTGTTCTCGCTTCCCAAGACCCGGAGTACCTATAATGTGCTAGTGTACAAATCAGATTGGGTTGCCCCACTCAACAGAATCTGGAAGAAAAACTGGCCAGAAGAATGCTGGCAAAAGAGGGTTACTTCCATCTGTGAAATTAAAGGGCTTGGATACATAAAGGTGTTTATCTGGAAGGTGCTTTGGGGAGCCTTGCCCACTGGGAATAAGGTGCACGCTAGAGGGCTCGACTCTAATAATTGTTGTGGCTATAGGTCAGCCTTGAAAAAAGACCCCCTTTATTTGTTCAACAAGTGCCCTACTTTGCGGGGACTAGCCGCTAGGGATTGCAAGTAGATACGAAGGACTTGGAAGATCATCTTCTTTACGGATGACCCAATCTTGGGAGGGCATGGTATCCAAAGCCAGGCCGTTTTGGTGTGCACTCAAATTATAAGATCTGCTACATGAACCAGGTCTCGAAGTCCAAAAACCTTCGAGTCTTTGAGGACAAACCGGATGTAGCTCTCTTTGATGATATTGTGCGTTTGAGAACTGAGTTCATGCATGTTGTAGGAGCAAGACGAGGGGCAGTAGGCAAAGATGAAGGATGGGTTCATGCATTGAGTTGCTTAGAACACTTAAGAGGGTAGGAGTAACATCTCTGGTTGGTATCCTCTTTCTCTATGTACAAGTCTCTGATGGAACCCTAGCCCTCTCAAGTCGCATGTAATGCTTGAAGGCAATTGTGTTCTTGTCAAGTTAATATAAATTCTCTCAACTCATAACTGCGAGTAAGGCAAAAAAAAAAAGAAGATTTGGAGCACAAGGTTTATAGCTCCTATAGACATATCAAGGGACCCTACTCTTAGGTTTCAGGCCCCTTGGCCGGTTATGACCGATGCCCACCCACCTACTCTTATTCATTTGGTTATAATGTTAATAAGGAGTGTGAGATGTTCTTCTCATGAAGCTCCATCTAACTACTATGTTCTTCATCTTCCCCCTTCTCTCCTTCCCTCTCTTTCACTCACCGTACAGCTTCCCCACAAGTGGTATCAGAGCACAAGGAGCTCGCCGGCATCCCCGACAACCTGCACGTGCAGCCCTTCTAAGTGGGAGATGGAATCTTGAGCCAGCAGTAGGGAAATTTGAGCGAGCTTGGGAGTGCTTTTGAGCCTACAATGAGCTTGAGAAGGGCAAGCAGGTGGATCTGCAAAGTTGGGCGCAGATTTATGAAGCAGGTCAAAACAGCAGAGAGTCGACAACGCTAAGCAAGGCCACTGGGAATTTTGCAAGGCAAACCGGGGCAGCTTATAAGGCCAAGGAACCAAACTGTGCAGGCAGAGTGAATAGAAGCAAGAGGAGAATCGACTGTAGATAGGTGAGCTTGAGACAGTTGGGCAGCAGCTCGGCATCGAGCAAGACAAAGGGAAGCAAATCAATGCAAAGTGTTCTGTGAGGAAATCAAAGGTAGCAATTTGGAGGAGATTCAGGATCTCTAGCAGCTACAAGCAAAACCAAGCACACACACACACACTCTCTGAAAAATCGACAGGCTCTGGAGGTTTGATAGAGGCAGCAAATTGACATCATTTTTTTAAAATTTGACTTACACTTTGTGTGCAAGGCACCAAAGCTCTCAAAAATTCGGCTCGACTACCCGACCCCACTCACACACACTCGAGAAGAGTTGTGAGAGAGAAAGAGAGCGAGCGTGAGAGAGCTTCAGCGAGAGAGCTTGAGAGAGAGAGAGAGAGAGAGAGAGAGAGAGAGAGAGAGAGAGAGAGAGAGATTGAGAGAGCATGTGAGAATGAGAGAGGGAACAGGGCTTTGACACCACTCTCAAACATCAAGAGAGTACGCCGCTCATCTCGGCATTGGAGACTCCCATCCGGCGATGGGAGGTGGCTTCGGCATCAACTCGGTTGTCAGCATTCTTTGACGGCACAACAACACCGATTTCGACGTCAATTTTTTGTGAGTCGACATCTCTCACTACATGATGGATTTCCAACATCCGACATCGACACTAGAGTTCCCACGGATGAGTGTTTTCCAGTTTTTTGACGGTTGTGCTTGCAACATGCGCGGGTGAGGTAACTCTATCACAGAGGAGTGACACCCGACATTGGCATCGAGCGCACCGATTACGCTCTACGACACAGTTTCAATTTTGACTTCTTTGGCGGTTATTCAACTTGTGCATTTCTGTCTTGTGGTGAAAATTGGCACTGACATTCTCAGTCTACACCGACATGCAGGTTTATAAGGGTTTTTGAGTCCACATACACCATTTTCTTCAAGTTTTAGACACTTACGGGCATAGTGCCTTTCATGTGATTTTGGCAGTCATTTTGATAGCAGTTTCTTTGCGGACAGATGCATTGATAGATGCATCTTTGTTTGAGCACACCTAGTGGTATTGAGCTCTTTTGAGAGTAGATATCCTCAGATGGATCCTTTTTACTGCACACTGTAGTTCTTGGCGCCTATTCGTGCGTAGTCATTCATGTATGTTGAGTTGCCGTCATTGCCTACGTACGTTTTCTGTGGCACCGATTTGGCGTGATTCTTTGGCAGTTTTCCCGGTCGTTTTTGAGACTCAAACCGGAAGAGCCCTTTCAAAAACTGTGGCTAGTTGTTGTGTGTCTGCTTTAGCCTTTTGGAGGGTTGTTGCATGAGGTTTTCTTTGACCTGGGATATTTTTTAATGTTGAGATATCTTTGATGATACATGTAGATGGAGTTTCCCTCTTATGGTACCCTCACCATAGGATATGTATTTGGACGGTTTCTTTTGCTTTTGACACCAGGTTGGCGGTCACACGACAACGATTTTGAGTAGTTTATGCCGAGTGGTTATTTTGAGCAGTTTATGCACTTATTTTTGTCATGTCGGGTTTGAGAGTTTGCTGCATATACAGGAGACTCTATTGGATTTTTCCCGCGAGTCCATTTTATGTGTTCTTGGCACATTCGGTTGTTCTTACATAGTGATTTTACTACTTCTGGTTTGAGTTTTTGCTCCTGTTATAGGGAAAACTCTGCCAAAATTATCCCAAGAAATTTGCCATAAAGTTTTTAGCCATATTCTCTTGAGTCATGACTGCGAGTAGTGCTTTCAAAAGAGAAGAGAACTAAATCAAGAAGAGAAGAGTACTACATCAAAAAGTTTAATGGCACAAACTTTCTATTTCGCGGCAACATATGCAAGATGTTTTGATCAACACAGGCTTGATAGCACCGTTGCATGAAAGATGATAGAATGCATCCACTGATGATTAGTGGGAAGACTTGAATGAGCATGCCATGGCGACCATTCGCCTGCACTTGGTAAATCCATTTACTTTACCATAATGGATAATACCAATGCCAAAGATTTATGGGATGCTCTATGTGCAGCATGGGATGACAACAATGCCTCAACAAGGTCTTCTTGATGAAGAAGCTTATGTGCATGAATATGAAAGAGGGCACCGATGTTAGTTCTCACTTGAACAAATTCAACAACATCTTTTCATATATTACTTCAACAGGTCTCAATTTTGGTGATGAAATGAAGTTCATTTTCTTGCTATGTTCGCTACCAACATCATGGGATACCTTCAACACAGCCATAAGCAATTTTGCACCTAATGGCAACCTAGTTTTCAACAATATTGCTTATGTGTTTCTCACTGAGGAGATTCGACGTCAATCTCTTGATGCAAGTGGGCATGGTGATGCGTATGTGGCTAGTGGCAATCATGACAAGCAAAGGTAGCGTGTTCGTAGCCCCGCAATCGTTCTTAGAATTGCAGGCAAGGTCGTAGCAAGAGTTGCAACAAAGATATGATAAATGTTGAGTGTTATTACTGCCATAAAAAGGGACACTTAAAGAAAGCTTTCCGCACATTGCAGCATGACAAGGGAGAAGAGAAAGTGAAGTCTCACAAACCCAAAAGCAGCGTAAAAATTGAAGAGATTAATGTGATTGAGTCTCCAACCATAAAGACAGTTTTTGACGTACCAAATGATGTGCTGATTTTCACATCGGATTTGACTTCTTATGCATTGTTAGCTCTTGACGAGTGTTATGCATAGAATTGGATTGTGGACTAAGGTAGTGCTAGCTTTTTGTAGCTCCTCACAAGGAGTGGTTTTCTACATACATTGCCACACATGGCCTCCGAGGGTTCACTATGTGTAAAACTAACATATCATGTGCATTCAAGACATGTTTGTAAAACCCCTTAGTTGTGATTTTTTAAGGAATATAATGTACCCTTCTCTTTTAAAATCTGTAAGTTTTTTTTTTTAATTTGAAAAAATAGTATCCTCTTTTTATATATATATATATTGTAAATGTCAACAAGAACTTTAAATATCCTTCTGTTGAACTCATGTGATAGGTTACATTTTCTTAGGTGACGTATCCAAGCACATGACATAGCGAAGCTAGGCAATCCTTATGAGCTTGATATACGTGGTGTGGACAACATCAAGTTTTCTATGCGTAATGGCATTGAGTTTATGCTGCACAATGTCAGACATGTACCCAAATTGACAAAGAGTTTGGACAGCTGGATGATTTGGGTTACACTACCATATTTGCTCATGGTTCTTGGATTATCAAGAAGGGAAATCTAGTCATGCTTATAGGCCAAAATTTTGGCTCATTCTGCTCACTTTATGTCTCTTCAGTGAAAGAGAATTCTATTTGAGTAGCCGAGCTGCCATCTATAGAGTTGTGGCATAGCGAGCTAGGTCATATAAGTCAGAAGGGAATAAAAGTCGTGCAGAGTTCTGGTTATATCCCTGTGTTAGATTACTCTAACTTCTCTTTATGTGAGCATTGTGTCTATGGCAAATAGACTAGGTTGACATCAACACCTTTGGACAAGGAGTTAGGGAGTCCTCTAGATCTTGTTCATAGCAGCTTGTGCGGACCTATGCCAGTCAAGTCTCTAGGGGGAGTATTATACTTCCTGACATTCATAGATAACTCTACTAGAAAGATGTGGGTTAATCTCTTGAAGCAAAAGAGCAACGTCTTCAGTGTCTTTCACAAGTTCTTAGCATTGGTAGAACCACTCGGGTAGAAAGCTTAAAGCTTTGCGAAGTGAAAATGCAGGCAAGTACATCTCCTCCGAGTTCAAGGATTTTTGCAGTAAACAAGGCATTAGAAGACATTTTACCATGCATTACATACCCGCCCAAAACGGTGTGGCTGAGAGGATGAATAGAACCATTTAGGAACGGGTCACTTCTATGTTGTCTACGACCAACTTACTTTAAGAATTTTGGGAAGAAGGTGTTATCACGATTGCTTATTTGATCAATCAATCACCTAGTACACCACTAAAGTACAGAGTTCCGTAGAAGATGTGGATGGGAAAACAGCCCAATATGACAGATTATGTGTGTTTGGGTGTGAGGCATTCTCACATGTGCCAAAAGAGTTTAGACAAGATTTGGACCCCAAATCACACAAGTGCATCTTTATTGGATATGGTGTGGTGGATAGAGAGATGGGATATCGTCTCTGGCACCCGAAATCTAAGAGAATTATACAAAGCTCATTCAACGAGTCTAAGATGCAGAGAAAGCCAATGAAAGACATTGAGTATCGTAGAGTACGGTTTGAGGACGTTGCCTCACCATCAATTACACAGAATGTACGACGTGCTAGTGATACACCTTTCACTAGTATACACCCACATCTTGCTCTAGAGAGAGCGGAATCCAACAGGATCTTGATGAGGATGCCTATATGAAACAATCAGAAGGTTTTGCAAATAAGCCTTAGAAGCCAACATGAGCAGAATTGGTGTGTAAACTGAAGAAATCTTTGTATGGATTAAAGCAAGGCTCAATGAAATGGTACAAATTTGATAAGTACATTTAGTCCTAGGGTTACATACGGAGCGAAGAGGATCACTGCTTGTACACAAGGAGGTTGAAAAATGGTTCTCTCGTCATTCTGATTTCATACGTGGATGATATGCTCATAGCTGGGAAGTCCAAAGACGAGATTGCACTTCTTAAGGATGCCTTAAGCAAGCAATTTTCTATGAAAGATTTGGGTGATGCACATCACTTTCTTGGTATGCATATCAAGAGAGATCGCAAACGTAGTATACTTGAAATTTCATAGGAAGAGTACGTTCACAAGGTCTTGCAACATTTATTATGCAAGGGGGGAAAGCATTGAGTATCGTAATGGATGCATACGAAAAACTTGCAAGCATGATTGTCCCAAATCGGATGCTGAAAAGATAGTTATGGGAAAGGTTCCATATTCTTTGGCAGTTGGCAATCTCATGTTCTCCATGGTTAGCACACGGCCAGACATTGCATATGCAGTGGGAGTGGTCGACAAGTCTATGGAAAATCCAAGCAGAAAGCATTGGGAAGCAATGAAGCACATCTTGAGATACATCAAGGGCTCAGTCAGCAAGTGCTTACGCTTTGGGAACAGTGATGCATCCATAGTTGGATTCACTAATTCGGATTATGCGGGTTGTGTGGACATTAGGCGATCCACATATGGCTATGTTTTCTTGTTCGCTGGAGCGACAGTTTCTTGGAGATCATGTCTCCAGAATTTCACTTCGTCTTCCACCACTGAGGTAGAGTATGTTGCAGTTTCCAGTTCCAATAAGGAAGCTGTGTGGTTATCTCGTTTAGTGGGAGACCTTGGTATACATCAGAATCGCGTGCTAGATTGCGACAGTCAAAGTGCGCGTTACCAAAGAACCCCGTGTTTCACTCCAAGTCAAAACAAATAGAGGTCAAGTATCATGTGGTACATGATATTTTGGCTAACAAATGCATTGAGTTAGTCAAAGTTTAGATGAAAACCCAGCAGATGCTTTAACAAAGAGCTTAGCCTTAGAGCGGTTTGCACATTGCATAGAGATGATGGACGTAGGGTGAAGCTACGATCATGCTCCACATTTGTACATTTGTATATAATAGCTCCTATATCTTTAGCCACTTGGGCCACGTTGGCCTTCAACTGGGAAATTGTTAGGTTTCAGGCCCCGTGGCCGAGCGCACGCCCACTTACTCTTATTCATTTGGTTATAATGTTAATAAGGAGTGTCAGATATTCTTCTCACAAAGCTCCACCAAACTACTATGTTCTTCTCCTTTCCCATTCTCTCCTTGCTTCTCTTGCACTCACCGTGCACGGCTTCCCCACACTATAAGATCCCCAATTTTTGGGTCTCTTCTAAAAATAAGAAAAATAGCTTTCAATAGTTATTTTGCCAAATTTTGACTTAAGATGCTTGATTGATAGTATTGGAAGGTTGTAAAGTAAAAAGCAAGATAGTTTCCATGCTCCAGTAGGTTAGACGGACGTTTGGTTCAGTTTTGGAAAAATTTGCTATTTTTAGCTTTTTCATGCTTTTAGGTGTTTTTTTTTTCAAAAGCAAAGTTGGATCCTTAATCTACGTGTTCTGGGGAAGCTATTGTTCACTTTTATAAAAATTTGCTTTTTCAGTGCTTTTCACGCTATTTATAACTTTTCATGATTTTTAGTGCTTTGTAGTGAAAAGTGAGTCCGCTTTCTTATTCTAGTGGACGAGGGGAACCAATGGTTCAATTTTAGATTTTTTTTCTTTTTACGCTATTTTTAGCTTTTTGTGCTTTTCGGTGTTTTTGAAAAGAAATGTGCTTTTTATGATGACCTAAATATAAAAATATTAATTTTAGTCTCTGTTGGATTTAAAATTGATCACCTCAAGCAAAAACAGGGCAAGACGAGATTTTTACGGGAAATATTTTTATAAAAAGCGGTACAGTAAATATGCCAGGGCAGTATGGGAAAGTCATAATTATGTCGAGACATTACGGTGTGGCATAGTCTGCTATGGTTTCCATTAGTTGATCAGATACTGCTCGGATGGTCAATATTGCTGTAAAAATTGAATGGTAAGTGGGAGAGTTGACCACCAAAAGCAAAGGCTTGTTTTTAGGAAAGACTGGAGCTTTTTCCCAAAATCTAGGGGCTATTCCACGCTGAGAGGTAGCGCCATCTTTCTGCTTGGGACACACTCCAGCATGCTACACTTGCCTATAACTTGCCTGTTAGTGCTTAGTTTGCAGTGCCGTCTGTTGCGTCTACTACCGCAAGGCTATATGTATCTATTATACGGAGTGGTGCAAGCTCTTCATCACCATCTCCATAAGCTCTTCTCTCTCTCTCTCTCTCTCTCTCTCTCTCTCTCTCTCCACTCTCTCTCTACTTGCTTATTATCTTCTCTCTCGTTTCACGGTGTTCGCGCTCTCCGGAAGCTTTCGTGTCGGATATCTCTACGTAGCTCTCATCACCGCTCTCTTGCGGCAAAGCAAGAAGCCGTTCAACAGCCCCTAATCGATTCGAAATCATGGTGAGAAGCTCTAAACTCCATAGCCATCATCATCTCTCTCTCTCTTTATGTCGTTTTTCTGAGTAGTCACACTCTCGGTGATTTTTTTTCGGCATACAAGTGCATGTATGGATCAACCGAGTACATACGAACTTTTCCATGATTATTTCATCATGTTTAACACGATGATTAATGTGCATGATGTGTTTATGGTCACATGCGTGCATAAAAAACGCTTTTTGTTTCACGTCATAGAGGCGGTAGGAACACTGTTTTGGTCATAAATCACAAAGCGTTATGAATTAGTCTGAACCCTTTACACCAAAGATTAAACAAATCATTTAGAACATTTTCTCTCTTTGGTGTCATGTAAAAAACACGCATGAGCTAAGAGATATGGTCAAAAAACAGCTTGCTGCCCACTGCACAACCAAAATTTTTGACTCCATGCTCCTTGGAGAACCACTATTTAGATTCACCAGATGGGCAAACCCACTTAACCAATTGAAAATATTGATGAAACTGGATGATAAATGAATTTAGGTCTCCGTTATCACCTCGGAAATGCGAGTTATTAAACACTCTATAATCGGTTTTACCTACACGCATAGGGGTGCTACCAAGGGAGATACCATATACATCGTGAGTTGACCGAGTTGTTTTGATATGTATTATGGTTTGTTTTGGTGAGTTGATTTCAATTATTAAATGACCATAAACTTATGTGGGAGTATATGGTTAAACATCCTGAACCGCATAGGCAGATATGAATAAAGTGGCTTTCTTCTGGGGTTACTGTTTATTGTGTGAGTACCATATGGGTGAAGTGACATGATAGAGTGATATTCTATATTATGCAGATGACTTTGATGCATTGGTTTGAGGCAAATTACTTTCAATTGCATGTTTTGCATACTCCCAAAAATGCCAAAAATTTGTTTTTTGCATATGTGTGAAGTGATGGTTTATGGTTGACCTGAAGTCGGAGCTATTTTGCATCATGTTTATGGTGATGGAATGTTATCATATGATGTATGGGAACTCATGGATTGATGTGGATGCTTTATATGCATGGTTGTGATTGCTTTCCACCTTCCTAGGTCAAAACTAGCTCTATGTGGTAGGCAGGTGAAGTGCAGATGTGATGCATTGACTTTGCATGGTTGGATGTTGTCAAAATTGGATTTTTATATCATGATTAGTTGCTGGTCAGACTCTTTTTATGCACGAAAGAATCACATCTTAAGGGTCACACATGTGTAGACTCCGATTGACTGTAGGGGATGTGTCAAACTCCAAGTGAGGGAGTTGGTTCAGTGTGATTATGATTCATGGTCAAGGGTTGAGATTCCCTTATGGATAATGGTTGATATTCTATGGTGTAAGCCGGTGTGGCTCATGTTTTTTTTTTCTAGATTTGTTTATGCTGCCGAAATTTTTGCAGTCGTGTTATGTTCTAAAGTGGTTATGCAGGATTGGTCGTGCCTCACCCAAGTTGGGTGGAGTGCTCACCTGTGTGATGTGATTGGATTATGGTTTATTGTTTTGGGATTGGATCATGAAGTGATTTGGATGGTTTATGGGAGACGTGTAAGGGTAGAGACCCTGTACAGTCTAACTGCTTGGAAAAGATTGTTTGTGCATATGGGAAGTGCTATTGAGATTGAAATCATGTGTTATGTTTCTCATGGAAGCGTCACTACAAGACTAGGATCACCTACATCGCTTATCCTTAAACTAAAGGGTCACTGACTTGGGGATTTACGGGATCGAGGATGTTGTCTAGGTCTTCTTCTTTTTGTTAGGCTCATCTACACGGTTAGTGCATCGGGGGTTGAATGACCTACACGGCTAACGCGTCAAGGATTTTGCCTTGGCTTTGCCTAAACACCCGGTGTTGGGCATCGAAGAGGCATGGCACCTAAACTGGTATGGTTGGTGTTGATACTCACCACCTACTGATACTTGGGATCCTTTTAGAGCTCGGGTTCATGGAGGGAAGTGAAGCGGCCTCAACCTATGTTTGACATCAGGTAGGCTGGAGGTGTTCTGGCTCGTTCCTGACGAAGTGAAATTCTCTTTGTCTATAGTAGAGCAGAAGTGGATGGGTGGACCGGTCGATCCCTACATAGGGTCCGGTGCTCTGCTAGTTACTTTGTCATAAACTTTTTGATGTTATGGTATACCCAGATTTTGTCATTGCATTAATACATGGTTGCTTGTTCCATTCATATGGGCATTTAAAGATTCTCTGTTGTCATCTTCTCATGTCTGTGTGCACTCTATTTCACCCTCCACTATATTCTCTCTCTCTCTCTCTCTCTCTCTCTCTCTCTCTCTCTCTCTCTCTCTCTCTCGCAACGCAATGTACATATATATTCACCCTCCACAATGTTGTATTTTTCTTGAGTACGCTTTCATTCATAACACCCATTCAGGGGTCACACTAGTCGCTAGGTACCTCTTGATGCAATCCGGCTCATGGCCTAAACTCCATGCTTGGTCGGGCACTGAGAACTCCTCCCCTATGCAAATGCTTCCGCAATTCTGATGTATATTGAAAATTGTATAAAAGTGTAAATTATATATTTTGTGCATAGACCCCCGGGGAGGGGTATCTCTCACACACCTACCATGCCCACCAATTATTGTACCATCATGGTTGGTGACACATGTTAAGCATGAAGCCTCATTCACCCATTGTAATTTTTATTCTAAAAAAAATGCGCATTTGTAAGGCCCCATTATGAGGAGAAGCCATTGTGCATGAGAAAAATCACTTGTCGCAAAATGAAAAATTCACACCGAATCAAAATATTCCTTTTTGCTAGAATATTATGGCTGGACAACGGCCATTGGACCCCCCCTCACTGCCGCTGCTAGATTTATATCAAGGATGAGCCGATTACGTATGACTTTTGAGTGTCCAATGAAATTTTAAGGGGAAGTATTGCACTGTAGGAGACAATTATGGGTAGAACGTGGGATCTTTAAGGGTCTATCCCCACCGATACTCTCCACCGTTGAGAAGTAGGGATGCCTTTCATTATCGACTTTTTTTGGACTATACATTGATGGGATCACAAATCACATTTAAAAGAGGAGGAGGTCAAGGTGCACAACTTGGCAGTTTTCAGAGTATTTGGTTACATCTCTTATTATATGTTAATGACGTTGCATTGATCGAAAGGGCATGTAGAAACAATAGGCTACACTCTTTTACACTCGAGAATGCCTTCTCTTGAAAGTTGATGCTAAACATTATGAGGTGTTTAGCACCACCTTACAGTCAAAGAGGAGATTGACACCCCAAGTTTACTTATGGCCAAGACAGAGTGGAGTATGTGACTCTTACACATTTCTATTGGTGTTTGTTGCTAGACCATCCTTCTCCATGGTGACATCAGATGTTTGATTGACATGATGCCGCTATGTAACTTTGGGAAGGCTCGACAGGATGTTCTTGCAAGTGTAGTTTCAAGAGCCTCACACAAAGCTGTGGTTGTTTGTTACTTTAGTTAAAATTATTACTCTTTAGGGTGTCTATACATGGGGGCACAAGATGGATCACCATATCAAACATGGAATTATAAAAGATGGATGGAGAGTTATGGAGAGGCCACTTGTCATCTGGTTGTCATCATGATATCTAGGATGTTTTGAAGCAAGATATCTCTATCCATCTTGACATTGTGATTACCATAACTTTCTATGGCACTCGCTGTAGTAGAGGCACTCATTAGATAATATTGTTTGTACACAATTTGCGGGAGTTACTGAGACATGATATGCATAAGTTTCCCTAGAGTCATCCCACAAGTTAGTAGAGATGGGGTTCTCTAGTATGCACAAATGTCATCATGATTTCATCTATATTGTTTTGCCATGGGCTAATTACCACTTTACAAAATGTCTAGATAGTGGATCTCAAATTACCCATCTCAACATATAAGATATCATGCCACTAGATGCCCGTAGGTATTGGACTCCATCGATCTAGGAGTTGGGTACAAAGTTGTTCTTCTAGACAGAGCACTTCTCCATACTATTGAGGATGTTTTATTATTCAGCTAGGATACAGTTCATAAATATCTCTCACACCAATAAGACATAGAGGTGGGTTGTTGACTATACAGATTAGCATCGAAGACCGAGGAGGAGCATTGCATGTATAATTGTCTAGTATATGAAGAGGTGAGAGGGGTTTCCACTGTCTAATCAAAGAGGTTTGTGGGCCATTATCTAGAGTTAAAGAGCACCCTATTAATTTGAACTTCCTTGACCATTGCTTGCTAGAGATGTGATGGCGTAGGGACGAATTATTGAGACAAAGTACACCAAACAACGAGATTTCGTACAAAATAAATGATAGATTTCTTTACCCTCTCAGACATGTATAAGAGATATAACTACCAGTACAAAAGACATTTGGATTGAAATGGCTACATAGTTACAAGGTTGTAGACAACCTAGATTGAGATGGAGCCTATTATACATGCATCACTTACAATTGAGGATCCATTTTGTTATTTCTAGAGAGCAGGTGGGGCCTACTCACCTCTTCACTATGGAGGAGATAGACCATAGCTGAGATCCATGAGAACGTGGATGGTTGCATGCCCCATTATTCATTAGCCTAGTAAGCATGCTCTAAGCATGCATACTTGCAACACACTACAAGGATTGTGTTTGCACCCCCTAGAGAGGAAAAAAATGGATTTATCGAAGCAACTCTCTCTTTTCCAAACAATCACGTGAGCATTCAAGAATATAGGTCTAAAGAAGAGGTGCGAGATACCCATTTTTGTCCACCATCTCCTCTCCTCATGACTTGTATCTGAGCTCCTCACTTATGGCCCACATTGGGCCTCATGGTGCATATACAACATTCATCTTGATTTATGTGCGTACCTTGGTCGCAATTTATATTTTATTCTAGACTGTTGTATTTTTATTTATGTTTAGTTTGTTTACGAAGCTTGGTTGTGTTCTATTTTTTATTCTAGATAGTTGTATGCTATGGTAAACTCTATAAGGAGGTTTGTTAGGCGTTGAACTTCTTGGAAGAAGTTCAATTGCATGGTCATCATTACCTCGTTTAGGAGGTAGTAATTTTTTGTTGAGAAACAACTAAATTAAATTAGATGAAAAGGAAAGAAGATACAAGTACCCCTGAGGAAGGACATGGGCCATCCTGGCCAACACAGGAATGGCGTGGGGAGAGGGGATTTTGTCTTACTATGATCCATTGAGGTTGTATGCCATTGCTAACTATTTCTCCCATTCTTACACCCTTTGATGGTTGTAAATTTGGGGTCCCCCCCCTTTGTTCCGAAGGTCTCTCTCCTTTTTTTAACATAAGCATAGAGAGATTGTATTAGATAAGCAAAAAACGACCATCCTGGCAAGCATAACACATGTACATCATTTATCGTTGAAGGTCTCTCTCTCTCTCTTTTTTTCAAGACTTGTCGGATAGGCCTTTGAGGTCTCTGCGAATTGTTCCTACGACCTTAAAAGCTCTTCTTCTCCTAGGAAGACCTCTCTCTCTCTCTCTCTCTCTCTCTCTCTTACTTTTCAGTAGAAAGAATTGGTAGGGATGTGCTGATGAAATGTGTAATAGACATCTTGAAAGCGAAGGATTGTGCTTATGAGTGCAAGCTAGATTACAAAACAGTGTGCCTTTAATACTAAGGAAGTGATTCGGAATGATTTTGGGAAATTGGAAGGTACGATTTGCAAGAGGATATGGATGGAGTCTGCTGGCGATGTAGGCTATAATGGAGTTGGACTCTGGAGTGGGGGTTGGGAGGGAGCGAGGGGGGGTCCAGATGGAAAGAAAGGGATTCCGTAAATCTTGCGTGCAGCCTCGCTGTTCCCCGTTACCGGGCCACGTCTTACTTATGGTCCTTCTCTTTCTCGCTCTCGAGTCTATCATGCATGGCCCGCCTGCCTCCACATGATAAAAATAAAAGGTCCTCAACGGCCCACGCGGCCGTGGGCCACGGCCAACACCAAGGCCCTCGAAATCTATTTTATTAAGCTCTTCTCATTGTAATTCCGGAAGCAAAATGTGATACTCATGTGTAAATTGTGAGCCGACACCCATCCAAGCGGGTAAGGCATTTCCTCTAGGAAAACCGTTGGGTTTCAAGGTAGTTTAGTGTGGTGAGCGATAAGCTACATGGAGTAGGAAACTTCAAAGGGAAGTCTGAAGCAATTCCTACAATACTTGGGCCTTTGACCTGAGGTACTTGGTCGGTGTCACGTCCATAACTTTCAGCAATGTGAGTCTCTCAAGGGCTCTGCTCTAAGAGAGTAGATAATCTTGGGCTCTTGGGGAAGTGAAGTCTCACATGGTCGAGCGGAAACTAGTGACAAAAGCATCTACCCTAGGAGCTTGAGTGCAATTAAAATCTCTTCGTCTCTTGCCCTTTCGTTTAATTTGTATATACATACTTTTTTTGTTTTGTTTGCAGGAGACGACAAAGGGTACCCATCCTTGTCTCCTAAAACAAACAAAAATTAATGGTGTGTAAAGTTCGACTTTATAACTACATTTTGTAAAATTTGAGACGGATTTAATTGGTTCTTATCTGCATTTGAGAGGGTAACTTTTGGGACTGAAGAGGCTTTGGATAAAGCAAACCTATCTTTTCCCAAGCCCTGAAGCCCATGACAATTTTGACTACCACTAGAGTTGCTTTTTGGCAGGCATTCTACCTGTCTATTGGCATTTTGCCCGTTTCTATGGGTAAATGTATGAGGCACTGTTCAGAAATTATATTAATTTATAATAAAATCAATGAGATATTTGAATTTTCTTTTTAAAGTTGAAATCGAGTTATATGAAAAAAGAGAGGAAGTAGTAATTTACGTCTCCAAGGGAGGAAACTATGAAATAATTACGTCTCCAAGGGAGGGAAGGAGTAAGAGGGCTCCCCCATAGGCCCGTTTTGTAGGTGCCTTTAGGGGGCCCTTTGAAAGTAATGATGCCCCATAGCTTGTTGTAGCAATTCCTGATTTTTTTGAGGTGTCCAACTAGCATTTTTGTTGGGGGCTACTTCAACCACCCCCCATATTACAAATGTGCCTTTTAACGTGTTATTGCCAATCATTGTCAAGTTGATTGTCGATTGAATTCATGCGATGACGGCCAATTGTGTGTGCGACTGGCTATTGCACTTCAGATGGCCAATCAATGGGACGGGCAATTCACCTACTATGGCCCTCGACATTGTAAATGGTCAAGGGTCCCCTACCCAGTATTGTAGGATAGGTAAGGCTCCCCAGAGGACCTTCCATAGAAAAATCTTCATCCTAAGCGGCCATTTTGGGCCCCAGATGTTCTTTGTGATTTTTAGCCATCTTGATTCTAGCCATTGCTGCACCATTTCTTGTTCAGGGGAAAAACTAATCCGACGAGACCATAAGGGTGTTATACACACCCTTGTTTGCGATTTAAGGAAGTGTCTATTCGAGGCTCACCACCATGCTTTCAACTCGAACCTAGATTCGTAGAAAGACAACCAACATCCATCTAGCGGTTCTAAAGCTCTATTGGCCAGCAATCCTTTAGTCTCGCTGAGGTGGAACTGGGAGGCCATTGATCTATTCCTTTCTAGCTACTGCTACCACTATCCCAAAATTGGCCACAGTCGACGTAGTCCTTTGTTATTGATCTTTCTGGAAACTTCCCTCCAAAATGAGTTCAAAATGATGCTTCCTGCCTTAGATAGCCATGGGGACGAGTGAATTATAGAGTTGTGATAATACCTTATAATCTCTCCCCATTCCAAGGCCTCTGATGCTTTGTTGCCATCTCACCCGTTGTGCCCCCAAGTTTCAGGTAAGACCATCGAGGGGCAAGCAGCTTGTCATGCATCTCAAGACGTTTCCACTGGCCCCCTTGCGAGCACAATTTGGTCTTGTCCATCATGGCCTTTGTCATAATAGACCATGCCTGGTATTGCTTCGTGATTGCCACCACAAACTTGGAACACTGAGCCTGTGCATGAGTACAAGAGTTAAGGATCCTGACACCACCTTGCTCCAGAGGTCTCACTACGAATTCCCATCCCGCTTGTTGCTAGGGTGTTGAGTCTTTAGTATTGTTTTTCCATAAGAATCTTATCACGTGTTTCAATAATTCTTTCCAGTTGCATTTGGCTAACTTTAGAAGCAGGTCACTGAAGGCTATGCAAAGGATCTGATTGAAAAAGAACTGGCCAAGATTTTGAGTGCGCTTTCTTTGAACAAAAGGACGTTGGAAGAAGCTGGGACACCCACCGGATCTCAGGATGCTTCCAAGGGGGACAAGGTTTATCAAGCCTTGAAAAAAGCACTCCCACAAAGTGTGGAAGTGGAGGACGCACTCACCGTCATTGTTCTTGTGCTATAATTAAGAAAAATCTTTATGAACTTGCTAAATCCACGTTGGTCTTTGGGTTCGTTGGTAGGGTGCCTGCCATAGTTGAGCTTATCAATTGGCTCCACACTCCATATGTCTTGAATCAGGGAGGTTCTATCCTTACCATGGCTCATGGCTATGGAGGCTAAGCAGGATTGGAGTACCGAAATGATCCAGATGAAGGATGCTAAGGGAAAGTCCATATTCTACGACATGAAGATTGGGAAGCGATGCAACATGATCTTGGAGGCATTGGAAGATAAATTCACCAGTGACTCTTCGACCACCTTGGGATAAGAGACGACAACAACTGACAAGAGTGACAATAGCATCGAAGTGATGGGAGTCATCCTTAGAGATCCAAAGAGATTGACACAATCTGAAACACCACTGGAGAACCAAGAGGGATCATCAGGTATGCAACCCTTGGTGGATACAAGTAAGTTACATCGAATGCTCTCTAGTGAGTTAGCTAGTGAAGAGAGAGAAGAATGCATCTCTATGTTGGGTAACTTCACCAGACTTTTTGATAGTTATGACAAGAGCACATGCATCACAGTGGTGCAGCACCGCATAAGACTCAAGGAAGGAAGTAAGCCTGTAGTGCAAAAGATCAGAAGGCTTGGGGTAGTTCAACAAGAGGCATTGCTCAAAGAGGTAAGGAATTTGCTACATGCAGGTTTCATTTACCCCGTCAAGGACTCAGAGTGGGTCTCTCCAGTGGTGGTTACGCCAAAGAAGAATGATAAGTGGAAGGTTCTGTAGACTACAAACCTCTCAATGCAGCAACAAAGAGGAATAATTTTCCCCTCCCATTCCAAGACGAGTTTCTCAATGAGGTAGCATGTCATGAGCACTACACAATATGTGATGGCTACTCAGGCTACTTCCACATCAACATTGCAGAAGAAGACCAGAAAAAGACAACCTTCATAATACCATGGGGATGTTTTTCTTACAGAGTGATGCCTTTTGGCCTCACCAACACCCCTGCCACATTCCAACGTTATGTAACTTTTATCTTTCAGCCATACTTTGGTAAGTCAATACGAGTTTTCGTAGATGATTTCTGCATCTACAGTTCTCGTAGATGATTTTTGCATCTACAATTCTTGCTCCCTCCATTTGAGCAAGGTTTATGATGGCCTGGCTAGGCTACAAACCTTGGTTCAAGATTGAGCCATGTAATTTCATAAAAAGGAGTGAGACTGACCCAAGCAAGGTTCAAGATTTAGTGTCTTTGTCATCACCCACAACAACTAAGCAACTGGTCTCTTTCCTTCAGAAGGTAAGGTATTTGAGCAAGTTCATTCACTTGCTCTCTCAAGTGGTTCTCCCTTTACAACAAGTCACCCTTAGAGATGTCTTCTTATAGAGTGAAGAAAATGAGCAATAGTTTAGTGAAGTGAAACAGATCCTGGCTACACTTCCCACAAATTGCACTCCCTATATGGGACGAGCCATTTTATGTTAACCCCAGTATAGGAAGTGATGCACTTGGAGCCGTACTAATGCAGAAGGACCCCCAAACCTCTTTCATGCATCCTATCTACTTCTCTACTCGCGTTGGTGCAACCAAAGTTGGTCGACCATAGAAGATGGGATGGGCAGGTATATGTAGGCTAGCAAAAGCATAACAAAGGGCTAGATCAACTGTAAAGATCATGTGCAGACAGGTAGCAACGGATATGTATGCTGATGCAGTTTATAGGCCAAGAAAGGGGCTAATTTGGGGAGCAAGTGAAGGAGGTTCAAGGTGCAGTCTTTGGGTCCAAGAATGTAGAGCTTAAAGTGCTGAAGGAGTAGGTCTAGACGACTCATCAAATCGAGCTACGGAGCCCAAGATATTGAAGTTTGAAGGTGCAGTGCATTGCAGATTCTTGCCGGATAGGGCAATTGGGGACAGGTGGCCCAAGTGGATGTCAATGTATAGGCGTGTAGTGCTTAATTTATGGAGCATACCCATCTTTTCAGATTGCAAATCAGAGCTACGGATTGTTGGATATGGCCATTTCAAGTTTTGCCAAGGGCTAGGTTTGGTGCCCACCTGACCACATAGGGAGTCATGCCATCTGGTGTTTCTTGGGATGTGACAGAGTTCGAGAAGGTGATATGTGATGTGTGAAGCTCGCAGGGATTGACTGATTGTCAGACGGAGCCCAGAGCGGGAAGTTATGGAAGTCAGAAGGTCGGGTGCAGTTGCTCGGAGTTGGCCATAGATGGTTTTTTCTGTTTTTGCGGCCTCGGTTCGGGGTCTTGGAAAATATCTAAGTGCGGCAAGGACCGGGCACTTTTGAGTCGATGCAGTGAAATTGCAGTTGAGCATTGCGGCTTGGATATCGGACTATCGGGCACAATATAGTAGCCCGGGGAAGGACCAAAAACAAGTCTTATATATACTTTTGGGAGAGTTTTTTTGGGGCTTGAGGGGGACACATGGCCCGTGACTACCACATGGAGGCAGAGGAATAAATCCCATAGGCAATGGAGTGTGGCGAGTTGGCGGGGTATATGACTCGGGCCATGAGGCCATTGTAGAGTATGGAAGCAAGTGGGTGCTCTTGTGATGCCCTAGCGATGGCCGCCAGCCTGCGGGCTCTGTGTTCATGGCGCGCGGCCCTGCAGGGGGGGCGGTGGCGTGGCGGTTTTGGAAGGGAGGGGCTGGCTGGCGGCCGGCGGTGCTACAATGAGTTCCCCCCCACTAGCGATATCGCTAGTGCATAGGGGAGGGTCCCGCGACAGTAGTGGGTGAGAGAGAGACAGTTCGGAGCACAAGAGAGTGGGCTTAAAGGGACAATTAAAGGGGCATATCCCACCACAAAGAGCAGTGAAGCAAGAGAAAGAGAGAGAGAGAAGATGTTCAAAGGCCCAAGAAGGCAAGTGCAAGGGCCGAGCCGGGCAGACAAGGACCAAGAGATACACCATGCAATAGTTGCCAAAAATGAAGTATGCCAAGTGCTAGCAATCCAAGGAGGATTCTAAATGAAGCTGAAAGAGGACTGCATGAGCTGGAGAGCTCTCATCTGTTTCTTTCTTTGGGTTTAGTTCCCCCTGAATTTTTTGGGGCTTTTAGACATTGGGGATTTTTCCTTTAGGTTTTTTTTGGGGAGCCATTGGGGTTTTTGTCTTGCTGAGCTTTTTTGCTGAGGTTTGTGCCGGCAAGGGTGCAGATTGATTGTACATGGTTGTGTATGAAAGAATGCCATTCATTACTATCTCTTGGCATCATTTCCCTTTCGCTTGTGTGCGTGTGTTTCCAAGCGTGTGTTTGTGTGTGCGTCCCCCCATAGTTTGTCGTGCAAAGGGAGATAGAGAGAGGCTGTGTGCGTGTGGAAGGTTGTGAATTGAGCAGAGTGGAGTGATCGGGTCTGTTTGGTGCATTGCATGGTAGGTGTGTGTATGGTTGTGTGCAGGTGGTGGTTTCCTTGCGGATAGTGTCGAGTTTTGAAGGTGAACTCTAGTGGATTGGGGTGCTCTGTATACCCTGGGTTATAGGGAGGCATTTTGTTGTGTACTGGGTGTGTTCCCCTTTCCCTTTCTCCATCTTTTGGTGCCCCCACTGAGGAGATGTCTAATGCTCCGATTTGAGGTTGGAAGCGGTGTTTTTTAGCCGACAAAGTGGATGGCTGATGGTCAAAGTGTTTGATGGTCAAACTTGAAGTTGACAGAGACGGGGGAGCCAAGTTTTGGCCCCATATATACAGGTGCTAAAGATCTCGAGGTTTGTTTAGCAGATTTCCAGTTATGGCTGCTGTTGATGCATATGTTGACGGATGCAAAAAAGATACAGACGGTGCCGCTGTTGATGCGAGGACGAGCCAAGGTTTGGTTCGATGGTTTAAAGAGCAATGATCGAGGATCATGGAAAAGGTTGCAAAAGTCAGTTTTTGGAGCAGTTTTGAGAGGTGATTACGTCGAAAGCAGCTGGTGCAAAGCTGAAGGGGGTATGCCAAGATGTGAGTAAGGATTTTTCTATTTTCATTGAGTAGTTTGAAGATTGTTGGAAGCAGTTAGAGGTTGCTATCGGGGTAAAAAGCAATTAGTATTTGAAGCTGTCAAAGCTATTAGAGTGCTTGCATCTGGGGATTAGAGAAAAGGTAGAAGATGGTGCGGATACCTATGAAGACATGGTCTATCTGGCCAAGATGAAGAGCAAAAAGGTAAAGTGAAAGCTGGAGTTGGGTGTGTTGAAGCCTGCAGATTATGTTCCTGTTTGCGGAGGTAGTGAAGTGTAAGGTGGTTCTAGTTGTTCAAAATGCTGAGCTTGTTGAGGTAAGGCCTAATGTTGGCTATGTTCCTTGGAAGTTTCCAGTTTGTGATGTGTATGTGATGAGGGGTGGACGAGCTTGTCAACGAGGAGAAGCTCCATGTCAAGGTGAACCAAGGTGTAGAAGTGGTAGCACATGTGGAGGTTCCAGTGCATCTTAAAGAGGTAAAGCCTGTTCTTGTGGAATGTTTGCATGAAAAGGTGGCATAATGCAATGAGGTTGCAGATATTGAAGGTTCGGAAGCTGATGGAGAAAGTGATCAAAGCCATGAATATGGTCACGTTTTTGTGGAGGAGAGAGCAGATGAAGACGCAGATATAGAGTCGGTATATAGTGCCAATGATGATGAAGATATAAGCTCGATTTGCTGGGAGACAAGCAACGAGGATAGAATGGATGAGTCCACATCCTATGGCGAGGAGATGGAGTCTGACGAACCTGAGCTGGTAAAGGTAAAGCTTCCTTATTATGTGTTTGATGATATGGTAGTAGCCCATGTGCAAGAAGAGCAGGGAATAGAGCAAGCCGAGGTGCTTGATGAAGACCAAATGGAGCGGTCTAGGCCTACACATGATGGTATGCAGGTAAAACTGGTGTGTGGTGCCATGCTAATAGCCATACTAATGAAAGTGGCGATGGAATGTGCCATGGTGGTGCAACAGGTGTAGAGTTTTTCCAAGAGTGATAGAGCAGCCGTGCCTATGGAGAAAGACAAGGATGATGCAATAGAGAATGAGTTTCTCTCTTCCCTGGTGAAGCATGATGCAACGGTAGAAGAAGTGATTGAAGAGCAGATGGTGCTGATTGACCTTGAAGGACCGGTTGATGAGGAGGGCTCGATAATGATGGAATCAAGTGTGTGGCCAAAGAGGAGGTTGTGTTGCCAAAGACAGTGGAGATTCCAATGCAACAGACATGTCCAGTGGTGGAGAAAGGAGAATCCTAGGCAGTGTCTTTGCTTCCATTGAAGGTATGTGAGCTATGGTTGATGAGTATGATGGTAGATACAACTATACGGTGGATGGTGAAATAGGTGCAGGGGTCTATGGTTGAGGCCTCCACTTTATTTGGTTAGGAGGGAGGGTTAGACATGTGTTTGAGCTTGGTGTCAAGTACATGTTTTTTTAATGGTGATATGCTTCGTGCTGCTTGGTATGGAGTAGATAGTTTGCAGAGGGATGCATGGAGAGTTGAAGCCAGGCGATGGGCAACTTATTTACTTGATGGTCTATGTGCTGTCGTACGACACTATGGTGAACAGTTACAAATGGGTGAAAGATACCAATGGCAGGTGTTTGATCCAGGTGGAAGCTATGTGATGCAAGGGGTGGGGCAACCCACTTCAATCTTTGGCAGTAGGATGCAATGAAACTATGTAAATATGGTTTTTTTTTTCTCATAGTGTGTGCCAGGTCTTGCAGTTAGAAATAGAATAAAACTCTTTTTGGTTGAGCATAAATGCTCAACTAGGGGGTGGGCAACGATGGTGCACCCAGAGTTGCTCGACCATAGAAGGCGGTGAGGCGGTCCGGGGCGGGCAACAAGAAAAGCGGCCTCTAAATACCCTTCGAAGCTCTCGTGCTGCTCAATTGGGCTAGGGCAAACACAATCAAAGACAACAACATCCCACAGCCAGAAACCAAACAAGAAAAGGGTCACCACCTAGTTGTAGATGCGAACTAGGATGCACGCGATATCTCCTTGTACTCAAAAACACAAAGGGAGGGGAATGCAAGATAGCCACACACACCAAACACAAACATTCACCAACCAGAGTGAGGTAAAGAGCACAAATCAACTTGAGAAACTCAGTCTTAGCCTTAAAGACTAGATGCACACAAAGCTTGGTGAGAAACAGAGAGACAACACAAAACTTGATCTTGTTGCCAATACACAAATTGTCTTAGGGTCACGAGAGCCCTCTCACCCAACACCCTCTTACAATTGACTTTTTAGGCAAAAAATTCAAGAAGCCCTCAAACCACCAAGCATGAAATGGCACAACAGACTTCAAGGACAATATACCTTCAACCACCTGATGAGCCAACTTATCAAGTCAATTTGGAGAGAAGAGTCGTAGTTGTTGCATACAATTGCACCCAAAACTATAAATCTTATTTATGCACAAGAGTAGGCTAGAAGTGTGATGAAGAGTATGACATCACTCCACTCCTCTAGATGGCATAACTAACTTCAAGCTTCTTCATGCACCTATGTGTAGTGATGGAATAGAGCACTCACAATGCACACACTCTACACAACTAGTCTTGAAGAGTGGTGTGTTATGTGTGGAGAATGGTGTGGTGTAGTGTGAACATGTGATGATTTACAAGGGAGAGAAGGGCTCTATTTATAGGTTTTAGAAGCCCCGATTAGGATTAGACCTAATCAAGTTTATTTGAAGAAATCAAAGATTATGCATATTTCTATTTCTAAATGAGGGTGGGTCTCTCTTATCCTTTGAGTCACATGGATGTGGGCTCAAGGAAAGAGAATTATTGAGGATGAAAGGAGAGAGGATTGAGTGAATAATTTGGGAGTGCCTACTCTAATAGATAGTAGAGGGTGTATTTTTACAATAAGGTTAGTGGTTAATGGTTAGTAATAATCACTACAAAACATTTACAAAATCATTCACCAAATGGTGAGATATATGATGAGAAAATTTAGAGAACGGATAAGCTTGTAAAGAGAGGTTGAAGCTTTGGAGAAGTTGACATTCACCTCTTTACAGCACCGGTAGAAGAAGCGGTCAGCATGGCGATGTTGCAAGTGTCGATGAAGCTATGTTATCTTCAAACCTTGGATAATTCATGATAAAAGCCTTAATTTGCAAAGGTTAACCTTGGATTTTTGCTGGTTTTTTGGAGTTATTTTAAAAGTTGAAGAGGGTATGGTAATATGGACATATATGTAGAGAGAAAGGGGAGCACATAGGGGAATAGAAATGGAGGATGAGAGCTATGGAGGTGTGAGAGAAGTGGCAATGGTGAAGAGGGTGAAATAATACATGGGAGTTGCAAGTTGGGTGTGGGAAAGAGAGGGAGGAGTGTGTAAGAGTGAGTAGGTGTGTGGAAGGGTGAGAGAAAATAGGAAGAATTTTTGGTGTATGAGGTGGCAGTTTTGAAGTCGGCCATAAATTTCATGTAAAATCGCCCTTGACTTCCAATTTTTTGAAAAACTTATGAAAAATACTTCAGCTTACGAGCTACATTTTCTTTTTTTGAAGTATCCTCAGATTTGGATCAAAAGAGGGTGCCAAAATGCGAGCAAAAAGCTGTCCCTACAGCACCTCATAAGGCTTGAAGTGGGCCACTATTTGATTCTTTATCCTTTGTAGTCGTCCGAGTGAGCCCTCCATACATCAACCATGACCTAATATTGCCAAGGAGCTTGCACACATGTATGGTATAGGAAAATTATCAAATATAATATATACTTGTGGGATAAAAAGATAGGATAGCTAGTAATGAAAAATGGACACATGGGATGCATGGTGGCAAAAAATATATAAAATAAAAGGAGGAAAATCATGAGGGAAGGGACCCTCAATTATTCTCTACTTTGAGTGATTTATGGAACTTATTTAAAGATGAAATCTATTTACTTGTGAATATTTAACTGGGAGGGATGGAAAAAATTATGACGGAGCCGATAAGGTTATTGGTAAATTTTTACGATGAAGTCACATAAAGGTTTTTCAAGGCTTGTGTGAGTAGAACTTAATGCATAGAATGATAGTAAAATATGCATAAGGAATGACACGCGATGGAAGCTAGCATACTTAGGCCCGATAACGCACACCTAGGAATACATATTTATATAAATACAATTTTTTTTAAAAAAATCCTTTATACTTAGGTCCTTTATTTGATAGAAAATACATATAAAGAGGACCGTAATATTATAAATTTATTTTTGTGTCTCCTAGCCCAATGACTAGCTCAATGATTTAATAAGAAAATGTGATAAAAACCCTAAATGTGCACACACTATTTACAATGAAAAAGCGAGCTTAGTCATTGTACTAGGGTGTTTTTGTGGGGTAAAGTGGCTTCTTAAAATATTTTATGAGAGCCGACAAACGGCTATCATTTAGCCCTCCCCTAGATGATGGTACATTCATGTACCATCAAAAGGCATATCTTCCAATGAAAGTGTTTTTTGATCCTTCGTGATATTTGGTGCCTTAATCGAATCTTCATCTTGTAGTGCCAAGCTCAAAGACTTACATGGTATTGTAGCTGTTTGTTGCTCTTGTAGATCCTCTGGTAGAACTCAACTCAAGTAAGGATTTAATCGATACCCATTCACCTTCTTGGGGTGCTCCTTGCCATCCAAATCCATGAGTTGATAGTAACGTGAACAGTAGGCCTTTTTTACAATGTAGGGACCCTGCCATCTAGTATTAAACTTCACATCAAAGCGATTGTCAAGGAGATAATCGTACCTTAGCACCAAATCTCCTTCCTTGATCCCTTTGTCTTTCACCTTTTTGTCGAGCTTGTCCTTTATTTGTGTAGCCTTTCTTTTATAGCACTCATAAGACGCCTCCCGTTTCCATTCTAGTTCTGTGAGGGTGAGAAGGTGATCTTCCCATGCTGCTTCTTCGCCTTGTGCCACCTTTCCATGAAGTGGCATCGTTGGAATGTTGAGCTCGATGGGTTGCAAAGCTTCTTGACCATAGACTAGGTGGAAGGGTGTGAACTCTGTCGCTTCCTTGTAGGTAGTCCGATAGGCCCACAATGCTCCATCCAAGAAGTCATCCCATAGCTTTGTCATGTTCTTTATCATCTTTCAGATGATTCCTGCAATGATGCCATTAGCCTTCTCTACCAAACCATTTGACTGAGGATAGTAGGGTGTGCTATGCCGATGTAGAATGTGAAACTCATCACAAACTTCTGTGAGCAAGCCCTTCCTAAATCCTGGACCATTATCAGAAACAATCTCCAAAGGTGTGCCAAATCTGCAAAAAATGTGAGTATATACAAACTTGCTAACTATCCTCTCATTTACTCTTGCCACACTTTGAGCTTCTACCCACCTAGTCATGTACTCTATGGCCACCAAGATATACAATTTTCCATTTTTAGTCCTAGGCAATGGACCCATAGCATCAATGCCCCATTTTTCAAACGGACCATTTGCAAGGACTAGCTGATGTGGACCATGTAACAGACGCTTGTTTCCATTAATCTGACAATTGTGGCAGCTTTTACACCAATGTTGAACATCAATGTGCAAGCTTGGCCAAACATACCCAGCAAGCAAAATATTTTTTGCAGTGAGTTCCTGTGCAAAATGACTACCACACGTTTCCTCATGCAAACCTTCAAGAATGGATGGAATCTCCTTGGTTGTCGGTATTCTCCTACAAACTTGATCTTTTTCCCTTTGGTAGAGGGCACCTTCCAAAAACAAATACGAACTCGCCTTCTTAATGAGCCTCCGCTTTTGAGCTTTTGTGAAGCCCTCTGGAAACTCACCATCTAAAATGTAGCTCACAATGGGAGCCAATGACTCCATCCCCTGGTACCTTGGTTGCTTAATCACTGTTGCTGTCATGATGACTTGCACTTCACCTTCAACACATGCAACGGCTTTTTGGGCAAGCAAATCAGCATCTTCATTTTTTTTCCTAGGAACATGATACAATTGTACTTCTTTAAATTGATTGAAGAGTTTACGGATGGCATGAACCTTTTGCCTTAGCCTTTCATTCTTACAAGCCCAAATACCTAGAATTTGCTTCACAATGAGAAGTGCATCCCCTTTTACCATGAGGCACCGTATCTTTTGAGCCACACACATCTGCAAACCATGGATTAGTATGTCGTACTCTGCTTCATTGTTGCTCGTGGAACCGAGCAAATTCACATGCTCTTTCATAACAACTTCACCATTTGAATCAAGAAACACAAGCCCTCCCCCTGATTTTCCTGTAGCCTTCTTAAATGCTCCATCAAAGAACAAGGTGAATGCATTAGGTAAATGCCTTGGTGGTGGTAAGGGTAGGGTTCTCACTTCAGGCACCTTGATGTCCCTTTCATGCACTCTATAGGTGAGAATCCCTTCTAATTGTGCACGTACACTATCCTCTACTCTGAAAGAGTATTGGAACTCTTGCAATTCCATGATCCATTTTGAAATCCTGGGACTTAGTGTCATCTGAGATGACACCCAAGGAAACAAGTTTTCAGCAGTGATTATGATAAAGGGTTTTGGCAGGAGGTAGGATCTAAAATTTCTCACTGCAAAGACAAGAGAAGCATCAGAGGTTCTACTTCTGTGTAATCCTTTTCAAGTGCATTCATGACCCGGCTAGCAAAGTAGACAGGCCACATCCTAGTGTTATAAGGATCATGCTGCCAATGTCTCCTTACCCACACTTGAGCTAACAAAGAATGTAAACTCCCAACGTTGGAGGCATGAGCGTCGGTAGTTCGGCCAAAACCATTTTTATACAAGAAAAGTACTCTTCAAGCTCATCAGACCATGCAAACTCTACATGTTGTGTCAACTTTTGGAGGGGGTGAAGTAACTCCGATGCCAAGTGAATGAAGCGTGACATGTACTTCACCTTTTGAATAAAGGAAATTACCTCCTTAAGACTCTTTGGTGATGGTAGCTCAATGAGAGCTTTTGCCTTTTCTAGATCCACCTCAATGCCTTTAGAAGAAACCTTGTGACCAAGCAAGATCACTTCATCCTCACCTATGTGGCACTTGTCGGGATTGAGTTGACCTCCCATATCATATAGCTTCTTCAAGCCTTCTTCTACCTTCTGTAGATGCAATGATTTAGAGCTATAGATGCAAAAATCATCTATGAATACTCTAATAGACTTCCCAAAGAATGCTTGAAACACCATGTTCATGAATCGTTAAAACGTTGCTGGAGCATTTGTCAAACCAAACGGCATGACTCTAAAAGAAAAACAACCCCAAGGAGTGATGAAGGTTGTTTTTAATTGATCCTCCAATGAAATACCTATTTGAAAGTAACCAGAGTAGCATCACATACCGTGTACTTTTCTTTACCTGCTACCTCATTAAGAATCTCATCTTGAAATGGGAGGGAAAAGTGATCCCTTTTTGTTGCCTTGTTGAAAGGACGATAATCGACACATACCCTCCACTTGCCATTCTTTTTCGGAGTGACCACAAATGGAGAGACCCACTCAGAATTCTCTACGGGGTAGATGAATCCTGCTGCTAGAAGCTTCCTCACCTCTTTGAGTAGTGCTTGCTCTTTGACGACTCCTAATCTTCGTAAGTTTTGTGCTTTAGGTTTGGCCTCTGGCTTTAGCTCGATCTTGTGTTGAATGGCATCCACTCCATGTACATTTGTGTAATCTTTAGCAAAAAGCCTAGGAAACTCTCTTAGCACAATTTTCAATTCCTCTCTTTCCTCCCAAGTAAGAGTCTTTGACAACATACCATCTAGCATTTCTTCATCATGCAAACTTTGGTTCTCCTGGGGGCCTACCTCTTCTAAACCTTGGCAAGATGTCTCTTTGTTATTTGCCCTAAAAATTACACCCATGACTTCAATGGATGACTCCTCCTCCGTAGTGCTACCACTGCTTTCTTCTTCCAAGCTGTCATCGGTCCAATCATCCCCTCTTTCGCTTTGAGAAGACTCCTCATGGAGCTCCTCTTGACGTTTCTCCTTCATGTCAAAGACAACCTTCTTGTGATTTTCATTCCTGCAAATCAATTTTCTACTTCCCAATCCTGCAAAGCTCGCATTCTCATTAGCCACGGTCTACCGAAGATAAATGGATAGCCATTTCCCCTTGTAGACATAACAAAGAAATCAACAACCTTCTTAATGCCGATAGCTTCCACATAAACATTCTTACAAACTCCCAAACACCTAGCCTTGCTATTATTTGCCATTTTTACTTTGATTTCAGGCGTCTCATGAATGTGCATGCCTAGTCTCCGCACAAGGTTCTCTGTCATGATGCAAATTTGTGCGCCCCCATCCACTAGACCCTTCCTAACTAGTTTTCCTTTCATATAGCAATCTAGGACAAGTGTAATATCCTCATTCATTTGGGCATGTGCAATTTTAACAACGGGAACATTTTCTTTCGTCCTTCTCCTAGTGCTAACTGCTTTTGTTAACTCCCTCCTAACTTGTGGGCACAATGCAAGAAATTGAGGCCATGATATGCTTGGACCCTTACCTCTCATGTCCTCCATAAGGTTGTAGGGAGACATACCATGTCCAAGAGGGAAGTCTCTAAGGTTGATGCGGCGCCGGGTCCTCTTGGCTTCTTTGGTTTTCTTTGCTTTCTTTCCTCGTCCATGGTCACTTTGTGATGTTACTCCTTCCTTTTCCTTACCTTTTCTCCGCCCACGTTTGATGCCATTTTCTTCAATGTCACCCTCTTTGGATTGTGTGACTTCTACAACATTGACATTTGGGTCAGGCAAAGGTGGAACTCCTTCCACCCCTTGCAGAGGTGGTCTTGGTCCATTTGGCCTTTGTAGAAGCCTCAGTTGTTGACCAGCTCCTTCACCTGCATTCATCATTGGCTAATTCAAGTTAGGTCTCCCTAGCTCCCCATGGGGCCAAGGACAATTATACATTCCATGTCCAGACTCTCCGCAATTCCAACATTGCAAGACTCTCCTAGGTCGTGGATCTCGCTCTTCAGGCTTATTTGCTTGTCCCTTTGGACCTACAACTTGTGCAAGGAGAATTGACAGGCTACTTAAAGATTCTTTTAACTTCTCAATCACTTCCGCCGTTACCTCTCCCCTTAAGCACTTGAATTTCCTATATTTCTCAACAGCCCTAGTTTCAGCTACATCAAAGGTAGCAAGTGCACCCGCCTCTACTTTTACCTTAAGGTCAGGAAAGAGTCCGGCTATGAACCTCTCCTTCTTTAGAAATTTTGCACCATCACCAGGGTTAGTAGCATTTCATATCAATAGAGCACAAAGACGTAGAAACTCTTGCTTGTACAAGTAGTAGTCATCTAAGTATTTTTGCTTATGAGAAACAACGTCTTGCCATAATTTCTGAGTGTTTTGGGATCAAAGAAGTATTTCTTGAAACGATTCAAAACTTCCTGTAATTCCCCTTAACTTCCTCAGGCAAAGAGTCAAACCAAGTGCTAGCATCTTTCCTAACGACTACCTCAAATATTTCTACACGTTCTTGATCAGTTACTATCCTCTTGATACGGCAAGACATCTTGAATTTTTCTAAAAATAATTTTGCATTCTCTCCAGGCTCTCCAAAGAAAAGAGGATATCCAGACATTTGGCGTTGGCTCTCCATTGAATTGATTTCAAAAGTGACGCACATTTTTTTTTCCTTCTTAAAAAGATCTACACAATAATGTTTTCTAAATGACAATTTGTTCTACAACAAAATAAAAATATGCACATCAAATGATCTATTTTAATCAACAAGAGGCAGGATGATAGGGTTTGGTGATGCAAGAATTTCTCCTACTCTTTGGGCACCAAAGATGAACACCATACGTTGTTGAAAATGAATCTTTCTACTAATTGCAACGTTTATTCTAATGTGTGGAGTGAAATGGAAGGGAAAAACCTCTATTCTGGGGCCATTATCCATTGTCTATGCATGATCTAATGCTTAAAACAAAATAAAAATATAGACGTCCAAACTAAGGTCATATCTAATGATTGGCAAAATAAAAGGATTTACTGAAGCGTTTATCTTGGCCAACCTAAGAGGACCTAAAATTCTACGAATTACACGCTGAAATTGCAACTTAGTACTAACAATTATGTGTACCTTTTGCTTTGCAATGGGAATGAAAGGATCATACAAATTCTTGTGATTCATGCAAACTACTTGACTATGCTAAAGGTTGAACCTACACAAAAACATACACAAGCCTTCCTCAGTGGGGGCACCAAAATTGAGGCGGTCCGGGGCGGGCAACAAGAAAAGTAGCCTCTAAACACCCTTCAAGGCTCCCGTGCTGCTGAATTGGGACTGGGGCAAGCCCAATCAAAGACAACAACAACCCACAGCCAGAAACCAAACAAGAAAAGGGGCACCACCTAATTGTAGATGCGAACTAGAACGTACGCGATATCTCCTTGTACTCAAATACACAAAGGGAGGGGAATGCAAGATAGCCACACACACCAAACACAAACATTCACCAACCAGAGTGAGGTAAAGAGCACAAATCAACTTGAGCAACTTAGTCTTAGCCTTAAAGACTAGATGCACACAAAGCTTGGTGAGCTATGGAGGTGTGAGAGAAGTGGCAATGGTGAAGAGGGTGAAATAATACATGGGAGTTGCAGGTTTAGGTGTGGGAAAGAGAGGGAGGAGTGTGTAAGAGTGAGTAGGTGTGTGGAAGGGTGAGAGAAAATAGGAAGAATTTTTGGTGTATGAGGTGGCAGTTTTGAAGTCGGCCATAAATTTCATCTAAAATCGCCCTTGACTTCCAATTTTTTGAAAAACTTATGAAAAATACTTCAGCTTACGAGCTACATTTTCTTTTTTTGAAGTATCCTCAGATTTGGATCAAAAGAGGGTGCCAAAATGCGAGCAAAAAGCTGTCCCTACAGCACCTCATAAGGCTTGAAGTGGGCCACTATTTGATTCTTTATCCTTTGTAGTCGTCCGAGTGAGCCCCCCATACATCAAACATGACCTAATATTTCCAAGGAGCTTGCACACATGTATGGTATATGATAATTATCAAATATAATATATACTTGTGGGATAAAAAGATAGGATAGCTCGTCATGAAAAATGGACACATGGGATGTATGGTGGCAAAAAATATATAAAATAAAAGGAGGCAAATCATGAGGGAGGGGACCCTCAATTATTCTCTACTTTGAGTGATTTATGGAATTTATTTGAAGATGAAATCTATTTACTTCTTGTGAATATTTAACTGGGAGGGATGGAAAAAAATATGACGGTGCCGATAAGGTTATTGGTAAATTTTTACGATAAAGTCACATAAAGGTTTTTCAAGGCTTGTGTGAGTAGAACTTAAGGCATAGAATGATAGTAAAATATGTATAAGGAATGACACGCAATGGAAGCTAGCATACTTAGGCCTGATAACGCACACCTAGGAATATATATTTATATTAATACAATTTTTTAAAAAAAAATCCTTTATACTTAGGTCCTTTATTTGATAGAAAATATTTACATATAAAGAGGACGTAATATTATAAATTTATTTTTGTGTCTCCTAGCCCAATGTCTAGCTCAATGATTTAATAAAAAAATGTGATAAAAACCCTAAACGCACACACGCTATTTACAATGAAAAAGCGAGCCTAGTCATTGTGCTAGGGTGTTTTTGTGGGGTAAAGTGGCTTCTTAAAATATTTTATGAGAGCCGCCAAACGGCTATCAACAGCATGGGCAGGTATGTGTAGGCTAGAAGAAGCATGGCAAAGGGCTAGAGTAGCTGTAAAGATCATGGGCAGACAGATAGCAACGGATATGTATGGCTCAATTTATAGGCCAAGAAAGGCTCCAAAAGCGGCTAATTTGGGAGAAAGTGAAGGAGGTTTAAGGTGTAATCTTTGGGTCCAAGAATGTAGAGCTTGAAGTGCTAAAGGAGCAGGTCCAGACGGCTCATCAAACCGAGCTACGGAGCCCAAGATATTGAAGTTTGAAGGTGCCGTGCGTTGCAGATTCTTGCCAGATAGGGCAGCTAGGGACAGGTGGCCCAAGTGGATGTCAGTGTATATGCATGTAGTGCTTAATGTATGGAGCATACCTCTCTTTTCAGATTGCAAATCAGAGCTATGGATTGCTGGATATGGCCATTTCAAGTTTTGCCCGGGGCTAGGTTGGTGCCCACCTGAGCACATGGGGAGTCATGCCATCTAGTGTTTTTTGGGTTGCAATAGAGTTTGAGAAGGTGCTCTGTGATGTGTGGAGCTAGCAGGAATTGATTGCTTGTCAAATGGAGCTCGGAGCGGGAAGTTTTGGAAGTCGGAAGGTTGGGTGCATGTGTTTTAAAAGGGGTTCAATGCCTAAATGTGTTTGGCGATGCCATGCTCTTGATTAAGTAGATAAATGGCACTTGGATTTGTAAAAATCAGGTTTTTCTTGGCTAATTATGCCAAGTTAAGGATCTGTTAAGGAAGTTTGCAGCAGTGGAGTTATTTCATGTCCCTAGGACAAAAAATCAAATAGCAGATGCCCTAGCCAAGGAGAGAATACAAGATGTTCCCATAGGAGCAATCAAATTAAAGCTGCCCCTCTTCCAGGGTAGCGATGCTATGACGGAAATCATCAGCTTCTTAGATACAAGATAATGTCTAAAAGGGTATACAAAGGTTCAGAAACAATGGCTTGTTGGAAAGGCAACAAGATACCGCCTTATAAACAACAACTTATACTGCAAGGGCAAAGACCAGATTCTCAGGCGAGTGCCAATCTCCAGTGAAATCACGGAGATGATCTCAAGTTGACATGATGGTGTTTGCAGCGGCCACTTTGCTCTAGATATTACTAGTAGGAAGATTCTATAGGCAGGATTCTCTTGGCCTAGTCTAAACAGGGATGTGCATCATTGGTGTAAAACATGCAGAGCTTGTCAAGGATCCAGTGATCGAATAGTAACCTATGAGCCACAAACTCTTGTCATCTCATATGGCCCATTTGAGAAGTGGGAAATAGATGCAATTTGTCCTTTACCAAGGGCCCAATCGGGTAAACTATACATTCTAGTTGGTGTAGACTACATGACCCGATGGGCGGAAGCAGCAACCACCACATGCATTACAACCCAAGAAGTGGCAAAGTTCATATTCGAGCACATCTGTTACCGCTTTGGCACACCTTTGGAGATGATATCTGACAAAGGGCCATGTTTTAGAGGCGACTTGGTGGGAGAACTGATGAAAAAGTTATGCATCACATGCCGACACTCCACTCCATACTATCCACAGTGGAATGGTCTAGTAGAAAAGGTAAACGACATGATCTGTAAGATCATCACAAAGCAGGTGAATAACCACACAAGTGATTGGGATAAGCATCTCATGGCCGCTCTTTACGCCTACCACACGACATTCCGAACATCACTAGGTTTCACCCCTATCAAATGGAAAGGAGGCCATTCTACCCATTGAGGTACACATTGCCACTTTGTGAGTCATGGCTAGTCAGTTACAATGCCCAATTGCCCATCTGTGCACCTACATCTTGGATCTAGAAAAGCTTCACTTAGACAGGGAAGATGTTATCAACCACTATGCAACACAAGCAGAAAGACGCCGACTCATCATCAAAAAGTGATACATCAGTGGTGGCTACAAATTGATGGAAGTAGATGGTCGAATTTACAAAACTAGAGTCAATGGATGGAGGCTCAAAAGGTACTTCTTAAGGTTTGATCTAGAGTTCATGTTAGATATTCCAGAGGAGGGAGAGCCCTCTATCTCCACTGCTAGAGATTCAGAAGCAGTGCTAGAGACATGAAAGCCTCTAGCGAGAAGGGGAGGGCTAATGATGGCCGGCTTTGAGAGGCTACGGCCATGGGAATGAACCCCATACGGGGAGCTTATGATAAACAGGAAAAAAACGTTTTTCTTTCTTCTTGATTGTAGGCTGCTGCCATTCCCCCCTTGCTCATGTGCATGTAGAAGTAGCGCCCCACCCTTGGCATCACCCTCTCCCTCTCCTCCATTATCTCTCTCTCTCTCTCTCTCTCTCTCTCTCTCTCTCTCTCTCTCTCTCTCTCTCTCTCTCTCTCTCTCTCTCTCTCTCTCTCCCCCCCTCCCCCCTTTTCACTGCACGCGCCCAAGCTCTCTCTCTCTCTCTCTCTCTCTCTCTCTCTCTCTCTCTCTCTCTCTCTCTCCCCTCATTATCACACGCAAAAGAGGCCAAGAAGGCGCAAGGAATAGTTTCTCTCTCTCTCTCTCTCTCTCTCTCTCTCTCTCTCTCTCTCTCTCTCTCTCCCCCTCCCTCTCTCCCCCTCGTTCACTCACTGTGTGTGTGTGTGTGTGTGTGTGTGTGTGTGTGTGTCTCCCCTTTCCTGTGTAGGCAACATCCAACGTAAAAATTTATCTCTCTCTCGTTACTTACACACACACACACACACACACACACACACACACACACACACACACACATCTACATGGGAAAAATCTAGTGCCCCATTCTATCATACATACTGACTTGCCTCACTCTTCCTTGTAACTTCATACCCGTCTCTCACCAAGATAAAACTTTAGGCTGTAGGGCCACACACACACACAGGCGTGCGCGCGCGCGCACACACACACACACACACACACACACACACACACACACACACTTATTTAAACTAGACAACCCCTTTGCTAGCCCTTGGCCGACTACAGCTGATCCTTTTGTGCTTCCCTTCCCATTCCCTTCCAAGATATATTTGCTCTACTTTTGCCAAATAAGGGTATGGCATATACATCCTTTGATCCTTATTCCACTCAAAAACACATATTCATTCATGCTGGTAGCCAGTTGGCTTACATAGGTTTATAGTTTTGGGTATAGTTAATGTGATCGTGCATATTTTAACCCACCCACTCAGAAATATTCACGATGGAGATTTTGCAAATAATTACACCTACCCAAACATATATCTGCGTGCTCGCATTGGTTGAGTTGTTCCGTGCTCACCAAACCTTGGCTCTACGATACCTACCCTTGCTCACTTTTTTTTATCAATGCATGCGTGAAAAACCTTTCATTGCTCTTGCCTTTCTCGATCATTCTCCCTTGATCGCACAAGTTGTGCTCATAATTTGGTGCCTGGTTTAGGTGTTTCCTCCACCTTTGTGGTATACCCAGATCAAGTGCACGGTGATTCAGATATAGCCACACTTTTGAGCACACGCAGAAGAGGTATCATTCCAAAAACCCATGGGAATGGGTTCTTATACTAGATAGTTGGTTGGCTGTAAACATTTATGAAGGGTCACAAGATGCAAACTGTAAGTTATCTGCTCTCTATAATTTTTTAAAGAAAAACACTCTCTCATAAGCCTGTTCTCCTCACATATAAAGTCGTCTTCTGCTTCTGGCTTGCACGGTGAGCATCATCTACACACGCCCTTGCACCTTGAAGTGGGTTGAAACACACACACACACACACACACACACACACACACACACACACACACACACACACACACACACACATCTCTGACGAGTAGCGATCCTGATTCGTGTCTCTTGCAATCACATATCTACCCACCTTAGTTGCCCTGCATAGTACGTTAACAAACACACACACACACACACACACACACACACACACACACACACACACAATCGTAAGTACATAGCGGGCTGTTTCATCTCCCTCACAGGATTGGTCTTGCAAATTGCAACCTGTCATATGCTTGTTTTCTCGTATACTTTGCCCTCGCAGATTTTGAATTGCATCATTGACGTCTTCATCTAGCCTCGCTTGGTCGTGGCTCTTACAAGATGATGCACACACACACACACACACACACACACACACACACACACACACACACACACACACACACACACACACACACACACACACACACACACACACACAGACTCTAGAGTGGAGTACAAGCCTCAGATGCTAGGCGTGCCTGTCATACTCAATCTTAGTCTTACTCTCTCTCTGGCATAACCCATACATGCATTTGTGCTCACATTCGTCTGCAACTCGGTAGTTAATCGTTGTTCCTTGGACCACTCATGAAGATACAACAGATACATGAAGCTGCAATCAATGGCCATATAGCATAATCTTGACCTCATCAAGCTAAATGGCGTTAGTAGATTCTCAAAATAATTCACTTACGATCCAATTGACTGTTCTGTCGGCAACAACGGGACAGGTAGGTGCCCTTGCACCTACTCAGTAAAACCTTGGTTAATTTTGAGATTTTTAAAGCAGGAATTAAATTGGACTTAGTAACATTTATTTCTAATAAGTTGTATTGGGAAACGATGAATAGGATAAGTGTTTAGCATTTAAACTATAACACATAAAGCTGAATTGAGAAGAAAAATTGAGTTCTACTCAGTATAAAAGGTTTTGCTTTTTCGACTCAGATGAACTCCTCAGCTTAAATCTGTTTTCTAATTGTCTTTTTGATCTATAATCGACCATGTATTCATAGGAGTATATTGGGTGTTCTGACCTTGAGTAATACAGGTAGCTAAATGATTAAGCACAAGAGTGTTGGCAAAGTTTTTTTTTTCTACTTTCGAATGGTTCCTAGAGCCTTAAAACCTATGTGAGGGTCTCAATAGAGATGGCAATGATTGGAATTTTGGAAATTTATCCGTTGAACGAAGCAGATGCTGCCCAAATTTTCACTTTTTAGAGAGTGTTAATACTAGAAGCTAGAGTGATGGAGCATGCTGCTACCTTTCCTTGTTTGTTAGAAATAATTGCAGAATTAGAGTTGAAGTTTTAATAGTTTATAAGTTGAACACACATCTTTTTCTTTGACATAGAAGTTTACATTCTTGTGGATCAAGATTTCATGGAGTTTGAGCTGCAAATAACATTTTTTTGGGGCTTGAGTTTCAAAGCTTTTTAAGGAGAAAAAGTGTTGGATTAATATTCAAAAATCAAGTAGACATGCATGGCTAACTGCTTCACATTGTGCTTCATCTGTGTGAAACATAGATATTGGTAGCTCTTGTTGCTATGTAGATACATGGAGTTTACAATCTTTTTTGATAGATAGTTTACATTACATATTGTAGATGAATGCCTAATGAAATGGATATGTTGGATTTACAACCCCAATCAAGGTAAGTATACATTGGTGAGTTCAGAACCATAAGCTATTTTTTGATACTTTCCTTTGCTAGCAAATATGTGGATTTTTTTTGAAATAAAGAGTCAATATTTTCCATTATCTCTTAAAGAGCTTCAATCCTCCTGTGAGGGTCTCTGATGAGATGGCATTGGACTGGACTTTTGAAAATTTATCCAATTTACAAAGAAGATGCTATCCAATTTTTTTGGAATACAAACATTATAGTAAATAAATGATTCAAAGTCGAAGCAAAAGACATGATTGATGCTAGGTTGTTAGTTTTTGTTGTGATTTTTGACACCGATAACAAGGGGAAGGGGTCGTTGACAACTGTCTTTCCAATTAATGCTAGTACTAATGGACTTGCATTTTTGGATGGTGGGAGGTAAGAGGTTCCTTCCTTGGGATTACAAAAAAACTACAGCAACAGCAGGAGATCATCCATTGTTCGGTTGTTTTTTATGATTGATCGATAACCCTTGTATACACCTCTTTGATAATTGTATATATTCACAAGTAATACAAATTGTGTCATACTTTTAGGACTAAATGTAAATTGTAGACTTTGTCAAATCTATAGGTTACTTCTTGATTTCTATAAATGTATATTTTTTAGTTCTTAGGCACAAATATACGGTCTCTAGTCCCATTGTATGGTTCAATAGATTGTGAAATCAAACTAGAGTTAGATAATCAATCCTATACACACACACACACACTCATGTATACACACACACATATACACTCTCTCTCTCTCTCTCTCTCTCTCTCTCACACACACAAACACACACACACATACACACACATTTGCGCTACACACTCACAAGCACATACACACTCGCATGCACACATTCAAACAAACACACACACGTCGTACGCACGCACAAGAAGAAGATCGAAAGGAGCTTGACATTGACACCCAAACAACAAAGAAGAACGACAAAAATCACGCAACGACGATGACGAATCAAGAGATGACACTGAAGGCATGCCCCGACCGGCCTCGAAAGTGACAAACGTGCTACACCGACGCACCAACAAAGCCCGCCATTCACCAACATCTCACCCACAATGCATCTCTGCAGTAAACATTCATAGGATAATCTACTTTTCCATTTTCAAGCCAAAACCTTCTATAAAACCCAGTTATATATTGCCACCTTTCTCTAGGTGATGGTCACAAAAGCTCACTTAGGAGATACCATTTTAAAATTCTCCTAAAACAAAGCAAGGGTCAACCATTTGGGACCCGGCTCCTTGCTATGTCTATCCTCATTAGGGCCCTAACCTAATCAGATTATCCTAATGTAGCGTGCACCTATAAAAGAACACTGAGAGGTCACTATTAGGGCCAGCATTTGGGAGTCAACACTTGAGGAAGAAACCATGCACACACACTGACTCTTAGGGTCGCCACACACAAGAGTAGGATCTCCGTGCATATAGAATTTTTCCTAAAGGATGCACTATAGTCTCTCTCTCTCTCTCTCTCTCTCTCTCTCTCTCTCTCTCTCTCTCTCTCTCTCTCTCTCTCTCTCTCTCTCTCTATCACCATGGTCTCCATCTTGCCGAAATTAAGTTTTCTTTAAATACCACTTTGAATCAAGTTTGTCCTCACATCTCGAGGGGTTTGCATCATCTACGTCTATGTCTCTCTCTCTCTCTACGGTGTGCCATATGAGTGTTATTTTAATCATTGCTGTCTGCATCCTAGCCGCTCAAAGCTAGGTGGTGCTCCCTTTTTACTTCCCGTGATGAATTTTTGCGTGCATGGTCCTGGCATAGAGGCCACTGGGGTCCTTTTTGCACTTGCGCTTGTCAGTGGCCTCGGAATTCTCAAACCTACTATTCATGTTGAGGTCTTGTGTGCCAAGTTTGTGGTCTCAATCACAAAACAAGACCAGTCTTAGGCTATCATGACCAAGGATATGAAAGAAAATCCAAAACTCTGCTCAAAAGGTGGTCAGTGGAAAGGGAGAAACGCGCACGACAAACTATTAGCCCCGAGGTGGTCTAGCTTGAGACTAGGTGGCATCACAGGAAAGCTGGTGCAAAAGTGAAATAGAGAAACATGGGTAATGGAATGGAGTGAATTAACCAGATACTTCTAAAACTCCATCTCACATTGGTCCCCTTGGCTGTCTAAAGCTACTGGTGTAATTTTGAACCCTTATTGGAGAGAAACTGCAAGAAAGATGAGTAATAAAGGACTCCAACGTTTGATCCAATTTTGGGATGGAATCAGCAAGTGCTAGAAATACTCTAACCAGTTGGCTGCCCAAATGCAACTCAATGGACAATATTTTGATGCCGATTTGGGTATCTACTTTTGAGTGAAAATCTTGGAAATGGCCCATGAGTAGCCAATTCTTTAAATCTCATACCAAGGGCATTTACCAAGCATTAATGCATGGGGTTGATTGATGCACCCATTTGAAAAAACACAGGAAGAAACAAATGGTCGGAATCTCAATGGGTTGAGGTCACAAAGAACATTTGGAATCCATAGTGGCCTGGTATTTTTGTGGAAGGTGCTGTGGGGGGCTTTGCCGACACATATGAAGATTCAAACACGTGGTATCGGGTCCGAAAGATGTTCAGGGTGCATGTTGGCTAGCGAAGACCGAGCCCACCTTTTCATGGGATGCCCGACAATTAGAGGCCTGGCAAGGAAGGTGTGCAAATGGCTACAAAGAACGTGGAAGATAGGGTTTTTCAAGAAGGATCTGTGTCTTGGTGAGAAAGTCTTGCACTGCTAATCTCCACTCAAATTGTCAAATAATGTTACTTTAGTAACATCTAGAAGGCCAAGAATTGCCGTGTATTTGATAGCAACCTCTCTGTGGCTAGCTTCTAAGAGATTGTACAAGAAAGTAAGGAGATAATATATGTGATAGGTAAAAGAAAAAACTCCGATGTGTGGCTTAAGGCGACCCTTGCCATCCAATTGAGCCTTGCTGTGTAAAGGACAGAGCTTTTAGTAATAGTACATTACTAGGTACTTCTAACTAGACTCAGATGTAACCATCTGTCCCTCAAGGCTTGGCATGATCTTGAGGTTGATCTGTATATTTCTTGCTGGCACTCTAATACAATCACTCACAATTGTGAGTTTTGTAGAAAAAAAAGGGAAGAAAGAGCACCCGAGGAACATTTTAGAATTGTCACTTATCCCTTTCAAAGGCAACAAAGCAATCAAAACTTCTATTTATACTATATATAACGGAGCTTCAAAATTTCAAAGAAGGAGAGAGCCTCCACATGTCACACTTTGGTTCATTTCAAAGAAAACCTTAAGAAACATTTCATTTGAAATGCAAAAGTGAAAGGTAAGTAAAATGATAGAATTTGAAAAGATTTTTAACTTCTGGTCCATTTCAAAGAAAACCTTAAGAAACATTTCATTTGAAATGCAAAAGTGAAAAGTAAGTAAAATGATAGAATTTGAAAAGAATTTTTAACTTTGGTTCATTTCAAAGAAAACTTTAAAGAAACATTTCTTTTGAAATGCAAAAGTGAAAGGTAAGTAAAATGATAGAAAATGAAAATACTTTTGACTTTTGAAAATGAAAATGTAAAGTCAAACCATTAGTAGTCAACCCCCCCAAGCAATGTAAAGTCAAAAATTAATACTCTATCTATATTTATAATTCTTAGGAAGGCCATTAGCCATTTCATCACTCTTGGTAAAGGGTTCTATGGAGCGGAGTGCTTGTCTGAGCAAAGGATTCAAGATGTGGTTATCATAGGAGGTATCTGGGGGGCATCATACTTTGCCTATGCAATGCCATGGTCGCTGAGTTTTGTCCAGATGAAGAGATTATGAACTTCTACCCCGTATGGGTCATGATGAAGAGTTTTCCTTTATGGTTACGAGGCCATTTAAACACTATTGCCAATCTTATGGGCCATGTGATTTTCATTCCAAAGGTACAATGGGTAAAGCTGGGGTTGGATGTGGAAGTATGCATCCTATGGGACATGAGCAAACCCATCCCAAAGTACCATATGGGTGATTTTGGTGCCTATCGACAAGAGTTAGCTTTTTCTTTATACCCGAGTGCGTGCTATAAATGGCGAAGAATTGGGCATTTTGCCAGGATCTATCCTAAGGTAGCTTGCAATCCTCCTTGTAGGACAACATGGAGACATGTTTCCAGGGATACCATGCCTACTACAACCTGCACAGGCCTACGGAGCAAGCTGATAACAATGAGTTGAAATAGAGGGAGTCATGTCAAGTGCCAAAGAACTAAGAAATGGAGATGCATGACAAACCTGAGAGTCCGACAATTAAGAATCATGATGGTTTTAGTCGCTTGGCACTCCAACCTTGGAGTCTCAAGAGCCCATCAAAGCCACCCTCTGTAACAGTATGGTAGAGGAAGTTTGGGTCCAAAAGCCAGAGCATGGGGATTAGGAACTAGATCTCATTGGCCACATTGTTAAGGTTTTGGGCCCTACAACCACCACAATAAGTCTGCTTAAAAGATTATCTAGAAAAAAGTGATATCTGTAGCATCTCGCTTTGTCAGGTTTTGTCTCCAGATATGGCTTGGCGGTCAAGGGGTGGGCTGTGGCAAGGATCTGTCTTTGGTGGCAACCCCCAGCTAATCCAAGTCTCCTTTATGATGATGCTGTGAAACTTTAGGGTGGCACCCTTAATCACTCGATGTATCAGTTTATGTATGCTTGGTTGCTAGATGATGCCATGGCTCGGTAGGAGCATGGCTTTCAATGTATCTTTTTTTGGTTCCTAACATTTACATACACTCACTAATGTGAGTATGGGAAAAAAAAGGAAGGCCATGGAGTTTCACTCGAGCCCTCAATTTGAAGGCTGACTACTTTTGTTCTTGAAAGCTGTAGCTCTACTTTGTAGTTTGAAGGCCATAAAGAACTCCCCTCCAGAGGTCTCCCAATTAACCTCCCTCAGTAGGATCTCACAGACCTTCCATGCCGTAAATGATCTTTGACCTCGGTGCTCCAAGCTCACTAGTTGCATGCACACATCTGTGTTTTGTTTGCATGCGTGCACATGTGTGTGTGTGTGTGTGTGTGTGTGTGTGTGTGTGTGTGTGTGTGTGAGTGAGAGAGAGAGAGAGAGAGAGAGAGAGAGAGAGAGAGAGAGAGAGAGAGAGAGAGAGAGTCGTTGCTTGTGTGTGTGTATGAGAGATAGAGTGGACATGCCATTCATTGAGCTGTTGGATTGTTGCAGGGAGACCTTCCACATTTGCATTGCATTAATGAAGTGTAAAGAGCTTGATGATTCAATCATGGGAGTCCAAAAATTTGTTGTGTATGCCTTGCACACACACAATGCCTTGCACGCATTGTGTGTGTGTGTGTGTGTGTGTGTGTGTGTGTGTGTGTGTGTGTGTGAGAGAGAGAGAGAGAGAGAGAGAGAGAGAGAGAGAGAGAGAGAGCACGATGTTGTTGCTTGCAAGCTTTTGTGTGTGGGTGAGTGTGTTGAGAAATAGAGAATGGTCAATATGTGAGTGAGTGAGAGAGCGCCATTTGCCACTACAGCCTGTGTGTGTGTGTGTGTGTGTGTGTGTGTGTGTGTGTGTGTGTGTGTGTGTGAGAGAGAGAGAGAGAGAGAGAGAGAGAGAGAGAGAGGTGAGAGGACTCTCATACCGGCACTAGAGAGAGGAGTGAGGGAGAACAAACATTGTTCTAACAATCAACAATTGACAAAATTTGCAATCGAGAATTGACAATCGACAATCGACATCTATAGAATCAAGAATGGACAGAATCAGGAACTGACACAATAAAAAAAGTTTGATCCAGTGAATCCAAGGCAGAAGGTGTGCAAGCCCAAGCGAGAGCGGACCTCGAATCTGGCAACTCTGAGGTATTTTTGAAGGTTTTTATGTTAAGATTTTTTACGTTAAGGTTTTTACGTTAAGGATCTCTCGGGGCAGGCAATTGTTGGTGGCAGTGGTACAGTCTTGGTGGCAACTCGAGAAGGCTCTGTTGGTGATGGGGACGGTGGGCCCTACCCATTCGGGTTGATCTGGTTTCCTCTCTTGTTTAGTTTCCTGTGTCGTCTCATCTCGGTTGGGGTGGCTCCCCTATGTTAGCCATTCTAACTTTTTGAGTTAGTCGATACTCTTCTGTTGTGGCTAATGGTTGTACTCATGATTGTGAATTGTACCTAGTATGTTGTATCTAGGGCCTGTGGCTCGTGGGAGGATGGAATGGTATGTAATTTTGTTTGGTTTAATATATATTTTCACCCACCTATTGTGGGTTTGGAAAAAAGAAGAAGAAGATTTTTATGAGCTTTGCAGGTGCTTTCGCCTTTGGGTTGACTTGGAATGTAAAGGTGAATCTCAAAGTTTGTAGGTGGGATTGCACTGAACCTAGGTTTTTTTGAGCACTTAAAGACAAATTAGAATTTTTGAGGCAAATCTTAAAAGTTTGTAGGAGGGGTTACAATAAACCGAGTTGAGGTGCGATGTCTTCTCCCAAAAACTTGGAAAACTTAGGTATGAAAATTTTTAGGAGTAACTTTATTATATTTGAAGGCTTTTACACTCAATTGTTCTATACTTTTTAGGTTTCCTCACTTTCAAATCTAGAATTTAAAGATAGATTTCAAAATTTGTAGGTGGAGTTACACTAGACCCAAGATTTTTTGAGCATTTGTCTATACTATGCTTTAAAAAATAAATTTAGAGGCAAATTTACTATATTTGAAGGTTTTTGCACTAAATTTCTCTACACTTGGTAGATTCTCTAAACTTCAATATAGGTCACTAAACTTTGTAGTTTCTTTGAACTTTGGAGGTATTCTCACCTTCAATTTAAAATTTAAAGTTCGGATGTTAAGTTTTTATTGTTTTTGCATCCATGGCTCTTTTCTAATTCCATTAGTTGGAATCTCTTGAGATTCCCTCTCCTTCAAATTTTTTGCAACAAAGCAATAAGTTCCACCCACCAAGGACGATCAAGGGTCGAACATGTCTACTTGCACAGCCCACAACAAGTCAATTGAGCTAGCCATCCCAAGTCTTGTGTGTCGTTGACAAGAATCTAAGACCTTAGATATAAAAAAAAGGCTATGTTGCCATCCTATCGTCCAATCTCCTGCCTTTGATGTACCTTGCCCGACACTTGTCATCCGTGTTGTCTTGGCATCCTCATGCATGCCCCCCCCCCCCCCCCCCCCCCTTCCTTTTCCCCTTGTTCGCTTCATTTTCTTTTGCTTTGGATCTAGTATCCTTGTTGAAGTATCTTCCTATGTTTGCAATGAGAGCCCGCACTGTGGCTGGGAGAGGAAAGTGTGTAGGTCTAAGTCATGGGTGAAAATGTGAGAGAAGCAAGTTCGGTTGTGACAAAAAGCTTAGTACTCTAGTAGTGTGTGGTACTCAGAATCTCGAACTTGTAGTGAGGATAATGTGCATAATGGATTTGACTCTTCTCCATTGCCCCAACGCGCTGTCTCGCATCGAAGGGAATGGGAGCTAAGCCGAATGGTTGCGATAGTGCGTATCATTGACAAGGGGATAGGCTCAAGAATGTAAGTGTGAGTATGGTTTCCTCTTTCAGCGAAGAACATGGTTTTGTAGTTGGGGGCAATATGGGTGGTGTAATGTATGAAGCGTTACCCCCACTGGATTTCTCCCGAGCCGTAATACATTGACATTGTAGAAGAGCTTCTATCACTTGGAAGTCAATTGAAGCATCATGTAGCAAGTGTATAAATGCATCCCATCTCCCAAACCACTTCTTTATGTCCTGCATCCATCCCGTGCTCAAGATCTTGCTTTTATGCATCTTTTAAACTTTTTTTCTTGCTTCCCATGCAATTGTAGGAAGTTGATGTGAGGGGTTTTGACGCATCTTTATCATGTACTCCACAACCCTTTCCATGCCCATAACCTCAATTGGAAGAGATCCCGACTCAAGAAGTAGGAGCATATATGGTGTTTGTGTCTTAACTCGGAGAAAGTTTGTAAGAAAACGCTTTTGGACATTCTCAAACTCTTTCCAAGTAGACCTTGAGATGCTTCCACCCAACACTTCAACTCCATAAAGAAGAATTGGTGTTGTACTTTTTGAGAACCCAACACTTGATGTTTTCCGCATTACATGTTGTCAAATGCATAATATGCTCTTTCCTGCTTCCAAACAATGCATATCACATTAATGCTAATTGTGATTAGACGGAACCTCAAGTCCAAGGTACTTAAAGCTCTCAACAACTTCAAGTGTCTCATTGTTGTACACAATGCATGGCTTCTCCTTATGGTTGGTTTCACTAGCATAATCTTTGTTTTGGATTCATTCACAATCAACCCACTATGCAAGCAAAAGTTCTCAAGGACAACCATAAGCTTTTGTCCATCTTCTAAAGTGTGTGCTAGAAGCACTACATCATCCGCATACAACAAAAGCGTGATTGCCACATTGCAAATAGTGACCTTCTAAATGCCTTATTCTTGCAAAAAATCAAGTGGCATTTTTTCCAATTGATTGATGGATAGACCAAAGAGATTTGGTGACAATAGAAATCCTTGTTTAGCCCTAATAGTTCTTACAAATTTGTTTGAAATTCCTCTTGGTGAGAGTGAGGAGCGAAAATAATGTGAGCCACGTGCACCAAAAATGTTGGAGGGAGAGAGAGAGAAAACACAAGTGCTCTGTAAATGATGCTCTCAATACAAGATCTCAATTTGAATGACTGTAAGACCCTAAGCATTCTATTTATAGAATCTTAGGTTGAGGCAGGGCAAAATGTGTAACTGGTGCAAAAAACATAAAAGCCCAAAAATGGCTAAAAATGTGTTCACCCAGCCAAGCTCAAAGAATGATCGGCCGGACACGTGCAATCTACATGATGTGCGATGGGTGGCCAACCCGAGACAGTCACTAGTCATACAAAATGGCGAAGCAACCATGGTGTAACTCTAACACCCCCTCTCATCACCGGATGCTGAGACAACACAGAGGAGTTGAAGGCGAGAAGCCAAAATCCGCTGAGGTACAACCTTCGTGAAATTGTCTACTGTATTGTCCGCTATAGGAGCATACTCCAAATGAAGATCTCAAACCAAAACATGCTCTCAAACATAGTGATACTGCACCTCAATGTGCTTTGTCCAAGCATGAAAGATAGGGTTCTTGGAAATAGAAATGCAACTCTGATTGTCGCGCAAAAGACGAGTCATAGCAGTCTGGGAAAAACACAACTCTCCCAATAATCTCTGTAGTCCTATGGCCTCACAAGCTACATAGCAAGATGCTCTATACTCTACCTCTGTGGAAGATAGCGCAACGATGGGTTTTTGCTTATTGCTCCATGGAATGGATTCCGAGCTGAGTGTGAAAATTACTCTTGTAGTAGAGCGCCGAGTATCTGGATTTCTTGCCCAATCTGAATCACACCAACCAAGTAAGTTGCAACCCTTGGAGCAACCACAGAACACACCATGGTCCAAGGTGCCACTAATGTACTGCAAAGTACGCTAGGCACACTGCCAATGTCATTGACGAGGTCGGATGTTCAAGGGACTGAGGACAGAAACTGTGTAATAGATATTTGGTCGCGAATAAGTCAACCATACAAGGCATCCAACAACATTCTTGTATTGCTCCGAGTCAATCCATGGGAAAGGATCGTGAAGTGACATGTTCTCTCCAAGATCAAGAGGAGTGCCAATTGTTCTGCAGCCTATCATTTGGAATCTCTCCAAGATAGCCTTCTCATACCTCCGCTGAGAAAAGAAGATGCCATCTGGTGTCTGAAAAATATCGAATCCAAGAAAATAGTGAAGAAGACCAAGATCAGTCATCTCAAAATGTTGTGCATTTTTTGGATGAGTATAAAGTCATTAGTTCATGCCAAAAAGCTTTCCCACTAGCCTCATGTATATATGTGTACATAGCCCTGCAAGTCTTGGAAGTCACCATGTAAAAATTCATGTACAAAGGTGTGATTTCGCTCGGCTTGGGTACTAATGTTTTGGGTTGTTCAAGTCCCCAAGACATGGTTTTTAATAAATATTTCAGCTTTGCTTTATAGCTTGTGAATCAGGCTTGTACATCATGAGTTATGAGTATCCGAAGTGGGTAGTGTCTAACTTAGAAATTGATTGCAGGTGCATGCGACAAAGGCCTACAAAGAGAGACTTCTCGATTGAGAAGAGAGACAAAATTTTTGAGGATAAAAGATAAGAAAGCCCCCCATTTTAATAGCTGCAACACCTGCACAACTTCCAGAGAGCTCATTTTTTAGCAAGAAAGAGTACACCCCCAATTTCGAGTAGCCATAACTCTTTCATCTTTCATGTGTTTTTTGCCTATGCATACTCTACCTCCATGAGACAAGATATTTTATGATGTCCTTAGTTTCTTCTAATTATGAGTGTGTTTCATGCTTCAAGGGTTTTTCATAAATCTCTACAGATGTTTATTAGAATGAATGCAGATGTGGGAGAAAAGGAGGATGAGGTTCTTGTGCCAATAAAGGAGAAGTTTCCGAAGCTAGAGGAGTCATTCGTGGATGAGCTTGTGAAGGGGATTCAAAAATTGAACATTAATTTGAAAGATGTCAAGCTTGAAGAGAAAGGTCCAACCTTCCGATCGAGACAAAGCGGTCCGCAAAAAGGAAGTGGGAGTCAAAACTGTATGTGGTGTGACAGTCTTGACATGTGAGGAACGAGTGCGAGGAGTTTGTTGAAGCCAAGCATAAAGATGTGGTTTTTTGGAAGGATGGTCTAATACACTTGCGAGAAATAGGGTTACCTCTAAAGACCAAATATGGAAGAGGTGGTATGAAGAAAAGCATGGAAGAGATGTTGCCGGAATACCATGCGAGTGTAGCTGAAGCAATGACTTATGGTGTGCAGATTGAGAATAAAGGGTAGGGAAAACCAATTGAAGGATCTAGCAGGAATGGGGTCTTTTGGCCGTATGCTATGACAACAACAAAAAAGGAAAAGTTGGGTATCAATAGTTGTGTTAAGTGGGAAATTGTATTAGAAAGACTACTAGGTGGGAAGACCTTGTAGATTCCCTCTCAGTATATGCCTACATAGCTAGACTCAAAACAACAAGGATTTTGTAGAAGCGAAGTGAAAGAGGAAAGAGGATATGGCAGGAATTTCAAAGAGGAGGACGACATCAGAAGTACCAAAGGGGAAAGATTCTAGCTCAGGTGTACATCCTACCTGGCCCGACATCTCAATGGATGAGACTGAGAAGGAGAAAAAGACGGGAAAAGCACAAGGTCCTTCATATAAGATGAGATTTGATATTGACCAACAGGCTATTGACGTGAGGAAGGTACTTGAGGAATGCATTCTGAATAGTAGGGTGGAGTTGATCCTAGGTATTGCAAAGTGGGAATTTCATGACAGTATTATGGATGTCATGAAGAGGAAGCGCCAAATATTGTATGGGTCAGAAAATGACCCAACTAGGATACAAGGGGTGCATAGCATTTATGAACAAATTGAAGCTATTATGGGTAGTGTTCATGAAGACGAACTAGCTGAAGATGAATGGGGAAGCATAGTGGACAAAAATGAGCTTCCGAAATGGGTAAATCATGTCAGATTCCATGAGGATGAGTATGGACAAGATGTACCTCGTAATCATTTACACAAAATCATTGGGCCAAGGCTACCACTAAAACTTTGGTAAAGGTAGGTGATTTGAAAGAGCCGGTTGTTGCATTGGTCGATCATGGACCGGAAGTAAACCTTATGTCAAGGAGCTTGTTCTTGAAGTGGTCTATTGATGTGGAATATGGGTGGTGTATCCAAGCTGCCAATGCACAATCAGGGGATTTGTATGGTGCATACCTTAATGTTAAAATAACCATAGGGGATGTAAGTGATGAACAAATGTTTTTTGTACAAGATTACTCTACATATCCAATCATCTTAGGGTAGCCTTACATTACGGCGGTGAGGATGGAGACCAAGGTTTTGGATGATGGATCCACGTATGCTAGAATCAGAAGTCGTGATGGTAAGAAAGTAGTTCAAATTCTAACTATGTGTCTGAATCATACTAGGAACAGGGATACCTTGAGAGATCATCCATTACCAAAGTTGACAAAAGAATTCAAAGAGAACAGGGGTTTTCAGGATTTTTCCAAGTGCCATTGTAAAGCAGGACTAAGATGGTGCTTTGGAGGAGAAGTTCTTGCTGATAGCAAATGTCTATAGAGAGACTTTTTCTTCAGGATTTCTAGGATTGACTTCAAAAGGTTCGATATCTTACAAAAAATTCAATGATTTACGCAAATGGGAGAGGAAACATGTTTGTGATGTCCAAGGCATACTTCAAGGATGTGAAATACTGGATCCACATGAAGCAATTTCAGGAATTTTTGAGGAATACGCATTTGTGGATACAATGGGAGAATTGGATGCAGTCATACAATTTAATGGTCAAGTTGGGGTAAATATGGTTAAGTAAATTCTCTTAACATGTATAATTTTATTTTGAAATTCAAAGAAGAGTTAGATGCATAAGAGGTACAAGTGAATAGAAAATACAAAACAGTGGCAAAGAAGATGAGACTAGTGGCCATTCTGTTACCAAAAGAGAGTGATATAGATATGGAGAAAGCGTCTCAGCACCTTATCCTTTGAGATCCAAGTAAAATTGGGCATTTGTTTACTGAAGAAAACTCTACAAGAACCGAAGATTGGTGATGTGGATTTTCTAAATCAAGAAGATATAGAATGTTTTTGAGAAATGTTAAAGAAGCATGGGAAGGCTTTTTCTTTCCAACTAGGTGAGATCGGTTGTGTTGATCCTAGTGTTGTAGCTCCTATGGTGATATTTACTGTTCCACACTTGCCTTTGGAATTTATGACCTATTCCTGTTCCGAAGACTCATCTTCCTAAGTTGGTTGAATTGCTAAATGAGAAGATTAAGATGGGCATTTTGGAGCCCTTTTGTGCTCCTTATTCTAACAGGTGGTTTACGGTTCCCAAGAAGAATGGTACATTGAGTTTTATACAGGATATGCAGTCAATAAACAAGGTAACTATCAAAAATGTTGGAATAGGTATAGTGGTTGATAAAATTGCGGAGGCCTTTGCAGGTAGAGCTATCTATTCTATGGGGGACTTGTATTCGGGCTATGATCAATTTCAACTGGCTATGGAAAGTAGGGATCTAACAACCATGCATACTCCTTTGGGATTAGTAAGGATGTGTACCTTGCCACAAGGTGCAACTAATTTAGTTGCACACATGATGAATGGGATGAATAAAGTGTTGCGGGATTTCATTCCTCAAGTTACCATGCCTTTATTGACGATGTGCCGATAAAAGGGTGTGAAGAGGGTGAAAAAGATGAAGCCAAGGATAAGAGGGGTGCAGACAGTTTGTGGGTAACCATATTGTTGATTGTGATAGGATATTATCAAGGCTTAAAGAGGTTAAACTTACACTCTTGAGCCAAAAGTCTATGTTTGGGGTAAAAGAAGTTTTGATTGTGGCCCACTTATGTGGACCATATGGTAGAAGACACAGCCTTGTCAAAGCGCATGCTATTTAAAAGATAAAAGAGACTTGAAATTCAGTTACATAAGTGCAAAGATTTTTAGGTGCATGTGTTTTCTATCTGATATGGTTACCCCATTTTTCATGTGTTGCAAAGGTGTTATACCAATTGCTCAGAAAGGGACAAAGATTCGTATGGAAAGAAGAACACATGAAGGCTATTCAAAAACTGAAGAAGATGTTACAAGAGGCTCCTACATTAAGGAAAGCAGATTATAGAAGTGGGAAGCCAATCATTGTGACAATTGACATGAGTCCCACAGGCATTAGGTGGGCTATTGGCCAAGATGACGAGGAGGGGAAAAGACATGCTATCAGATTTGGTGCGAAAGTATTAAGTGCTCGCCAGCATATCCGCAAGTAAAAAGGGAGCTTTGGGGCGTAGCAACTGCCCTAAGGTGAGACAAGGAGTACTTTATTGGTGCTTCTGTAATAGTGAAAACAGATTGCTTGCCATTACTTGGGATGATCACAAGTTGCTCTACACCAGATATAGCTATGCTATGTTGGATTGCATATATAAAGGCATTAAATCCTGAGTTTCATCACATTGCAGGTAAGGATAATCTGGTAGCAAACATGTTGTCTAGGGCCAGATTTGAGGATGAAGAGATCATGGTTTCAAAAAATGAAGACGAGGGCTTTAGGCTCTTTACCTCTTCAGAATTGCATGTAGAATGTAAAACCATGGTTTTTGCATTACAGTCTTTTGCAGAAGATAAATATGAAGGTGAGTTGATGATTGGGAAATATTTGAGTACACTGGAGAAGCAGGAGGACTGGACCGAGAAAGAGTTTAGGCAAATCTATAAGACGGCTTATGGATATTTCTTGCAGGACGGGCTTTTATGGAAACATCCGAAGAAGCGAAGAGGAACCCCTCAACGAGTGGTTTGTGATAGGATAACACAACTCCGAGTACTTAAAGAATTCCACGAGTCATTATATGGGCATGTCATATGTAAAGAATGAGGATGCAAGAGAGATACACAAGACAAGCACAAAGCACATAGAGATGGAAAGCTTCTTCTTCTTCTTTTACAGAAAAGAGAGTACTAAATGACTAAGTGCTAAAGCTGAAAAGTAGCACATATGTACATGCGGTCACTAAGTGTGAACTCGCTAGAAGCGTACTAGGCTGGCACTATAAGTGTAGTCCAGCTGTAGAATCACTGGCAGAGATCCTCCGTGTCGATCACCTAACGCGCCAGTGAGTAAATGCCGTAAGCGGCCAAGACCCATAGTGGATGCCAGCTCAAGGTGTAGAGCTCGACATCTCAACACTCCCCCTCGAGCTTTGCATGTCGTGGAGTCCAAGCATAGTCCGGAAACGTCGAAGCTTCTCAGCTCCGAGGGCCTTGGTAAAGATATCCGCTATCTGCTCCTCTGTGCTGACGTAGACCAAGTCGATGTCGCCCGGCAACACTCGCTCTCGAACGTAGTGGTAATGGACCTCTATGTGTTTGGTCCTAGCATGGAACACTGGGTTCCTAGACAACTGCATGCTGCTGAGGTTGTCACAATGAATGACAATCTGTTGGTCCACCTGCACTCCCAAGTCCTCAAGTAATGTGCGTAGCCAAGCTACCTCGCACGCCGCAACTGCTGCACCTCTATACTCGGCCTCTGTGCTCGATAAAGCAACCGTAAGCTGCTTTTTGCTGCTCCAAGTAACAGCAGCACTCCCAAAAGAGAACATGAAGCCACTCGTAGATCTCCTATCAACAATGCTACCTGCCCAATCTGCATCTGTATACCCATACAATGCTAATGGTGCATCTGCTGCATAGAACAATGCGTAGTCAAGAGTCCCTTGCACATACCTAAGTGTGCGTCGTACTCCATCCAAATGTGGCTTCCTCGGAAGCTGCATGAACTGACTCTCCAAGCCTACTGTGTAGCTCAAGTCTGGCCTCGTGATAGTCAAGTAGATTAGACTACCCACCATCTTCCTGTACATATTGACATCCTCAACAACATCACCGTTCTCTGCACTCAGCTTTGCATTCACATCCAAGGGAATAGAAATTGGCTTACAATCAGCCATACCATACTTTGACAACATGTCCAAAGCATAATTTCTCTGTGACAGCCATACACCCTATGGAGTCCTGATCACCTCAATGCCAAGAAAGTAGCGCAACTCGCCTAAATCTTTCATTTCAAACTCCTGTTTGAGAAGACCCTTCACATGGTCAATCTCCATAGCATTGTCACCAACAATAATAAGGTCATCTACATATATGGTAATGACCACAATCCCCACATCACTCTCACGTACATAGAGTGAATGATCAGCATGAGCTCTCCTAAAACCAATACTGACAAGATACTTGGCAATCCTGTCATACCATGCTCTAGAGCCCTGCTTCAAACCATACAAAGCTTTGAGAAGTCTGCATACATAATCTGGGTAACCTGGATCGACATAACCAGGTGGCTGATCCATATACACTTCCTCTTGCAACTCACCATTCAAGAAGGCATTCTTTACATCCATTTGATGCATAATCCATCCTCTAAATGCAACCACTGCTATGACAGCTCTCACAGTCGTCATCTTTGCCACTGGAGCAAAGGTCTCCTCATAGTCTATGCCATACGTCTGTGCATAACCCTTTGCGACCAGCCTTGCCTTGTGACGCTCAATGTTACCATCAGCCTTATGCTTGGTTTTATACACCCATTTACAGCCAGTAGCTTTCTTTCCACTTGGCAATGGCACCAACTCCCATGTGTCGTTTGCTTCCAATGCAGCCATCTCTTCATTCATTGCATCATCCCAATGCACATTTCCAACTGCATCCTCAAAACATGTGGGCTCCACATCCTTTATCACCTTAGCCATGTAGGCTTGGTGATGCGCTAGATACCCATCATAAGTCAATTTCTGAACTGGATTTCTGACTCTATTAGATCTGCGCGGTCCTGGGGCACTCCTTTGCCCTCTAGCATCTTCTTGTACTTTCCTTACACCAGGTGTCCTGACAGCCGGAATTCCAAATTCCTCATCAAGACTTTGTTCAGAACCATCTGAATCCATGTCTACATGTGAAAAACCTGATGATGCATCAGCGATAAAGGGAGGTTCATCAACCTTTTGTTGGGGTATAAAGCCCAATGTGGTCGCCCAGGTAAGTGGGCGGGCCGCCAGGTATGTACACATATTCTTTTGTTAAAACCTAATAAGAAATCACTATGCTCTACACATTACAGTAGAGCGAGTTCACCATATCGTCGTGCTCTTCTTCTCGCACTCTCTCTCGCATCGCACTTCCGCTCGTACTCCTTCAACTGGTATCAGAGCTCAGATCGAGGCTCGGGGCAGCACTGCAGGAGGCTAGAGTCACCAGCTCAGATTGGAGTGAAATTCGACAGGCGAAGACACGGCCCCAAATCTCGTGGGATAGCCCAAAGGGCTTGGTGTTGTCAGAATTTCATTCTGAGGTCATCTCGGCCACCGTTCGGCTTCGACAAAGGTCTGTGCAGGCCATTTTTGACTACGTGGTCTCGGCGGGTGCAAATCCGACTCTGCAAATTTGGGGTTTTCGGCCTACGACTGCAGGTGCTGAGGATATCGACACTCCCAGAGTGTTGATTTGTGGCTGTCTACACATCGAAGGACAGCTCACAATTCTTGGAGGCGTGTCACATACGACACGGACGTATCTACACACAGACTGTAGGCGACATCCACTAGTTCATCAGGTAGCTTGCGTTTGCTGTTTGATATTCCAGATTTCATCCTGACATTGCATGTACTTCCACATGGGATGTATTGTCAGAGATGATGTATGTCTGTTGAGGGTTTGCTGGCTGTGAGTCACGCAGCAAACAACCGCTGCAGCGGTTACAGCATATAGTGGGAAATTTATGGATGTATGACTTTGTGGGAAGTCTATGTACTGTCAGATTTATTGCAGCCTTTGTTGAGGGTCAAGTGAGGTTTTATTGAGCTGGGGGATTCTCGAATGTTGAGATCCTTTCAGTGATAGAGGTCTTGGAGCGATCCCTCGAGCACCCTTAGATAGGCAGCTAGGATGTATTGACTGTGAGTTAGACAGTTGGGATTGCATCTTTGCTTTACTGCCGTTGATACATTGTCGCAGTCTATGCTTACAGGACAGTGACAGGACAGCCAGAGACAGTACAGGTGCAGGACAGGTTTACCCACAGCTTACAGTGTCAGAGAGACAGTGTTTTTGAGCTGTTTTTGGTCTGGTTTTTGAGTACACCAGAGCCATTTTACAAAGGAGACTCTGCCGAAATTTATGCAGAATCTGAAGCTTTCTTGGTTCATTTGACAGGTTGATATTGGTTCAGAGGTCAGTTTACAGGGGAAACTCTGCCGAATTTTTCCCAGGAAAGTAAACTACTGTGAAGCGTAGCTATGGCTGGATCACAGGACACTGCTCTTTACAATATCAAGAAGCTGGATGGAACCAATTTCCCATTGTGGAAGAAGCAGATTTGGCACGTGTTGGTACAAAAGAAGGAGATAAAACCTATAAAGCTCAAGGGGATAAAACCAAAAGATATGCACGAAGATGAATGGATGAATTGACACTTTCTACCATTATGCTGACTTTGGCAGAAAGCGTTTACTTCAATGTAGCAGACGAGATGTCGGCTTATCAAGCATGGTTAAAGCTGAGTGATCTTTATGAGAAGCAGAGTGCAGCTTCACAGGTATACTGGCTTAAGAAGCTTGTTGACTTGAAGATGAAAGAAGGGACACCTATGTCCAATCATCTGAATGAATTCAACACAATCTATAGTCAGTTGTCAGCTCAAGGTGTCAAGTTTGATGAACCTGTTAGAGCTATGTTCCTGTTGATCACATTGCCGCAAAGTTGGGACACTTTTCGCACAACTTTGAGTAATTCTGCACCTCCAGATGATTTGAACATAGCAGGTGTAGAAGGAAGTCTGCTTATTGAAGAAACCAATAGAAAGACAATGGACAAAGGCAAAGGAACAGCCTTAGTTGTCAGGGGAAGGACCAAAGAAAAGTACAAAGGTGGAAAGAGGAATCAGTCTCGTAGCAAGTCCCGCAGTGCTAAAGGCAAGAGTGACATAGAATGCTACCATTGTGGCAAGAAGTGTCACATGAAAAGAGACTGCAGAGAATGGAAAGCAGAAAAAGGCAAAGAGAAAGCTGAAGACCATGGTGAGAAGAACAAGTCCTCAGTGAAGATTCAAGAAATAAATGTGACAAACACTGTTGCAGAGGATGACAGTCTAGTGTCAGGAGACATCTACTTCTTGAAGAATACAATGAACTCAGCTCTTCTTACAGCATCTGATGGAAATGCATTGAGTGACTGGATTATAGACTCAGGGGCATCACTTCATGTGTCTCCAAACAAGGAGTGGTTTACCTCTTATGTGACCACTAAAGATCATGTTCGGCTAGGCAATGGGCAGACATGTGAGATCTTAGGTGTTGGAGATGTTCAATTGAAGTTTCAGAATGGCTCTTCTTTCACGCTGAAGAATGTGAGACATGTTCCCGCAATTACAAAGAGCTTGATCAGCACAGGTTTACTTGATGATGCTGGCTACGTCACCACTTTTGGACAAAATATGTGGAAGATATCCAAGGGTTCTATGACAGTATCACATGGAGTAAAGTCTAGAGGACTTTACATGATTTATGTATCAAATGTCTCTAAAAATGTAATTAATGTAACCGAGCAGCCGAACGTTTCTTTGTGGCATAGCCGGTTAGGACATATGTCCAAGAAGGGAATGGAAATCTTGTCTCGTTCTGGTTATTTGCCTGGCTTTTCATTTAATTATTTTGAATTCTGTGAACATTGTCTGTATGGTAAGCAAACACAGCAGCCACATAAGCATAGAAGCAGTAGAAGAGATACACAGTTGGCACTTGTTCATAATGATTTGTGTGGACCTATGCCTAACCTATCTCTCGGGGGAGCTTCTTACTTTATGACATTTATAGATGATTACTCGAGGAAAGTATGGGTTTACTTTCTCAAGCACAAGGATGAAGCGTTTAGTGTTTTCAAAACATTTGTGACACTTGTGGAGAATCAGAGTGGCAAGAAGCTTAAATGCTTACGCACTGACAATGGTGGAGGGTATGTTTCAAAGGCCTTTCAGGACTTTTGTGAGTCAAAAGGTATAAAACCTGAACTTACTGCTCCTTACAATCCTCCTCAAAATGGTGTTGCTGAGAGGATGAATAGGACCATACAAGAGAAGGTCAGAAGTATGTTGTCTAATGCACAGCTGCCAAATGGGTTTTGGGCTGAAGCTGTATCAACAGCTGTTCATCTTGTAAATAGATCTCCTAGCAAGGTTTTGCAGAAGGATTCAGTGCCAGAGATGGTATGGTCAGGAAAAAAACCCTCATACAAGCATCTCAGAGTCTTTGTTAAAACCTAATAAGAACTCACTATGCTCTACACATTACAGTAGAGCGAGTTCACCATATCGTCGTGCTCTTCTTCTCGCACTCTCTCTCGCGTCGCACTTTCGCTCGTATTCCTTCACCTTTTCCTTTCCTTTTCGTGATACATTCCCTGTACCTGTTGGTGGAGTAACCTGCGTACGTAGTCTACCATTCCATGGTTTCTCAACAGAGCCACAAGAAGAGGACTCTTGTGGTCCACTCAAAACCTGTGACTGCGGCCTCACATTTTGTACAACCACATCATCTTTTACATCAGCCCCAATAGTGCCATGTGCATTACTGTACCAGCTGCTCATCTCATCAAAGACTACATCTCTGCTCACTCGTAATTCTCGTGTAGTAGGATCGTAGCACCTATACCCCTTTTGTTCAAGGGAATATCCCACAAGAATACATTTCTCTGCTTTAGGATCCAATTTCCTACGCAACTCATCTGGTACATGCACATAAGCTATGCAGCCAAACACTTTCAAGTGTGGCAAATCAGGCTTTGTACCTGTAAACTTTTCCTCAGGTGTTACATCATGCACCGCAGCTGTAGGTGTCCTGTTGGCAAAGACTATTTTAAAGAAAAAAAGGCCTGATCTGCCAACCCGTCTTCAACCAGCCCATTGTAATCTGTTTAGGAGCGCGTTCTTTTGTTGTTGTTAGGGCCAGACTCAATCATTTTATTGACTTTCTTGAGCTCTTGTTGAAGTCTAGCTCTTGTTTTCTGTAGTTTTTTGATATCTCCTTCTCTCGACAACCCTTCTGATGAGCCTTTTCCATAATCCTTAGAGTCAAGTCCCTTGAGTATGCTAGCAAACGAGATGCGTGGCCTGCGAGCTGCAGATGCAAAGTAGAAAGTAGAAAGTCTATTGACTTGACATTCTAAAAATCCTCTCGCTTCTTACAGTGTTATCCTTTACTTTTGCATTTTAAATCTAACCCTTCACTTTTGTTTTGCAAAGTTTTCTCTTAAGTGAAGAGTGAGTGACACATGGGGTCTCTCCTTCCTTGAAAAATTTAAGCTGCTTCATAAATAGTATAGATGTTCTAATAAAATTCTTATTCTGCATGGTCTCCTAGGCACATTCCTTTTCTTCATCTCGTGGAGCATAGAGTGCGCTCTAATGATAGTTTGACTATATTGTTGGCTTCAAAAGGGTTTAAAACTCCATTTTGCTTTGTGAAGATGCTCTTGAAGCTCTCTTCTCCCTTGTGAGTTGTCAAGAAAAAGGGTTGGTGCTAAAAATCTATGTACGTGCAATGATACAATTTTGAGAGTCTCTTTGCTTTTATAATAATGTAGTGTATAAATAAAAAAAGTTCTTTGTTTTTTTCTTTAGCTCCTATAGTGTTAAGTTAAGCAGACTTTACTAGTCTGGCCAGTGTCGGAGTGCGCGTCTCTCCAAGATCAATCGGGAAGCGTCGGGCTTGTGGCTGTAGACGAAGATGTAGTTTAGGTACAAACCAAGGGTAATTAGTGTGGTTAGGGCCAATTTAGTGTTAATAAGATGGTATAGAGGTGTTTAGAGAGAATTGTAAGAGAATAACACGGATCGAAACAGAGTTAATTGGCTAAATTCCAACTTAGAATAGATATTAACACTTAGTTAAGCTGCCAAACAGAAGATGCTTCTATTAAATAGATATCTGGAACCCTTTATACAAATTGGTTGCATACACCAATGTTGGTATGCCTGCTAATTTGAAATCCACTATTCAGATAACCCCAAACCCAAAGGAAGCAATCCTCGTCTTGCCAGAAAACTTCACCCTGCTTATCTCTTCTTCTCAATATCCCTCTGCTTTGCAAGCTCGAGAGAGCTTCCAAAAACTCCCTTCTTCTCTCACATGTTTGCTATCCTTCGTTGCATCAAGCTCTTGAGAAAGAGAGAGAGTGAGAGATATTTTTGGTCTCCTTTTGCCCCTTTGCCTGCCTTGAGCAAAAGGAAAGACCTTCTCCTCCTCCTTCCTCCACGCTCTCCTCCCCCAAAACTGTCAAAAAAACAAACGGGCTCCCTGGCCGTGTGAGCCTTCCCTTCTATTTTTGTACTGCCTTTCTCTATTTTTAGCCCCCCTTTCTGCATGTGAACCGCCCCTTTCCTTGAACCCCGAGTTTTCACAATCGCGGCGATGCCAGTGTGGGTATCGCCCATTATTTAAAACGTTTGGCACCTCTACGGCACGCCGGCAGGGCCCCCTAGCGAGCTTCCATGTCATCGTCCATGTCACACCAGCAGCGACGCCCAACGCGCTACCACGTGTTACTGAACCGCCGGCCACGCTTAACGCGCCACCACACGCAGCACCACAGGACGGACACCATCGTTGTGATCCCAAGGAGCTCATGCACCTTTGTGATGCTTAAGGGGGGTGCCTCACATAGGCTTTATACCTCTGCAACTAGGCTCTTGGATGCACGCATGGGACCATTCCGCCGCCACATGGCAACACTCCATGTGAGCATTCCTTAGGCCTCTAAAATTCAACAAAAGCTTCAAAAAAAACTCCACTTTGGCCCTCCTTGCCTTGCTTGATAAACACTACACAGTCATCTGATTGCCGACCGCAAAATTTGACAGAAAGCTCTCATGATTGGCTTTTCTCCTCCATGCCTTTTCCGCCCTTCAAGATTCCCCAAGACCCCGAACCGAGGCCGCAAAAAGTGATAAAATCATATGTGGCCAACTCCGAGCAACTGCACCCCAACTTCCAACTGCTATATCTTTCCGCTCCAAGCTCTGTTTGATGAGCAGTCAGTTCGTGCTAGCTCCATACACTACATAGCACCTCCTTGAACTCTATCAAGGCACGACTCCCCATGCAATCAAGCGGGCACCAACTCGGTCCTCGGCAAAACTTCATCTGGCAATAAATTGGTAGCTGTAGCCCTGATGGATGATCTGAAAGGACCGACACACTCTACAAACCAAGTACTACACAACCATAGCTCCAAACTGGCTCGGACCACCTGGCATCACTTGGCCTATCCGTCTCAGATCTGCAATCACTTCCAACTTCAAACTACCATAACTTGGGTACCGTGGCTCTGTTTGATGAGCCGTCTAGACATGCTCCTTTAGCACCTCAAGCTCTACATAATTGGGCCAAAAACGAGCACCTCAAACATTCTTCACCTGCCACCTTGTCAGGCCCTATCCGGAGCCTTTTTGGTCTAAAAACCCATATAAAGCATATATCTCTATCCTATTACTGTCATAACAGCTTGTTTCAACAAAGTGTACCACATCTTTATACATTCCCTTCCACCAATGTCGATCTTTAATTTTAGCAAAAGTGGCCCAAACTCCCCTATGATGTTGAGATGTCGAGCTCTACACCTTGAGCTGGCATCCACTACGGGTCTTGGCCGCTTACGGCATTTACTCACTAGCGCGTTAGGTGACCGACACGGAGGATCTCTGCCAGTGATTCTATAGCTGGACTACACTTATAGTGCCAGCCTAGTATGCTTCTAGCGAGTTCACACTTAGTGACCGCATGTACATATGTGCTACTTTTCAGCTTTAGCACTTAGTCATTTAGTACTCTCTTTTCTGTAAAAGAAGAAGAAGAAGCTTTCCATCTCTGTGTGCTTTGTGCTTGTCTTGTGTATCTCTCTTGCATCCTCATTCTTTACATATGACATGCCCATATAATGACTCGTGGAATTCTTTAAGTACTCGGAGTTGTGTTATCCTATCACAAACCACCCGTTGAGGGGTTCCTCTTCGCTTCTTCGGATGTTTCCATAAAAGCCCGTCCTGCAAGAAATATCCATAAGCCGTCTTATAGATTTGCCTAAACTCTTTCTCAGTCCAGTCCTCCTGCTTCTCCAGTGTACTCAAATATTTCCCAATCATCAACTCACCTTCATATTTATCTTCTGCAAAAGACTGTAATGCAAAAACCATGGTTTTACATTCTACATGCAATTCTGAAGAGGTAAAGAGCCTAAAGCCCACGTTTTCATTTTTTGAAACCATGATCTCTTCATCCTCAAATCTGGCCCTAGACAACATGTTTGCTACCAGATTATCCTTACCTGCAATGTGATGAAACTCAGGATTTAATGCCTTTATATATGCAATCCAACATAGCATAGCTATATCTGGTGTAGAGCAACTTGTGATCATCCCAAGTAATGGCAAGCAATCTGTTTTCACTATTACAGAAGCACCAATAAAGTACTCCTTGTCTCACCTTAGGGCAGTTGCTACGCCCCAAAGCTCCCTTTTTACTTGCGGATATGCTGGCGAGCACTTAATACTTTGGCACCAAATTTGATAGCATGTCTTTTCCCCTCCTCGTCATCTTGGTCAATAGCCCACCTAATACCTGTGGGACTCATGTCAATTGTCACAATGATTGGCTTCCCACTTCTATAATCTGCTTTCCTTAATGTAGGAGCCTCTTGTAACATCTTCTTCAGTTTTTGAATAGCCTTCATGTGTTCTTCTTTCCATACGAATCTTTGTCCCTTTCTGAGCAATTGGTATAACACCTCTGCAACACATGAAAAATGGGGTAACCATATCAGATAGAAAACACATGCACCTAAAAATATTTGCACTTATGTAACTGAATTGCAAGTCTCTTTTATCTTTTGAATAGCATACGCTTTGACAAGGCTATGTCTTCTACCATATGGTCCACATAAGTGGGCCACAATCAAAACTTCTTTTACCCCAAACATAGACTTTTGGCTCAAGGGTGTAAGTTTGACCTCTTTAAGCCTTGATAATATCCTATCACAATCAACAATATGGTTACCCACAAACTGTCTGCACCCCTCTTATCCTTGGCTTCATCTTTTTCACCCTCTTCACACCCTTTTATCGGCACATCGTCAATAAAGGCATGGTAACTTGAGGAATGAAATCCCGCAACACTTTATTCATCCCATTCATCATGTGTGCAACTAAATTAGTTGCACCTTGTGGCAAGGTACACATCCTTACTAATCCCAAAGGAGTATGCATGGTTGTTAGATCCCTACTTTCCATAGCCAGTTGAAACTGATCATAGCCCGAATACAAGTCCCCCATAGAATAGATAGCTCTACCTGCAAAGGTCTCCGCAATTTCATCAACCACTATACCTATTCCAACATTTTTGATAGTTACCTTGTTTATTGACTGCATATCCTGTATAAAACTCAATGTACCATTCTTCTTGGGAACCGTAAACCACCTGTTAGAATAAGGAGTTTCTGAACAGGTCTCCAAAGTGCAGTACACAGAGATTTACTGTACAAGTACAGTGGTTGTATGTACGCTTGATTGTGGACACTCGTTGAGTGTAGAAAGCGTTACAGGTACCACGAGAACTGGTTCAACATATTTGCAGGTTTTTGCAGATTGCAGCTATTTTGTCTTAGTGCTTCAAGATGTCTGACGGTTTCAGTCAGATTGTTACTGAGAAGCTTGAGAAAAATAACTACCCTGCATGGAAGTTCAGAATAACAAATTTCCTAAAAGGAAAAGGTTATTGGGACTATGTAGAAGTAGACAATGAAAAGGAACCATAGATTCCCGAGGCAAATGCTACAACAGAACAAAGGAAAGCTTTGAGGGACTGGCAACAAGGCCAGAGCAAAGTGATGTATTGGGTTTCTATGGGCATCACAGATGGCATGATGGGCTATCTATAGGATGCTGAAACCCCCGCCATTGCATGGAGAAACTTAGGCAGTGTGTTCGAGGTGAACACCAAGGCCAGGAAGCTTCAACTAAAGTCGGAGCTAAATCAGGTTAAGAGGAACAACCTCTCAATCAATGATTATGCCTTGAAGATCAAGAGTATCATTGAGGCTCTTGGATCTATTAAAGTCTCAGTGGAAGACGATGACATTGTCCGTGCATGCTTGGATGGTTTAGGAGATGAGTATGTACATTTTAGGTCTACCATGAATACAAGAGACGACATCCCCGTGTTCCAAGATTTGATTTCTATGCTTATTCTTGAGGAGAAGAACCTTGACACATATTCTTCTCATGGCAGAAATAATTCTGAACAGGCCTTCTATTCTAACTCCAACAGAGGTAGAGGTAGAGGTCGTGGTCGAGGCCCAAGGGGTTGCAGGGGCCAATTTCTGGAAGGTCAATCAAATCAAAACAATACAGGTGGCAGGGGAAACCAGTCTCAAGGCAGGGGGAGTCAAAGAGGTCGTGGTGCAGGATCAAGCAGGCAGCAACATACTCCAGATAGCAGAGAATGTTGGACTTGTGGTGAAAGAGGTCACATGTCACGTGACTGTCCAAAGGGAAAAGTAAGTGGAAAGAGAGAACATGGAAACTATGCATCTACTAGCAGAGATGCAGATGACAGCAAAAACGAGCGCATGTTTGTTATGCAGTATGTAATGAATACAATGACTGCAGAGAATTCCACCCAAGATGATGTTTGGTATGTGGATTCAGGTGCCTCTAATCACATGACGTCTCGTGGAGAGTGGTTTAGAGATATGCGCAAACCAGATGTGTCAGGCTATGTGCAGACAGGAGATGACACAGCTCACCCCATTGCTCATGTAGGGGACATACCTCTAAATACGAAGAGTGGGAAATCAAAGTACTTAGCAGATGTACTTCATGTCCCAAACATTACAAAGAATCTTGTTTCTGTTGGACAAATGGTTGAGCAGGGTTTGCAGGTTCGCTTCAATCCAAATGGTTGTTATGTAGAAGACTTCCAGAATGGCTGTAAGCTGATCACAGAGGGAAAATGTGTGGGCAGAATGTTTACGCTGAATGTAGACATGCCTGAGGTAAAAACTGCATTATTTTCACAGGGCACAGGTGTTGTGGCTGATGTTGACATTTGGCACAAACTCATTGGCCATGTCAATGAGGAGAGATTGCGCAGCATGCAATCAAAACAGATTGTAAAAGGTTTGCCCAAATTCAAGGTGGATGGTATGCATAAAGTGTGTGCAGCATGCCAGTTTGGAAAACAGTCAAAGGGCTCATTTCCACATGAGCGCAATGTATGTAAAAAGCCACTTGAGGTGGTGCACACAGATGTTTGGGGTCTAACCGATACTGCAAGTATACACGGTTGCAGGTATTATTTCTCTTTCATTGATGACCATACAAGGAAAGTATGGGTCTACTTCATGCGTAACAAAAGTGAAGTGTTTGGTCACTTTCAAGACTTCAAAGTCATGATTGAGAAGGAGACAGATATGCAAATCAAGACATTGAGGTCAGATGGAGGGGGAGAGTACTTCTCCAATGATTTTTCAGATTTTCTGCGAATGCATGGTATACGCAGGCAGTTTACATGCAGATATACTCCACAACAGAATGGGGTCGCAGAAAGGAAAAACAGGCACATTGCAGAGGTTGCACGTGCATTGATGAATGAGAAGAACATGCCTCATCATTTCTGGGCTGAAGCCGTAAATTTTCTTTAAATTGCAAACCAAGGAAGTTTACTTTAACCTAATGCTTAAAACAGATTGGTTTTCCCCTCTTAATAAACAATGGCATAAGAAATGGCTAGAAACGAGGTGAAGAATGCTAATCAGTAACATTTGGGACCACTAATGGCCCCAGGCAATGAAGATATTCCTATGGAAGGCACTTTGGGGGGCTATTTTGATAGGCAATAAGATACTTTGCTAGAGAAATTGGATAAGATAGATTCTCAGGATGCAAAGAAGCAATTGGATCATACAGCACTCTTAGGATGTAAAGCGGAAAATGAAGATCATAATATCTTACTATAAGTGTCTTGGCAGGCAAAGGTTGCAAATGGATACAAAAGACTTGGAGGATTATTTTCTACAAGAATTATTTAATCATGGGAGGGAAGTTTATAAAGAACCAAGATCCTTACATACATTGATGATCTATATATTCAGTCTACTTCAGTCAGTTCTAGTCTACTTGCGGTACAGTACTGTTAAGTTTGTTCATTAACATTCATGTTTTTTCAATCATGTTTGTTTGAACTATCAAGGTTTTCCAATCATTTTCAGTTTATTTCAATCGTTTTTGTGTAATCACATAGTATGAGGAAGAAAAGACCATACCATGATTATTCATATTTACGATTCTGTGTTCGCATGAATTTACCTATCTTTTTGTTGTACTGTATGTAGAACGCTCCTGAGTGTGTACTTTCCGCTTCAAATCTCGTTGTTGAGCGTAAAAGAGAGAGAGAGAGAGAGAATATAATAATAAGAAGAAGAGAATTTTAATGTCGTAGGAAACTAACCCAAGAGACCTAAAGATCTATCCGACAAGAGCCTTGTGTGTGTGTGTGTGTGTGTGTGTGTGTGTGTGTGTGTGTGTGTGAGAGAGAGAGAGAGAGAGAGAGAGAGAGAGAGAGAGAGAGAATATAATAATAAGAAGAAGAGAATTTTAATGTTGTAGGAAACTAACCCAAGAGACCTAAAGATCTATCCGACAAGAGCCTTGTGTGTGTGTGTGTGTGTGTGTGTGTGTGTGTGTGAGAGAGAGAGAGAGAGAGAGAGAGAGAGAGAGAGAGAGAGAGAGAGAGAGAGAGAGAGAGAGAGCCTTGTGTGTGTGTGTGTGTGTGTGTGTGTGTGTGTGAGAGAGAGAGAGAGAGAGAGAGAGAGAGAGAGAGAGAGAGAGAAAGAGAGAGAGAGCCTTGGTAATTAAGCATATATATGGTCGGGCTCCCAAGAGCCCGACAAATATGTGGCAAAAAAAAAGCAGAATAGCATCCCTTAAGCGATGTATTAATAGTATGTCATATAAACGATGCCAGGAAACAATTATTATTTACGTCGCTTAAGCAATGTGCGACGCCATATTGTGTCGCTTATATGACACTTTTGCATCGCTATGAGTGTCACTTATGCGACACAATTTACCAAAAGCGTCCCTAGTGACAAAGCATCCTAGTAGTGCCTTTTGAGACTTTCTAGGTATCATCTCCTCCCAGGTGGAAGTTGTCGAGGCTATTACTGTAGCAATTCCATCAACACTTATCAAAAAACAATTAGCCATACAAGCTAAGCTAACGCTTGTATTTGGGTTTAGTGGAAGAATCCCGAACAGGTTTGAGATGATTCAATGGCTTCAGGGCCCTCAAATTCTTGGTCATGGAGAAGCAGTTGAAAGTACTTTTTACCTAGCCAAAGGTTTATGTTTAGTGAGATTCAAAGAGGCCTCCGATGTGGAAAAGATCCTTGACAAAAGGCCCCTAGTATTTAATAGGACTACGGTTTGTGTGATGCCTTGGGAGCCAGTGTTCGACTCAACTGAATTTCTACAAGGGTTCCATCCGGTCTGGGTTGAGTTTGTGGGATTGCCTAGCTGACTGTGGGAAAATCTCAGGATGCTTGCTAGTTAACTAGGCACTCCCTTATTTATACCTAGCAAGAGAGGGATTGGCAGAACCTCAAACAGGGTTTGTATAGATTGGGATGTGTCTAAAACGCCACCTAAGAGCATGGTAATCAATGTCGGAGCTGGGCTTGCTACTATTCCGCTAAACTTTGGAACATACTTTGGAGCATGTTTTGAATGCAAAAACTTTGGAAACTTTGCCAAGGATTGCCCCTTGAAGTCTAATATGGCACTGCAGCTCCGACAGCATAGGCCCCCAGTGAAATGGAAACCCCAATGGAAGGGTTAGAGAAGCAAGGAGGCAGTTAACGAAGGGGCAAACGCAAGCGAAGGATCAAGAGGGTATGGTAGGTGACAAAATGGATATAAAGATGCAGGAAAATATTGTGGAGGAATTGATTCCCATGCCACAAATCTCTGAAGGTGCATGCAATAATAATATGATCATTACTCCCAATGCTACCCCAAAATTTATGACAGTGACAACGGTGATAGCTGTTCAAGTCCTTGGTCTAAAAAGAGCCAAAAGGGTGAAGGTAGTGGCAAGAGACTCCAAAGTGCTTCAAGTCGTGAGAACACTTGAGGTGAAAGGATCTATTCCATCCTCCACCCCTTTGAAAGGAGGGGGGTTCACTATCCCATTGCGCAATCCATTTGCAGCACTGCAAGAAAAGAAATCCCCTGACTTGAAACCCCCAGATTCTCCTGAGACCGAGGGGGGGGGGGGGGGGGGGGGGGGGGGATGATTTGGATGCTAAAGAATTTGTTCCTCTATCCCAATGAACCCCTCATTAATGATGGAGTCTCTCACTATCCAATCTTGGAACGTAAAGGGGTTGAAAACCCGTAAGAAGAGTACCCTATTCTGGGAGGAAATAGAAAAGGTGAAGGCAGTCGACTGCTGGGGCATCCAGAAACACCACTTAGATGCTCATAGCAAGAGAAAGCAGGTGCTAGGAAAGAAACTAGTATTTTATGGAGAATGAGTAACAGTTTTAGTGGCGTCCTTAGCATTGCGGATAGAGAATTGGAGCCGAAGTTGGTTCTAAACCACCCATCTGGCAGAATCCTGGGGATTAGAATCAGATGGGAAGGGCATCCGTTCACCATTGTGAATGTGTACGGCCCTTGCAATGCAAAAGATAGAGCTAAACTATGGATGCATCTTAGAGATTCTCCTATTGAAGGTGAGTGGTTGTTGGTTGGCGACTTCAATATGGTAGAAACGAGCAGGGATAGAATAGAATCCACCAGTATGCTGGCTGGTTCAAAAAGGTCTAAATGGAAAAGTTTGTGCAAAAAGTGGGCGATGATTGACTTATGGGAAGTTGGCCCATGGAACAACATGCCTAGTTTCACCTACACAAGCCTCCAGTATGCCCGCACTGCCTCCAGGCTGGACAGATGCTATTGCTCACACCAGGCTGACTGGATTTCATCGTTGATGGAGATGAAGGTAGTCCCAACAAAAAGCCTTTTGGATCACATACCTTTGCACATACATTTTAAGAAGAATAAAGGGGAGGAGCAAACCCCAAGAGGTGGGAAAAAACTGATAGTAACGGGGGCACACCTATTCAAAGACCCTCTTTTCAGGAATCTAAACAAGAAAGCATTGGGTAAGCTCAAAAAAGATGTTGACCTCAACAAACACAATGCGTGGGACCTCTTTGCTTGGAGAATCCAGAGAAAGCAATCAAAACCTCGGGCCCCTGAATCAAAAAATTTAAGGAGGTGAACCTTCTGCATCTTATAGTGGAGGTACAATTTCTTACCTCCATAAAAGCCAATGGGCTTGTTACCGAGGATGATCATAAACGATGGCTCAAAGCCAAATCTAACCTTGCTAATGAGCAGCTAGAAGATATCAAAAAGGCGAGGCTTCTGTCCAGGGAGACTTTCCTACAACCTGAAGCCTCTAATCAAGCTCAAATTTTTAGGGCTTTAAAAATCAAGAGGAGCTAGGGCCTCGTCAGCTCACTCTATGATGAGAAAGGGACAACAGCTCATAACTAGGATGAGATGACTAGTCTGATGTTGAGCTATCTTAGTCAAATCATTGGACGGCCAGAGATCCCAGTCCCAAGAAGTGGAAGAAGCTAGAGGGACCTTACTTCAGAGTGTCAAGAAAAAGATTCCCCACTCAGAAGCTAATAGCTTGGAAAGGGCATTTTCCGAAGACGAATGTTCACTAGCATTGCAAGCCCTTGGCAAGGAAAAGTCCCTTGGTTGGGATGGGATGATGGTGGAATTCTGTAGAGAATTTTGGGATGATCTCAAGGTCCCAATCACAAGGTTGGCCAATAAAGCCATTGTCAAAGGGTTGTTGGAGATAAGTGTAAAGAGAGGGCTTATCAAAACCATCCCAAAATAGATCTATTGTTCTCAACTAAAACATTGGTGCCCTATAACGATGATGTTGGTGGCCTACAAAATTATTGCTAAAGCAGTAGCCCTCAGACTAGCCCCCTTACTAACCAAGATTATCTCTCCCCATCAACATGGGTTCATCAAAGGAGCGTCCATTTATGATAACATATTGGCAGCAAAGGTGGGCATCGAATACAAAATTGTCACAGAGAAAGAGTGCATTCTGATGCAGTTGGATGTGGATAAGGCTTATGATAGAATAAGATGGACATATATAGAATCCATCATGGAAGCTCTAGGCTTTGGGCTTCACCTATGTCATCTGGTACGTGTACTGGGGGCTGGAAGCCAGCTAGAGCTCCTATTCAACGATAAATTGTGGGCTCATTTGAGGTCAAAAGGTCTATTAAGCAGGGATGCCCTCTGGCCCCCTGCTTTGCACCATAGGATCACATCCTTTAATCACAACACTCAAAGCTAGTGCGGAACGAGGGGAGTTGCAAGGCTTGACTTTACCAGGAATAGCCAACTCCTAGCAAAAATATTTGCAGACAACTCTCTCCTCTTCTTGAAGGCGTGCCCCCAGGTCACCAGGAGAGTTCTGGAGATTGTACAAATATTCTCAGTAGCTTCGGGGTCCCAATGTAATATAGAGAAGACAAGGCTGATCTCCCTATCAAAAAATGACTCATTTGACCCTTCTGACTGGTCGAGGGAGATTGTCACAAAAGGGAATATCTTCAGACATCTGGGAGCCCCCTTGGGGATGGATGTAATTCACAACAAAGATTTGAGTGAGTGCTTGAAAAAATCAAAACAAAAATGAGTAGGCGGGAGTATGCTCTTCTCCCATTCCCAAGTCGGATAAAAGTGATAAATGCCTTTATGATTCCTTATATTGCCTTCACTAGCGCGCTTCTCAAGATGGCTAAGTGTCACTCGAAAGAGTTCTCAAAACCACTAAAAGGTTTTTATAGAAAAACAACAAAAAATCCTCCAGGCCATGGCAATGGGCCTGTTGGGAATCAATTGCTCGGTCGATGAATCAAGGAGGCCTCGGAATTCTCAACCCTATGGCCCATGCAGAAGCTTGTTGCACCAAATTTGTTGTTTCCTTGGCTAAACCAGATCAAGTTTGGGCTGTCATGATCAGAGATATGATAGAAGCATCTAAACTTGGCTTGAAAGGTGGAAAGTGGAGAGGGGTGGAGGTTCATTGACAAACTGTTAGCCCCGGCGTGGTCTACCCTAAGACTGGGGGGCAGCTGAGGAGAATTGGTAAGAAAATGCAATAGAGCAACATGAGTCTCAAAGTGGGGGGAAGAAACTAGATATTTCAAGAACTCCATTTTGCATTGGTCCCCTTGGATTTCCAAAGTTGTAAATCCGCCACAAAATCCCTATTGGATAGAAATAGTCAGGAAGCTAAATAATAAGGGTTTAAATCAACTTTGCACTTTTGGGACAGTGAAAACAAGAGTTGGAAAACCATTGACCTTCTGGTTACCCAGTACCAACTAAATAGCTTGGAGGTCTTGCTTGCCCACAAAGTGATGAAAGATCTTGACAATATAGTGATGCCAATCTGTTATTCAGAGTTTGACTGGAATTTCTGGAAATGGCCCGGAAGCACTCTCTTATGGAAACCCCATCCTAAAGGAATTTATCATACAATGATGCATAAAAAGAATTGGTCTAGCCCCCTTAACAAGATATGGAAAAAACAATGGCCGGAGGAAAGGTGGGAGCAAGTAATGGAGAACATCTGGAAGCCAAAGATTCCGCAACACATGAAGGTATTTTTATGGAAGGTAATTTGGGGTGCCCTATCGACGGGGGTCAAGATTCAGGAGAGAGGGATTGGGTCAGATCAATGCTTGGGGTGCAGGTTGGCTAGTGAAGATCTAGCCCACCTATTCATGGAATGCCCAACTACCAAAGGCCTCGCAGGGAAAATATGCAAGTGGGTCCAAAGAACATGGAAAATTGGTTTTTTCAAGAATGATCTATTCCTTGGAGGCAACAATTTAGGTAGTCGTGGCCTCCTCATCAGCACTCAAATCGTCAGGTACTTCTTCTTACACAATGTATGGCATACAAGGAACCACCGTGTGTTTGAAGGAGGTTTTGAGGTGGCAAGCTTCGTAGAAATTATACAAGAAAGCAAAGTGCTAATATGGACGCTCGGGCGCAAGCAACACTCGGAGGATTGGTCTAGCACTACTTGTGCCTTGTTGTCAGCAAATGGAATGCGTAGGACAGGGGAAAATTTTTGCCATTGGTAAATAAAAGATCTCAAAAAAACATGATAATGGACCTTGTGTATCAAGGATAAGGGGGCAGGTCGGTAGGGGTGGCTGCCCTGATAGCCGATGTAATTATGGTCCCTGGATGATGTAATGGTTCAATACGAGCATGACAAGACCTTGTAATTTTTTGGATTGATCATTATAATTCACTCACAATTGTGAGTTTTGCAAAAAAAAAAAGAATAAATGTTTCAGTTTAAACGTATATAAAAAAAGGGTAATTTTAGTGAAGGTTTTATTATTTAATAAATATTTAAATTTTGAATATATAAATTTGGCTTTATCTTTTCAAGAGGATTTTTTTCAAGACCAATATTGATATTCTTCAGAGATTTCTCAAAGTTTGTCTTTTTTGAAGAGATCGAGAAAAAAAAAAGCTCGCCTCATGTTGACTTGGTGATGTCTTTCTTTGAGGAGATGCATGCAAATAAAGAGGTTGATCCACGTTATTGGCTGAGAGAGAGAGAGAGAGAGAGAGAGAGAGAGAGAGAGGGATTTTTGCATGTGACGCAACGATAAGTTTTCTCTCTCTCTCTCTCTCTCTCTCTCTCACACACACACACACACACACACACACATGCATGTCACATGCACTATATCTCACCAAGGGCATCCTTCAATCCATTCCAATTTCCACCATTTTATGATTTTCTTTGCATTATAGTGTAGTTTTAAAAGGATAGGACCTTTTACTAGTTCTCGAATAATTTGTCCTTTTTATTTTTAAGAGTTAAAATGTGGGCCATGCTTAAAAACCTATAACTTCTCTAAATTTTGATACGCAAGGGTGTTTATTAAAAATCAAGCCTAGAGAGAGAGAGAGAGAGAGAGAGAGAGAGAGAGAGAGAGGATAAGTTTTGAGCGCCCAATGAATGATGCGTCAAGGAGAAGTAGAAAGAGAGAAAGACATAGCAAAATGTTCAAGGGTGTATGAACACTGTAAAAAGGCAGTAAAAGTTGCACGAGTCTTCAATAAAAGAGAATGTCTATGGAGAGAGAGAGAGAGAGAGAGAGAGAGAGAGAGAGAGAGAGAGAGAGGTTTTGCTGCGCGCGGGGGGGGGGGGGGGGGGGGGGAAGCATAGAAAATTTGAATGTCATAATTAATGTACTAGAACAATAGAGGGAGGCCTCAAGACCTATGTGGAAAATCTTTGATTCAAGCATAATATATATATACACAAACACACACACACACACATATATATTTATTTACACACACAGATACATACATATATATGTACACACACACATGCATATGTATGTGTGTGTGTGTTTGTATATATATACATATATAGGAAAAACAATATGTAAATGTTTGAATACATTATTCTCTCACAAAGAGGAACATGCTTTTGTAATTTCGGGGAGAGAGGGAGAGAAAGATCAATGGCATGCATGATTCAAGTCATCGATTTCATACTGCACCACATCCTTCAGTTTAACATAATGGCCCAAACTCTTATAGAAATAAACAACTAAGAAACCTTATTCTACTTTCACTTCTATCACATTTATAGATGCAAATGACGTGAAAGTGTAAATAAATAGTGGAACCTTATTATATTAAGTTGCTTATGCATTATTGTGATTAGGAGATGATTTAAACCATTACTATGTTTGTGCAAAAAACATAGATGGAAGGGTCAATCACATTCTTAATATTAATAGAAACACAAAACATCTCTTTGAAACTTGAAACTTTCTTGGTACATTGGAAACTATGAGCCCTAGTCTTTTCTTACACAACGTAGCAGTCTTTGGTCCTCATCTTTAACAGCTTGCTAGCTTACCTTGTTTGTACTTCTTGACTAGGTAGCACTTTTGTCAACCCTAGATGTTATGGTGTGCACTACTACCATGTCTTGCTCATAAGAAAGATGCAAGGATAGAAGCAAGTAAGAGAGTGAAGTAGAGACATTGAATCCAATTTTGTTCCTATTATTGAAACCAATTCTAGAACCCACTCCATTTTCAAAAAAAGTTTTATTCAGATTGACTTCTCTTAGCATTCATCTCTTCACATCATGCTAACTTATCTAATCTCTATCATCAAGTTTGGTAGCATTGCTAGATCAAGATAGACCAAAAGGAGGACTCTCTCTCTCTCTCTCTCTCTCTCTCTCTCTCTCCCCACCCCAATAGAAGGAGAGCACTTCTAAGTTTGTTGAACAAAGGTAATCTTTATGAGAAGCTCCCAAGATTGGTTTTAAAGTATGCTTTGCATCATCTTACATATAGATCAAAAGGAGGACTCTCTCTCTACCCATCCCAACAGAAGGAGAGCACTCCTAGGTTTGTTGAGCAAAGGCTAGCACCTCATGAAAGATAATGTTTATGAGAATCTCCTAACTTGATTTTAAAAAATGCTTTGCAGCATCCTACATTTATTCATGTTTGTTAAAATCTATCAAGAGGTTGTGTGATGCATCATTTTTAGAAATACAATAGACTATACATGTAGAAAGAGAGTATTCATAGTGTTCTAATTGGAACATAAGATAGCCCTATGAGAATACATGCCATGTTTCCTTGACTGTAGCAACACGCGGGTCACATACTAGTGAGGTTTGATGGAACATAATTTCTGGTGGTTATCAATATTTAAGGCCAAGAACCAATGCCACCAAGTATTGACTTAGCTGGTGAGGGCATTTATTAGATAAGCCTAGGAGATGTGTTTCAAACTCGCTTCGGCAACTAGATTATCACTTAAACCTACTTGCCAATGATAATCTAGTTTAAGTGACGATGTCACTCAAACTAGATTATTGTTGGCACCTAGGTTTAAGTGATAATGTATTGCTAGCTCAACTGGTGAGGGCATTTGGCACATAAGCCCAGGAGATGTGTTTCAAACTCCTCTTGGCCACTAGATTATCTTTTGAGATAAATTATGTTGGCAACTAGATTATCTTTAAAATAGATTATCAAAATTAAAAGGTATTCCTAATGGTTTCAACAAAATTAAAAGATATTCTTAATTCAAAGATTTCCTTAACAACAACAAAAACGATGCATTAGTATATAGCACATAGCAACGGACCGGACAATGACAAAGCATGAAGATTTGCAATAGTATTTGCTGGGAAGGATAGATACAACATTGCACGTGCGTGCGAGAGAGAGAGAGAGAGAGAGAGAGAGAGAGAGAGAGAGAGAGAGGACACTTTGAAGAGAACAAAATGCTAAAGGGAAAATAAAGGAGAAGAGAAACACCTCTTTATATGAACATAGAAGGTCCTTTGACTTTCCACCTTCATATGTCTTTGACTTTCCACTTTCTTCTATCTTTTTATTTCCAAAACTCACCCTTCACTTATGCCCTTAATATGTTTTGAAATAATTTTTATTTTTCTAAGATTGGGGAGACCTAATAGGTTTAAGTGATAAGCTAGCTGCCTAGATGAGTTTTGAAAATCTTCCCTACTGAGGTACGTCTTCTCCACAATCTCAGAAAAATAAAAAGTCTTTCAAAACATATTAAGTGCATAAGTGAAGGGTGAGTTTAGGAAATGAAAAGATAGATAAATGGAAAGTCAAAAGACATCTTGTGTCAATATAAAGAGGTGTTTCTCTTCTCCTTTATTTTCTTAGGGTTTTCTCCTCTTCAAAGGGTCCTCTCTCTCTCTCTCTCTCTCTCAATGTTGTATACGTACTTCCCAGCTAATACTATTGAAAATCTACGTGCTTCATCATTGCCCGTTGCTATGTGCAATAGATTAGCGCATAGTTTTTGTTGTTGTTGAGGGAATCTTTGAATTAGGAACGCCTTTTAATTTTTTTGAAGCCATTAGGTAAGGCAAGCAGACACTGTGGTTCTTGTTACAAGATCATAAGCAACTTCCATAAGTCATAAAGAAAGGAACCTTTGCTTGCACTCCCATAAGCACTTTTTGTCTTGTCTAGAATCGCTTCTTATTGACATCGTCATCAATTCCATGCAATCAAGTTCCTTCTTGAGTGAAAGGAAGATCAATCTATAAAGAAAGGTTTCTGTAATGTAGTCTTTGTAATGGATGTATTAATTTAGCTTTCCACTTGAGGAGAAAACTTGTACATGTTTATGTTCAATGGAGATTTTTTCACTCAATTCTTGAGCCAATTCTTACTACTCATTGCTCCTTTTTTTTCTTTCCTTTACTTCTTAATTAAACCCCATATCCAAAATTTGCACAAAATTTTTAGTTATTTTACATAAGACCAGAATTTGACTTTATAATTTAGAATTTTCCAAGATGTTGCAAACCCAACAAAGAAAAATATGTGAATTGAACCAATAGGCTCTATGCCATAGACATTTTAATTGGGCAATAAATAAATTTGATATTTTACTTATAGCAATTGTTTTGGTTTTGCAGTTTTGTGCTAGAGGGATTAAGGACAAAGACAACTTTCACATGGTCAAAAAAGGTTCATAAAGTGCTAGTCATGTAACAAGGGAATGTTCCAAAGTGTTTTGGGTGGCCTTGGTGGTCACATTCTCACCTAAGCATGAAATTCATAGATATGTCACCTTTGACTATAGCTTTAAGATTCTAGATTAGTGCAAAACCTAGACCACTAGACGTCAACGAGTCATATAATTGGATCCATCAATACCTTAACACTTGTAAGTTGGTCATCTTACTATAGCTACTTTTTCTTCCATTGCACGCTTGCTTCTAGAAATGCCCACTAAGAAGTATTTTGATAAAGCTTGTAAAAAAATAACATTATTGAAAATTTGCACAATCATAAGCAATATTTCAAGATTCAAGCACAAGAACGATATACTTATTGTGGGGTGTCGATAATTTATCAAACTACTAGCTTGAAAGTTTGTATGGGAATTTTGAAGCAAGCTGCTACACCTAGGCAGATAATTGTTGAAGTATGCACTCCAAAGTGTGTATAGGGGACTTGAACTGAGAGAGAGAGAGAGAGAGAGAGAGAGAGAGAGAGAGAGAGAGATTATGTCCCAAGCTACCTAAGAGTGAGGGGACATGGCATAAACTAGACCCAACCTCACCCATAGGCCCCCTGCAGGAGGCATTAGCCTTACATATGTGAAGAAAAGAGTAAAAGGGAGAATTTAGGGTGAAAGACTACTTTTGTCCATAATAGTTACTAAGTTTATTAGTTCTAGGCTTAAGACTATGACTCTCTCTACCCAGTTTTTGTGAAGTCTATCTACAGAGACATAGCGATTCTCATTACAATTCTTTAAATCCACTAGAGATCTTCCTTACCACTTTTCCTTGTCTTTTTCTTGCTAGAGTACTAGTTACTATGCCGAAGAAAAAATCTATGCTTTTTGTCAAAAGAGATATTTATAGAAAAATATTCACAACATGATGAGCTAGGTGACCCTTGCGGTTTGTCAAAACCCATGATTGTGCAGTTGTATTTTCTTGCAACCACATTCTCCTTTACATCAGCCCCAAAGTCATTTTTCACATTAGCAAACCAACTCTTCAACTCATCAAAAATCACATCCCTGGTCACCCTCACTTGGCTAATGGCATTGTTGTAACACTTATACACTTTCTACTCAAGGGAATAAGCAATAAACACACATTTTTAGGCTTTGAGTCCAACTTTGCGTACAACTCATCCAGCATGTGCAACTTTGTGCGCAACTCATCCGCCGGCACATGCAGATAAGCGATATATCCAAACACTTTAAGATGTGTAAAGTTAGGGTTTCCTGCAACAACTCCTAATCCTTCTTCAAACATGGAACCTTAATCTCTAGTACATCTACATAAAGAGTGAATATTTTGTCCACCTTTTCATCTTGTGTAAAAAGCCTTCCATTTCTTTTGTATTTATGTATATACAAACCATCAAAGTTGAACCTAATTTGCAAGCTTGCTTGTGAGCCTTGCTCAACCATTTTCCCAATAGCCACCAAGTTCTCTGTAATGTTGGGTACATGTAGTACATCAACCAAATTATTTACAGTTCAATCTATTAATGATAATGGCGTTGTTGGGATGCAAGCCAATTGGCTGGATGTCCACTAAGTTACTAACTCATCACTAACTTATTATTTATTCATATACAAAGAATAAGAAGCATGAGGTATTATTATCCTCACTAAGCTCCACCCAACACTGCACTCTCTTTCTTCCCCCCTTCCCTGTAAATGCATTATCACAAGGCACATCACCTCACAAGTGGTATCAAAGCACAGGGGGAGTGGTGATTGCAACCTTGCATTGTGTCATGGAGAGTAGAGAAAAAGCATGAACAAGACTTTTTGCAACTCGTTTTTTGCCATTTTTGGGATCCAAAACACTATATTTTTCATATCAGTGTCACAAAGTTGGCTGGATATGATGTAAAAGTCTAGGTTATTGTTTTGGCACATTATGGATGCGATAGTGATTTTATATTTTTAAAATGTACTTAGAATTACAGCTTCTACAATAGCAACATGTTTGTTCTCTTGAGTCACAGAGTGTTGCTTTTAGTGTATCTCTTACACTCGGACTCAGCTCTATATGATCTAAGTGTCTACACTAGGGTTTCTCAAAATTTTTAACGCATTGGTGATATCAAATTTTGAAGTTGTGAGCGCTAAATTTTTTGTAGTAACCTACAATAATTTCTATGCATAAACGCTTTGATAATTGGTGGACTCCTACATTATAGAGTATTCAATAGTTTGTATCTCTAGATATGTATGTCACACTATGGTTCTATTTAAAAGATGATTTACCTTACATTTGTGTATGCAAGTGCTGATTTGGGATGTGGATTTTTTATTGATACACATCTAGATGTGATTTTATGCACATTGAGATTGTGTGGGATTTTAGAGAGATTGTAGCACTTAATTTAGTGCTTCTCAATTATGCATGTATATGCGGATGCAAATTGAGATAATTCTAGGTCACAAGTGATACAGATTCACAAGTATACATGCTATGGATAGATTGAGTTTTTTGAAGAGCTACTCGGGCGAGAGTGAGCTTTATTGCCATAGTTTTGGTGGTTTATGTATGCCTATATATGGATTTGTGTATGCCTATATATGGATTTGTGATTTGAGATGGTTTTGTCTCTGATACATTTATGGGCTTTGCTCAACCTAGCGATTTGTTTTGGTTCCCTCCATTATATTTGGAGATCTTTTTATCAATTTGACTTGATGTATGACAAATTGTGGGTGAGAGATTGGATCTTTGTTTATGCGCATAGCGTAGTTGGCTTCATAGGTTTTGTGTATGCTGATTTTTGTGAGATTTTTTGAGATACTGCTCAATTTATAGGGAGAACTTTGTCTATTTTTCCCCAGATTCTCACTATGCTTTCTACATATTTGCAACAAATCAGTTCAGAATTGTAGCAACACACTCTAGTGGGTTCTTTATTTTCATATTGCACTAGAATATTTCCAGATTCCTTTCGTTCATAGCCTCTTCTGATAGCAGCGTACAACAAAAGAACTTAGATTCAAACTTGAATCCACACAATTGAAGGACATTTAGCTAACCAATGTGTCATGTTGGTTTTGTTGTCTGCATAGGACCTCTATACTTATTTTTTTTTTCCAGAACTTGTTTCTAGCTACTGTTGATGCCGCCCTGTTCTCATCGTGCTCACGCTGCAGTCAGTTGTTACCATCCTCACTTCAACATCTGCATGATTTTCCCTGCTTCGCACGACAGTTCTAACATAGTTGCACCTTTGAATATGGCCCTTACTCATCACATCTAAATTGATTCGCCTTTTGCTTTCTTTTTTAAAAATCATAGGCACATACTCTTTGATGCTTTAGCGATCGAGATTTACTCCCACATTGACATTGATTGAGTACTCTACCCAGACACTCTACCCTCATGGTACACGCACTTTTGTGAGGGTTGTTGCGTGAGGTTTTTTGAATTCGAGCACTAGGGGTCGGGTTACCCAGTGAAAGGTAGATTAGGTTTTTGGAGATCCCTATTTGTAGCCTTACCATAGGACATGTATATAAAGGTATTGATGCTCGATACCAAGTTGGAAGTCTTTTGATAATTTTTTGAGCACTATATGCAATTTGATGCCCTACCAACACTCTTTTATGGTTTGTGTATTGATTTACTGAGTTTTGATGGATATTTTGATCTTTATACAAAGAAAACTCTGTCAAAAACTTCACAAGAATTTTCATTATAAATTCCTAGTCTCACCCTCTTGCATTTTCTCTAGTCAGTTATGGTTGGACCTCCTGAGAAAAAAAAGTATTATATCAAAAAGTTTGATGGCACAAACTTCACAATATGAAAGCAGCATGTGCTTGATGTTTGTGCTTGATGTTTTGATCAGTAAGGGTCTGTAGTGCCATTGAAAGAGCATAAAGAGGGTGTTTACACTGATAATACGTGATATGGCAACCATTCGCTTACACCTTGGTGAGTCTATTTTATTCACAATTATGGACCAAAACACTCCAAAAGAATTATGGAATTTATTATGCTCAGTTTGGGATGGCAAGAGTGCCTCATATAAAGTTCTTATGAAAGAGCTTATGTGTTTGAACATAATAGAGGGCAACAATTTCAATTCACCTTCGAATGAAATTAACAACTTGTTTACACAACTTCCATCTAAGGAACTCAATTTCAACTTGTTTACACAACTTACTTTTAAGGAACTCAATTTTGATGATGAAACGAAAGCTATTTTCTTGCTATGTTCTATGCTTGCATCATGGGACACATTTAGCACTACCATTTGTTAGGCCTAAGGTGGGACCAGGTAGTAGGTTAAGGGTCGAGATGTACATGTGGTTCAGGGGGCTATATTTAGCAAGCCAAGGGTCTATAAATGGAATGGATGGGTGGAGATTAGCATGCATTATTGGAGTGCGTGGTTCTTCGGAGTCGATCGAGAAAGCGTTGGGCTTCTTGCTGTAATTGGATACTTCTCAGAGGCTCAAACCAAGGAAAAAGAGTTTAGATAGAGATAATTATAGGGTTAATAAGAGTAAAGAATGAAGTTTAGAGAAAATTTATGAGAAATAACAAAGCTTTGGAACACTATTGCTTGCTAAAAACAATGAAAAATCTATTATTGACACATAATGATGTTGTCAATCAATACATGCTTTCAAACATTGATTTATGATATCTCTATTACAAATCATTGCTATACGCCTACGTCAATATTATACCTTTTGATTTGCAACCCTTTGATAAAAAAATTCCACATTGAAGCAACTACAAATGAAAAAACAAATCACTCAGGGGTTCTTGCTTAAGAGAGAGTCAGCTAGATACAGAGCTTAACTAATGAATCGGTTAGGAATCTTGATAATTAAGAGATAAAGAACATACTTGAGAGCAAGACTAGCTCAATTAGTGATATAAAAGGCTTAATTGAACATGATAGTAGTTTATTTGGAGGATTAAATTTCTCAATTGAGCTTGTCATGATCTTCCCCAAAATTATGTGCTCTTACATGACCTTGTCATGTGGCTAAAGAGCAAAGTGGATGAAAGCATGCTCGCAAATACATCCCACGTGTAGAGCTTAACCAAACTTATTTGGAAATCAAATGGAACCAAATCAGATGATATTATGAGGTTGAAAATACCGTACACTTACCTGGATGGCCAGTGCATCTTTCCACCTGGAAAGATACATTACCAAAATTCCTTTGACTTGGTAAACACTAAAAATAGAGATTAGTGAGGATAACAAATTTAAATCGGTAAGCTTGGGTGTTGCCTTGGCAATCCAAACCCCTTGGTTAGATCCTGCCAACTTATTGAATACCCTTGGCAGATTTTGAACTCCTTTCCTTGAAAGTAAAACTGTGAAGAGGCGAATAATAACTAGCAACACATATAGAAAGATTTGTAAATCGCAAGTGGAATCATAACCCTAGAGATTGTGCTCCATGACCAGCAACATGCATATTTGAGGTGAAGACAATGTTTGCAAACCTCTTCATGACTATTTTGTTGTCAATTTTCTCATTTGGATGCCGTGCAGATGGAGAAGTCTAGGCATGGCTTGTGCAACCATATGGCTTTCAGCCCATACGGTTCTTGATATTCTATTGCATGTCTCTGATACCATTGTAGGACCGTAGGAAATAGCACATGCAACTCTCCACCCAACCTCACTAATATAGGCACTTAGCTGCCTAAATATAGCTGCCCTTGATTGCATGTGTATCCTAGCCCTTGGCCATGGCCCTTGGCCTGACATTCTTGGTCAACCATGATATGCATGAATTTCCGACCATGAAACAAAAACCACTTGTGGATAGTCCTGTGTCATAACAACTAGCCCAATTTAAGTCCAAAAAAGCATGCAAATCTGGCGGTAACGATCCTCCCTAAGGATAAAACAACCCAAGATGTAAAGTGCCACTCAATTGTAGCAAAAGATCCTTTTAATAGCCTGCCAATGCCTAGATCGTGGGCTATGCATAAATCTGTTGACCTGTGAGACTACAAACTAAATATCTGGTCTCGTATTTTACACATAAACAAGGCATCCAATAGGAGTATGATTAGACATAGGTGCATCCAATTTACTGTCACATAAAGTAAGCACCAACCATTTTGGCATACCTCTAGTCTCTTTACCATTTTCTTTTAGCAACACCATTTTGCTAAGGTGTATATGGCATTGTACATTGGTGTTTTATCCCACGACTAGCCAAAAATGTTCTACTGGTGAAAAGCAGCTTCTTTGATGAGGAATCTAATCCCTCTAGTATGAATTAGCCTTTAGCAGGTCGCAAAGGGATTTCTGGGATTATTATCATAGAGGAAAGATGAAAATGGATCTTCTAGACAACCACTAAAGAGAATGAGTTCACCTAAGAGATGGGAAGCTAAGCAACTAATAGCAGGTCGAAAAGATTGAAGCATTACCCCAGTTATGATGTTGATGGATCTGGACTCTTATATCAAGACGAAGGCACTGAAGAGGAGCTTGGAATTGAGCTCAATGATGTGAACAAACCTTCTTAAGAGTGTAAAAAAGTTCCTTATTGATGTGTCACCTCAAAAAATCGTATGAAATCCAAATGGTTCACAATTATCTTTATCCAAAGAGAGGAGAGAGCCAGCCCTCAAAAAAAGCGTTTATCCAAAAACTTGGCAAGTCGAAATACTAGAGGTAAATTGACTAAATTTGAAGGTTTTTGCATTAATGTAAACTAAATTTTTCTAAAATTTGTAGGTTTCTCACCTTCAAATTTAAATTTGGGAAAATTACCAAAATACCCCTCTAATTTGTGGAAATTCCCAAAACACCCCCAATATTTTGTCAGAAATTCCCAAAATGCCCTTTAAATTTTCCAAAATTCCCAAAATACCCCTGGTTGTGAAATTAAATTTCTCCAAAGATTAAAAAATTTGTAACTTTTCATAAGAAGACTCATTGCTTATCAATATAAGAAGCTAAATACAGAATTTGAGTCGATTATGTAGGCTTTGGAGATGAATTGGTTCATTATCTTTAGACATAATTGCCTTTTTTTGTGAGGTAATTTGTGGCAAATTACATGTTAAGCATGCATTAACGGATCTCAATTATAAAAAAGGAATAAAGATTAAAAAATCTTGAACAATCCAACCAAAATAGATACAAGGGTATTTTGGGAATTTTGAAAATTGAGGGGTATTTTGGGAATTTCCACAAATTACAGGGGTATTTTGGTAATTTTCCCTTATTATTTTTGTTGAGCCATGGAACTTCAACTCCGAGCCTGGAGAGTGGTCGGATGAAGAGGTGCAAAACCTGTAGACCCTAACGTGTGCGCTATTCGAAAGATTTTGAGCACTGTGGTGGACTGCAAAGAACATCCCTATGCTCCGAATCTCACGGCGCAGGTCATGCAAGCTGCAATTCTCTAAATTTTGTATGTGGACGCCATCGTCGAGTCAGGCTACGACCCATTTGAGGGAAACGGTATGCATCCTTTTTTTATAGTCTGGCAGATCTCTACACATAAATGAAAACTAGCAGTGAACAAACAGTATGCAGGGTGCACCCCATCCACAGTATAATCAGGCAAGCTACTAGGTCGGTACCCTCTGTGGCAAGGCTGACAATACCACCACCTTTGTGAGAGTATCCTTGTCTCCTTTGCCTTTTTCTCCCTTTTTTTAATCATCACGAAAGATGCAAGCTTGGCGCTGGCGGCCAAGGTGGCCTCAACATAAGCCAAAAGGAGTCGGGGACGTGGCTGAGGAATGACTCTTCCTTCCTGGATGTCAGGTTTGACATGCACAATGTCTTATTTTCTACCCTATTGTGTTTCTGAGAGTGCAGTAGTCAATGCGAATAACTCAACATAAGCCGAAAGGAGTCAGGGACGTGGCTGAGGTATGACTCTTCCTTCCTGGATGTCAGGTTTGACATGCACAATGTCTTATTTTCTACCCTGTTGTGTTTCTAAGAGTGCAGTAGTCAATGCGAATAACTCCTGAGAGAGTGTCGAGAGTTTTAAAAACGACAGAGATGACTCGTGAAATATTCACAAGCACCCACATTGATTTGGGCATACCCATTCTGAGCTGCAAGAAAAGCGCATGTGCACAAGTTTAAAGTTTTTTCTTTGCTTAGGTTCTATAGCTTTGGGACTCCATTTCTTTGTTTGGCACATCACACCTCAACTCTATGACTATTGGCTTACCTAGGCCTTCTGCTCAGATGATGTGTGTAAAATGTATAATGAGTCATTTTTTAGTAGATTGATAGGGGACTCAACATAGCAGAGAATTGGATTTCTTCCTGCTCATGGAAGTTGGAGTTTCAGTTCTTAATCATGGCTACTTGGGCATACATGAGTGAGAAAATGTCTCATTAGCAATTTATTCGTTTAATAGACAACAGATGCTTTTGTTGTTTCTTGATCATCACTACATCGAGTACAAGCTACAATAGCCAAATTTTGGAAGTGAGTCAAAGTTTGCCTATGAATTTGTCTATCTCCCCATCGACTTCATGTATCGACTTCATGTTTGGGGTTCTGATGGAATTTTGCCTTTGTAGAAGAAAAACTGCTTTGAACATTTGTAATGCTTCCACATGATATTGTTGAAACATATGCAATTTGGTTTATGCATTTGTGAATTTTACAACTACTTTGGATAGTCTAAAGTTTTACAAGGCTTTCCATGCTCAACAATGGGAGGCATTCAACTCAAGAAAGATTTGCGATATTTAGTATACGCGAGTGCAGGCATGTTTGGGCCATGGATGAAAAGGAGACTATGTGTGATTTCTTGTTTTGTGCTGCATCTCATGTCTAGAAACTTAAGAACATTAAGGAATCCATCTCCATCAGGATGTTAATGCATGCCTACATGTAGACACTATCCAAATGTGTACTTACAAGCAGTTGTTGTCGACGCACATGGATGTGATCTGCCATGCTCCTCATTTGCCACCAATGATCTATTGTGTGTTTGTTTGGTTGCTTCTATATCAAGATGCAGGGCTATGAGAGTGCAAAGCTGAGTATGGCCAAGTGTGTGAAGGGGTGAGAGAGTAACAACATGATGAAGCCAGATTTGGATTTCTCGCGAAGATGATGTATGTGATGTCAGGATCTCTGTACAAATATGTATTGCAGTCTATTGAAGCAGTGTTGAGGCTGATGTATGGAGTTGGATGATGTATGTGATGTCGGGATCTTTGTCCAAGGATGTAGTGTTCCCTAGTGAAGCCGTATTGAGGTTGATATATGGGCTTATTGTGGATATATTGAGGCTGATCTATGGACTTATTGTGAATGTATTGTGACTTGATAGAAAAGGCCAAAGGCGATGTAATTGATTGTGAGCCGAACACAATACATCTAACCATCGTGTTGTGTGGGTGTGTGTGGGGCTCGACGATACTTGAGTTTGTGTCTTGTTGCAGGTTGTACCAAGTGCTATATTGGCTCGATTGTTCATTTGTAAGTTTGAGTGTTTGGACAAGTTGCTAGATGAATTACTACTTTGAGACTCATATTTGCTACATTAGTTACTACTTTGATATTGAAATTTACTAGATGATTGCCTACTTCTATTTTCAAGTTGCTAGATGAGTTACTAGTTTGACACACCAAGGTTGAACTAGTGAGTGAAGAATTTCTAGCTAGATCTAGCAACTTAGTTACTATATGGCATCGTCTTTTGCCATATAGTAACAAAATTACTAGATTAGAAAGAGTCTCACAGTTGCTAGTTTGCACTTTTACTAGTTGTGTGTATTCAAACTAGTGAATCATCTAGCAAGTTTATATTTTTTCCTACATGGGAAGGCATCTAAAAGTGCCTTGTGCCAATTGTTTCTCGCCTCCATCGTGCTACATGCAAGACTCCCCTTTAATACAGTTCAATCTCCTCACTTGCTCCTCCGCATGTCACTTTGATCCACATGTCAGCTCTTGTTGGCTTTTCACTCTTACACTCCATGCAGAGGTGGTGATGACGCTCCGACCAGCTTCAAAAGAAATATCCTTATATTGAGTAGGGCAACGAAAAAAACATCATTTAAGCTATGGTTCCTGCATAATGCATAGAACCTATCCTTCAATTTACATATAACCCAAGCCAATGCTAAGCACAAAATCTTTCAACCTCCGATTAGCAATCACATCGTGAATTCTCCAATAAGTCCTTTCCCCAACCAATATGTATTGCTAGACATAAGATATTTCCCTCTGAAGAGCACTGCATTTGACCAAATATTGACCACGACAATCACAAGCATGATTTAATCCCCATCTTCGAAGCATTCCAAGTGATGACATTCCGGATAAAAAACCCTTTAAGAACTTTATCGACTTTTGTAAGAGCACCACATTAGGCATACTTATCCCATTGCCAAGCACGACTATACTTTTAGATGCAAAATAATTAGCATACATATCAACCACGGAATTTGCGAGCACATATGTAATCCGACCAAAGCATTGCTTAGCTCAACATGCTTCGCCAACAAGCCCCGGCTCATTATCCCCTTGCTTCTAAGTGCAAGGCAAAGGAATTTGAAGAAAGTCCTTCCCATAACATCCGGTTAAAATAGTCCAAACCTTCCCATACACAACTATATTTGACATACACTTCATTCAACACATTCGACGTGGCCGCCAAGAACCTTTTGTATTTTTTCAAGAGCACCATATTTGACTTATATATCAAGCAAGCCATTTCTGACCACATTCATCACGATCAAAGTACTCCAAGTGGCTACATTCTAGCCTATAAGCTCCTTAAGTGCACCATGTTAGGCATAACTTTTTATAATTCCAGTGCCGAGCATAGCTTTATCTTGAATTGAACAAAACATTGCAATGTACAATATTTTAACATATCCTACAAGCATGCTTGATCTGCATCCTTTGGTCCTATTTCCAACTATGGAAGCGAAGGGACCGTATATCATCAATTCCTAGTCTCTTATATTGGTATTATAGCTTTGGGAAGCACAACAACCATGGAGTAGGGAGGAGAGTGGAGATATGGAGCTTCTCAAGCATGGAGGCACTCGATCTTCATTCCTTTGCTCTCTCTCTCTCTCTCTCTCTCTCTCTCTCTCTCTCTCTCTCTCTCATGTTGTCAAGCCACCATGGCGTGGGCATGGCCCCTTGGGTCGAGCAATGTGGGCCGCGACAGAGGGTGAAGGGCCGTGGGAGTGACCTCTTCCACATGGAAAGGCACACTTTTTGACCTACATAGAATTGGGTGGAGTTGGCCTTAATAACATTTCCATGAAGAATGTAGCGTTTCATGTTTCTGCAAACAACAGCCCCTCCGGAGCTCTATGGAAACGACTATCTCTCTTCCTCTGTTCAGCGTTGTAGTCCAATTCCATCTCTCTTCCTCTCTTTCACACGTGGTGCCCTTTAGGGTTGGAGCCCCCCCCCTCCCCCCCAATTTTGTACACGGGAGGGTGCACACCCCGTTCATCCGGGTGGCAAACGACTGACAGAGTAGGTGAAGTCGACAAGGCCGACACCAATGGGCTATGGAAGCTAAAAGTATTTTTTGATTCTACGATATGGGAATCAAGGATGAATTCTCTTGAAAATCAACAAAGGACCTCGAAGCTTCAAAACTTCGAGATGCACAAGCTTTCATGGAAAATCAAGGGAAAAATACTCTCTAGCAAAGGTATCCGCTCAGCATGGCAATTTCTCTCAACTCGGACCATATGGGTTCAAAGATAACAAGTAGAAAAAAAGTGAGAAAATCACGAGGCCTACCCATAAGCACAACGTAATGAATGAGAGTAGGCATTTAGCTTCAAAGCCCCAAAAAGATTGATTGCATACCCAAAAACAGCAACCTAGAAGGGTTCCTGCTGCACATGCGATGACAAAGCTTCCCAACTGGAGACCTCGCCTTGTCGTTACAGCCATGACATACAAGCCAATTTCCAACAGTATCTTAGAAATGCTCAAGACCCCTATCCGCAAGAAAAGAAACTGTTAACCCTTTTCTGCAACATTGTAGGAACTTCTTCTGTGAAATGAGTGATACATGAATTAATATTTTCTGCCTGCGGGAGCAAATAATGTGCAAGATTCCCCAAACAATTGCCCATTTTTGCAACATTTAAGGAAATCTTCCTGCTAAATGAGAGACACAATGATAGTTATGGTCTTTGCCTGTTTGACAAAGAAGCGGGTGCAAAGGTGAGTCAGACCCCTCCTCTGTAGAATACCGAAAGCTAGAATTCTTTGCCAAAATGATCAGATTCGAGCAAATGCAGAACGCAAGAATCCGCTCTGAGCGTGTCATTCAGCTTCTCAAGATTAGCTACTGCAGCCGCCATCCACTCTTGGTCCAACACCTCGTGATGGAGAAGAAGTGTGTGACAGACAAGAGGAGGTCGGCGTGCATAGGCTCGTGGAAGGCGCAAGAGAGGGACAGGCGCAGCCAACGAGGGAGAAAGAGAGAGGGACAGGGTTGCCTCCAAGCCCACTTTGCAAAAATAGGTCTCTCTCTCTCTCTCTCTCTCTCTCTCTCTCTCTCTCTCTCTCTCTGCCTGCGGAGCGGGTGCCTAGCAAGCTTGCCTTGCAATGCAAAACACTGAGAGAATATTTACTGCTGTAGACTGCTCTCAACACAATGATGAAGCATTACCCACGGAGAGAAATGGAGAAGTGGAACAAGTGATAAAATCACAAGGCCTGCCAAATTAAGGAAACTAATAAAGAACATGAAAGTGAAACAAAAAACTACTAGGATGGTAATCATATTGATCCATAGAGAAAGTGATTTACAAATAACATCATAAATGTTGATCGCGATGAAGGATTGAAGAGTATCAAAGTGGTGTTTTGATAGGATAAACACAAACATAATGTATGGAATCATGGCAGGCCTGATAAAATTTTCTTCTTGAGATGCAATTTTTCAAGTACCCTTTCATATGCTTTGTGTAATGCAATCAATTTATATAATTTTCCATATATACTATTAACTTAAAGATATAAACACATGATAGGCAATTTTGAGATTCTAGCATGTCGAATGATATGAGTTTTTTTAAAGCACATGTTTTGATAGGCAAAATAGCCCTTGACAAAAAAAAGCGTCAATTTTAGGCCTTGATCTAAGGCTAGAACCCACTTTAAAATCTCTACGACTCTAAGCTTTAAAAAAAAACATAAGCATAGTGAATTGAATTAAAAAAGCAACCTTAAGCTCTACACCCTAATCTTTAGATCCCTATGCTCTACACCCCACTTTAAAAATTCTACATTTTTAAGCTCTAGAGCGCCTTTTACAAATTAAAATTGTAGATCCCTAAGTTGTAAATCCCACTTTAAAAGCTTTAAAGTTCTAAGTTAGTAAGCCCTAAAACTCTAACGTCTCTTGGTGACCCTCCCCCTGCCTGTGGATCCATGTAACATTTTCACTTTCTTTAATTCAAATTTTTACCTTCTAATTTAAAAAAAATCTACTTCCTCATTGGATTAGCTTTAAAATCTCAAAAAAAAAAATCTTTAAAGAATTTAATCTTTAAAGATTAAATTCTAGTTCCTCATTGGATTAGATTTAAAATCTCAAAAAAAAAATCTTTAAAGATTAAAGCTCTAAAGGATAAATTCCTTCCATAAAGTTTTAACCAACAAAAATGACAACTTTAGTTATTATCTAACCCTTGACAAAAAAAAGCGTTAATTTTAGGCCTTGATCTGAGGGTAGATCCCACTTTAAAATCTCTACATCTCTAAGCTTAAAAAAAAAACATAAGCATACTGAATTGAATTAAAAAAGCACCCTAAGCTTTAGATCCCTATGCTTTACACCCCACTTTAAAAATTCTACATTTTTAAGCTCTAGAGTGCCTTTTACAAATTAAAACTATAGATCCCTAAGTTGTAAATCCTACTTTAAAAGCTTTAAAGTTCTAAGTTAGTAAGCCCTAAAACTCTAACGTCTCGGGGTGACCCTCTCCCTACCTGTGGATCCATGTAACATTTTCACTTTCTTTAATTCAAATTTTTACCTTCTAATAAAAAAAAACTCTAGTTCCTCATTGGATTAGCTTTCAAATCTCAAAAAAAAAAATCTTTAAAGATTAAAGCTCTAAAGAATAAATTCATTCCATAAAGTTTTAACCAACAAAAATGACAACTTTAGTTATTACCTAACCCTTGACAAAAAGAAAGCGCCAATTTTAGGCCTTGATCTGAGGCTAGATCCCACTTTAAAATCTCTACATCTCTAAGCTTTAAAAAAAAACATAACCATAGTGAATTGAATTAAAAAAGCATCCTTAAGCTCTACACCCTAAGCTTTAGATCCCTATGCTCTACACCCCACTTTAAAAATTCTACATTTTTAAAGCTCTAGAGCGCCTTTTACAAATTAAAACTGTAGATCACTAAGTTGTAAATCCCACTTTAAAAGCTTTAAAGTTCTAAGTTAGTAAGTCCTAAAACTCTAACGTCTCGGGGTGACCCTCCCTCTCCCTGTGGATCCATGTAACATTTTCACTTTCTTTAATTCAAATTTTTACCTTCTAATAAAAAAAAAATAGTTCCTCATTGGATTAGGTTTAAAATCTCAAAAAACAATATCTTTAAAGATTAAGGCTCTAAAGGATAAATTCCTTTCATAAAGTTTTAACCAACAAAAATAACAACTTTAGTTATTACCTCAAGTTTCACCCGGAATCAAATTCTCAAAATGAAAAGATGGGTAAAAGAACTTGTCAAATTTCAAAATGAAAAAGTAACTCTTGGGATTTGTGGAGCCTCTAAGCTTTATCATTTAACATATAAGGCTCTCAAGGTTTCATGCTTTCTAAGGCATTGGGCAACACAAAATCTTTTCTTTGATATATGAGGGTTCATTTCATTTTTCAAAACTCAAGACATGTCCATCATTAGATTTACACACTCTTCATTTCAATGAGTGCCCACTATCTTATTTCAACCAATCAACATTTTAAATCTATCAAAAAATACTTGAAAATACAACTCAATTTTATTCCTATTTTAGTCAGCAAAAAGAGAAGTGATCTCTATAGCCTTTGCCCTTTGGGCATGCCAAAAAATGGAGAGGCTGAGGAGGAAAGAGATAGAGAGAGAGTATTGAGCGTAGAGTATCGTCTTGCAATGAGTGTGGTTCGTAAGGATGAGTGTATAAGGTGTATTCAAACAATGAGTACCCACTACTTCATCTGTCAATAAAAAAATTTATGAATTAAAAAATTTAACTCCTTTTTCATTAGGAAACAAGTGATAAAATCACAAGGCCTGCACATTAAAATCTTTACACAACTAGGCAAAACAAACAATTAAGGCTTAGTAAGCATATAAACATCAACATAGAATGCATGGGGTACAAATCCCAGTTTCTCCTCTGTCTCTTGTTCATTGCAAAATAACTCCAAGTTTGAGGGCTTAGCCTCCAAGAAAACAAGGCGAGCTAATCTAGCAATTAGTTGAAGTAGAGGCCAACTCAGAAAGGGCTAGTGCCTTGCCTGACAATTGCATTATACCATCGCACGACATCCACACCTCTCTCTCATTGATAACTCATCCACAAACAAAGAAGTTAGTGATGTTTTACCCGAGCCTCAAAATAGTCGCATTAGTATAAGGAAGATAGTGGTCCCATTTTCAATATAATTCATTTCAATTACGATAAGCTTGTTGTCACCTGCTCCACGATTTGTCCGCATTGAACTTGGAGCCAAGAGGAACCATTAAGGATAAAATTTTTGCTCCCCAACTTTATTTCCTAATTTGAAATACACTCCCTTTGAGATTGTCTTTCATGATGTTTATTTTGCAAAAATTTGTTGCAACCTCTATGTATTACGCTCGCTAGCCATCCTTGACCCCCAAATCTTGTGGGCATCTGAAGCTAGCTTTAGATGACAAGTTTGTGGCAAGTTGTTTGCTTGTCCATGTAGGTGCACAAGGCTAGGAGCTGGAAAACCACCTTCATGTGAGGGACACCTAGCTATTTAATCTCTATTGAAAGGCCCAATCCACAATGTATAGCAGAAGCAACAAGTATATGCTCAAAAATATTTCTATATTTGAAGCACTCTATACAATAAATACTCACTTCAAATATCATATACATCAGAACAAGAAGTGGGCAGCGCAACCCGAGCAGGAGGAAGAGGGCAACCGGTGTTGAGTTGTGGGAGGACCGACAGGAGCTACATGGGAGTTTAGTGCATTATAAGGGAAGGACGATGGAGGTGGGGCAGGTACGGGAGCTACAAGACATATCGGACCGAGATGTGTGCTTTTATGCTTTGGATTGTGGGTGATGACCCTTCACAATGGCTTAATCAGATGCAAGAACAAGTAGACGCCAAGACATCGAATAAAATTTTTAAAAATGCTTCTTGTTTCATTGAAGAGCTCAGAAAAATATCACCAGTATGAGTGTCATGTGCATTCAGACGTTGGAGGAGTCTTGTATGCGCTGCACAAGACGATGGACAACACACTCAAAAGCGCCACAAGCCCAAGACACGCCTCAGATTCTGACAACAACTCACTTGGCTTGCTACAATTTTACCTCCTGCTCTCGGCCAAACATGACCCCCACCGTCTGCTTTGCCATCATTTGCCACCATCATCTCCACAATCGCCTCTACCCGACCTCATATATGAGGCCATTTCCATAGTTCGAGCTTTCAAACCCATTTTTAAAAACTTATCCCTACTTAGCTACAACGGGCAGAGGTCATGAGGTGTTGCGCTACATGCTAACAACCCCATTCAGGGGTATCTCAAGGGATTCTCTATTGTTGCAGGCGCCACTCCTTTCCTGTCTATTGCCACTTCTATTGGGGGGGGGGGGGAGAGAGAGAGAGAGAGAGAGAGAGAGAGAGAGAGAGAGAGAGAGAGAGAGAGAGAGAGAGAGAGATCGTTGCTCATGATTTCATCACAGCTCCTCTTTCGTTCTCCTATCCTCACCCCTTCCCCCGTCGGCCTCCTCCTCCTCTTGATATCACCCTACACAGAGAAGGGGAGAGAGCTCATCCTCTTTCTCCTTGTGCAGCTCCAGTTATTTCCGCACCTCCCTGTCCTACCGTCTAGCCTCCTCACTGCTACTCCAGATTGCCGCTTCGTTGTCATGTTTCTCCAATACCCCTTGACCTGTTGTGAGCACGAGAGAGAGAGAGATGCGCAGTACCTCCCTACCCTATCGTCTAGCCTCCTCACTGCTGCTCCAGATTGCCGCTTCATTGTCATGTTTCCCAATACCCCCTTGACCTATTGTGAGCACGAGAGAGAGAGAGAGAGAGAGAGAGAGAGAGAGAGAGAGAGAGAGAGAGAGAGAGAGAGAGAGAGAGAGAGAGAGAGAGAGAGAGAGAGAGAGAGAGAGAGAGAGAGAGAGAGAGAGAGGGGGGGGCAGATTTGCAATACCAGCACGTACGCACAGAACCAAGCCCTCTCAAAATTTCTAGAAACCTTGAAATAAATTAGTGTAGCTTAGGGACTTAGGAGGTGCTCTCTCTTTCCATAAGAGCTCGGGGATGCGTAGACGATGCTAGGTGAAGGTCTAGAGAGGAGCTGCCCTTGAGAAGATCCTGCAAGATGGCCCATGGCCATGTCTAGCCATCTGTCTTTTGCACATGCACTTGGTTCAATATATGCATCGGCGATGGAACAGTCCGTGGAGCGCGCTCAGAGAAGCTCCCGAATTCCAACTCCTACACATAGAAACTATGGAAAATATCAACAAGCAAGAAAATTTGCAACCCAACCCTCAAGGCCAACAAGGGAACCCTGCCATCGATGCTTTCTCCAAGCAGCCCACACCCATGTCCATCTAGCTCGTTTGAATGATGGCAGGCGAGGGAGGGGCTCTTGAAGCTGGTAATGGTAGGCTGTTGTATATGTGTGCGCTTCCCTGCCTAAATGGTGGCATGGCCAAACCTCAGCGACGACCTCATCCTGCACAATGTAGACCTCGTCATGCATGTCATAATAATCAATATCTAATTCTCCTAAATGATTTTCTCATATTAAACTGATCATTTAATGTGGGGAAGTGCCAAGGGAGAAAAAGCTAGAATATTGGTTAAGTTAGCAGACCGGCCACAGTAGGGATCCAAAGGAGGGAAAATAGGGATCCAAAGGGGGGGCCATCTGCAAAAGAGCCATGTGAAACAATGGGCCAAAAAGACCCTAAGGTTCAGCCCATTAAGACTTCCAAAATGCTAAGGTTCCAAAATTCAAAGGTTGTGTCCAAAGGTCAACCCTAGGGAAAATTGGATGCTTAGTGTGTGCCCTAAACGTCTTTGCATATCCCTACATGGGAGGGGGCGAGCCCCAAAGCTAGGGGATGAGAGAGAAAGCCACACACACACACACAGGCTCCCTTTACACAAAGGGAATGAGGGACACATGTCAGCTCCCTAGGCCAGATGCCCACAAGGTGTGCCCAATTCCTATTGGAAGACCCTTGAAGTGGACCAATGAGAATTAAGCTAGAGTAAATCTAGTTTAATTAATTTAAAAACATTTAATAAAAGAAACCAATAAGAATTAAGAGTCCTAGAAGACTATTGGGCAGTCTCCCAAGGGGTCCAATGAGCATTCAGGAGCCCCATGGCTTGCCTGATTCCTATTGGCCAGGAGGCAAAGGGGTCCAATGAGAGTTTAGTTTAATTATTTAATTACCTAAAGCTCTCACAAAAGGGGAAAGGGGGACACATGTCAGAAGGCTATCACTTATGCTGCTTAATCCCTATTGGCTTGACCTGGGGAGGTCCAATGAGGCAAAAGCCAGACTTACTTAGCAGCTGGGGCTCGCCCAAGAGAGGGGGGGGGCTGATTTTTGCTTGGCATTGACACACACTCTCACACTTGACCATGTGTGAAGGGAAAATACTCTATCTCCTCCCAAGCTTTAATGGAGAGCTCATCACCTACTCCAAGCTTGTGAGATAGAAGCCTACATCAACACTCTCTTGGCATGTGGATGCAAATCCAACCAAGAGCCAAGCTTCAATGCATGCTCATCTTCTCTACCAAGCTAATTACTAAGCTAAGCTATGCTAATATGAGTGATTATGTGAGGAGATGTACTTCTTTCTCGTAAGATACTTCTTTTTCCTCTCAATCTACTCTCATACCCTGCTAGCTCTCACCATCTTCGAAGGTGTGTGAGGTCTTGGGTCTGAGAACGGGGATAATTCAAGTTGTGTTTGATTAAGTGTTTTGCTTGGTGTATGAAGCTTCCATCTTCATTGCACTAGCTAGTCTTGAAGGAACACAAAGAATTGTATTGTACAATGTCTCTCTTGATGGGAGAAACCATAATACAAAGCCTTTTGGAGGGGGGACCGGCTCCATGCAAATCCGGTCCTCAACTGTTGTCAATAGCTTAATTGCTCTCTCTTTTGAAAGTATTGTCGATGCTATCTAACTAGGTGTTATGCTTTTTGTTGCTCTCTCCACCCAAGCACTCTTGTAATTCTCATTAAGAATCAACTCTAATGAAATGCCCACTATGTTCATGCTAAATTCCGCTACACAAAAGATTTTAGGCCATTAAATGTTACATTGGTATCAGAGCTCAAGGTTTCTCTTTTCTTGCTCAAGAAGGGAGGTCCTCAAGCTAGCTACAAATGGTTGGTATTATTAATTGCCTGTGAGTAAGTAGAATAGGGATTTTTCAGCCTTGCAGTGCGCCTGCCTTTGTGCAGTTAACGGGGCATCACCGTCGAGAGCTATGGTCTTAATAGTGGAGTCCTACGGGGCTTGCCTACGGCTTAACCACTATTGAGCTATTAGAAGCTTGACAGGAGCCGGTGCTGTTTTGGTGTCGAAAGACCCTCTCTTCTATTCCTTGCAATTAATGGTATTCGAGCCGCGGGTACAGTAGCTTGAGTGCTTTTTCTAAAGGGGTAAAGAGGAGTAGCAACTAGGGCTTGAAGTGCCAAAGTACACCTAAAAAGTTTACACCAAAAAGTTGTTAGAATGGCTGACAATATTAAAGAGAGTGAAATTAATGTTGATAACTTTGATTTTGCTCATGAGCAAGCTACTAATGATGCTTCAATGCTTGTTAATTATCTTGTTTCTAGGCTTCAACAAGCCATGGGCAATCCATCTCTCCAAAGTGAAGTGCAACGGCAGCTCCGTGCTCACGGGATTCTCCAAGCTCATCACCATGACGAGAGAACACCTAGGAAGCCTCCTTGTGAGACTACCAAAAGAGGTCTCTCTCCGATTCGGGAAGAAGAAGAGAATCCATATGAAGGGCTCAAGAACTTACTTCTTGATGATGCATCTCCTTCCCAAAGGAGAACTCAAGAGCCTCCACCGAAGGAACGAGAAAGAAGCGAGTCTCCCGCCACCTCGGCGGAGATGGCTCCACGAAGACGGCGGGCTAAACGCTCTCCATCACCACCAAAGCGGAGAAGACCATCACACTCTTCTCCACGCCATAATTCAAAGAGGGATGATAAAAAGCAAGAGAAGAAAAAGGCGAGAAAGAGGACACCCTCTTCTCCATCTTCTTCATCCTCTTCCTCTTATGAAAGCTATGGTGAAGACGACAAAGATCAAGACAAGAAAAAGGCGAGAAAGAGGTCACCCTCTTCTCCACCTTCTTCAAATTCTTCATCTTCTGAAGAAAGTGATGGTGCAACTTTTGAACCATCAAAAAGAAGAGGCCATAGAAAATCCTATGCCGCATGGAAGAGGTTGTCCAAGCTGAAGAAATTCAAAGAGGGAGGGAAGAGCATCTCTTTCCTTACCTATGATGGCACCTTCGGTGCTACAGACAAAGTTTTGGCCTTTATCCAGAAATTCGATGCGGCGTTTGGAGATGAGGGCTTCACGGAGTCCTCTAAGCTACGCCATGTAGCTATGCACTTTCAAAAGTCCGCCAGACAATGGTGGTCTAGCCTACGAGCCAACGGTGAAGCTCCACGAACATGGAAGGCTTTAAGAGCTTCCATTATGAAGCAGTTTTTGGCCACCGATGCCAAAGACAAAGTACTCACCGAATGGCGAAGCTTAAAGCTCTCTCCCAATGAATCCATCCACAAATATGTAGACAAGTTTTGGGACCTACAACTCAAAGCCACTGTCTTCAAAAAGTTGGATTTTGGAGAGCAAAAGCAACAATTTTGTGCGGGCTTAACCGAAGAAATGGCGGAGTATGTCAACTCCCAAAGGCCACGTACCATATCGGCGGTAATACACCATACTATGGTGGCCTCACGAATCAATTTCCAAACGGGGGGTAAAAGAAATAATAAGCCCCTGGAAAACAAGGGTTCCAATGAGCGTAAGGGGAAGGACAATGTCCAAAAGTCTCCTAAGGGCAATTCCAACAAAGCTAAAGAGAAGGGAGTTTACAAAGGAAAGAATAAACTCTCTCCTGAAGAGCTTGAGCGTTATCGTAAAGATAACCGGTGTTTCAAGTGCGGCGAACAAGGGCATGCGTACCGCGCTTGTCCCCAAAAGAACAACCGCCAAGATCCTCCTAGAGCTTCTTTGGTTGAAATCCAAGAGGAGGAGATTCACCAAACTCACCACAAAGGATCTCCTCTATGCCATGCTTGGGGAAAGGTAAGAGAACATGATGCTTTTATTCTCTTTGACCCTGGTTCTACTCACAATTTTATATCTATGGAGTTAGCCACCAAGCTAGGCATACAATCCTACGAGATGGGAGATATCCTACCCGCAGACAGTGCCTTCAAGGGGCAAGAAGCTTCAGTCACTCCCTTAATCGGGAAATTGAGGCTTCATGTCCAAGGCTATGTGGACAAAGAGGACTTCTTTATCTCTCCTCTCAAGCATGAGGATGTAATCCTAGGGGCACCATGGTTTGACCGTCTGGCTGCCCATGTTAAATTTCCTGAAAGAAGAATCTCCTTTAAGTTCAGGGAAAAGGACATGTATATAGATGCTAGGGAGATGGGTAACACCATCCCCATTGTACATACACCAGCTTTCAACAAGTCAATAAAGAGCTCTATTTCCGTGTACATGATTTTTGTTAAAGATTCTCAAAATGAACCTAATGCTTTAGCAAAAAAAATAAAAGCAACCAAAAGGAATTAGAGTTATCCAATTTTCTCAAGGGGTTTCAAGATGTCTTTATTGACGACATCCCTTGTGAGCTACCTCCTAAACGAGGTAATGACGACCATGCAATTGAACTTCTTCCAGGAAGTTCACCGCCTAACAAACCTCCTTATAGAGTTTCTCAAGCTCAACAAGAGGAGATTATGCGGCAAGTGCATGAGTTAATTGAGAAGGGCATGGTTAGGCCTAGCTCATCTCCATTTTGCTCACCTGTGCTATTAGTGCAAAAGAAAGACGGCACATATCGTATGTGTGTCGACTATAGAGCACTAAATAGGATCACTATCAAGAATAGGTTTCCCGTTCCACGGGTAGAAGACCTATTTGATAAGCTACAAGGATCGACCTACTTCAGTAGGATTGACCTAAAAAGTGGCTATCATCAAATAAGGATAGTTGATCAAGACATTGTAAAGACCGCATTTCGTACTACATTTGGTCTTTACGAATACATTGTCATGCCTTTTGGCTTGACTAATGCACCAGCCACATTCAACCGCTTGATGGAAAAGCTGTTCAGGCCTCATCGAACCTTCACTGGAGTGTTCTTTGATGATATTATCATCTACTCTAATTCATTAGAGGAACACAAGCAACACCTCCAGGTAATATTTCAAGTTTTAAGAGAGAATAAACTTTATGTTAATCGAAAGAAAAGTGAATTTTTCTTGCAAGAGATTCAATATTTAGGTCACATTATCTCTCAAGATGGAATCCAAATGGATCCATCCAAGTTAGAGGTAATAAAAGGATGGCCTAAACCAAGGAATCTTCATGAACTAAGAAGCTTTATAGGTATGTGTGCATACTATAGACGCTTCATAGAAAAGTTCTCACAAATTGCGGGACCATTACATGACCTAACAAAGAAAAATGTTAGGTATACGTGGTCTGCTAAGGAGAACAATGCTTTCGAAAAGCTTAAAGAAAAGCTTATCTCTCAACCTGTGCTTACACTACCGGATCTCTCAAAACCATTTGAGGTCCAATGTGATGCTTGTGGTGATTGCCTTGGGGCTGTTCTGCTCCAAGAAGGGCACCAAGTAGAGCTTGTCACTCTACTATGGAAGACTGATAGGACTAATGTGCAGACATGCTTGCGGCAGCCTCAGGCTCTCAAGCGCCAAATGGACTAGTCATCCATTATGGAATGATGTCGTAGGGTAACATAGGGATCCTCTACCCGCTAAGAAAAGGACTCATGCATATGCTTTATCTTCTCTACACCATAGTCGAGGACGACTATGATTTCAAGAGAGAGGTAATGTCATAATAATCAATATCTAATTCTCCTAAATGATTTTCTCATATTAAACTGATCATTTAATGTGGGGAAGTGCCAAGGGAGAAAAAGCTAGAATATTGGTTAAGTTAGCAGACCGGCCACAGTAGGGATCCAAAGGAGGGAAAATAGGGATCCAAAGGGGGGGCCATCTGCAAAAGAGCCATGTGAAACAATGGGCCAAAAAGACCCTAAGGTTCAGCCCATTAAGACTTCCAAAATGCTAAGGTTCCAAAATTCAAAGGTTGTGTCCAAAGGTCAACCCTAGGGAAAATTGGATGCTTAGTGTGTGCCCTAAAAGTCTTTGCATATCCCTACATGGGAGGGGGCGAGCCCCAAAGCTAGGGGATGAGAGAGAAAGCCACACACACACACACAGGCTCCCTTTACACAAAGGGAATGAGGGACACATGTCAGCTCCCTAGGCCAGATGCCCACAAGGTGTGCCCAATTCCTATTGGAAGACCCTTGAAGTGGACCAATGAGAATTAAGCTAGAGTAAATCTAGTTTAATTAATTTAAAAACATTTAATAAAAGAAACCAATAAGAATTAAGAGTCCTAGAAGACTATTGGGCAGTCTCCCAAGGGGTCCAATGAGCATTCAGGAGCCCCATGGCTTGCCTGATTCCTATTGGCCAGGAGGCAAAGGGGTCCAATGAGAGTTTAGTTTAATTATTTAATTACCTAAAGCTCTCACAAAAGGGGAAAGGGGGACACATGTCAGAAGGCTATCACTTATGCTGCTTAATCCCTATTGGCTTGACCTGGGGAGGTCCAATGAGGCAAAAGCCAGACTTACTTAGCAGCTAGGGCTCGCCCAAGAGAGGGGGGGGGGCTGATTTTTGCTTGGCATTGACACACACTCTCACACTTGACCATGTGTGAAGGGAAAATACTCTATCTCCTCCCAAGCTTTAATGGAGAGCTCATCACCTACTCCAAGCTTGTGAGATAGAAGCCTACATCAACACTCTCTTGGCATGTGGATGCAAATCCAACCAAGAGCCAAGCTTCAATGCATGCTCATCTTCTCTACCAAGCTAATTACTAAGCTAAGCTATGCTAATATGAGTGATTATGTGAGGAGATGTACTTCTTTCTCGTAAGATACTTCTTTTTCCTCTCAATCTACTCTCATACCCTGCTAGCTCTCACCATCTTCGAAGGTGTGTGAGGTCTTGGGTCTGAGAACGGGGATAATTCAAGTTGTGTTTGATTAAGTGTTTTGCTTGGTGTATGAAGCTTCCATCTTCATTGCACTAGCTAGTCTTGAAGGAACACAAAGAATTGTATTGTACAATGTCTCTCTTGATGGGAGAAACCATAATACAAAGCCTTTTGGAGGGGGGACCGGCTCCATGCAAATCCGGTCCTCAACTGTTGTCAATAGCTTAATTGCTCTCTCTTTTGAAAGTATTGTCGATGCTATCTAACTAGGTGTTATGCTTTTTGTTGCTCTCTCCACCCAAGCACTCTTGTAATTCTCATTAAGAATCAACTCTAATGAAATGCCCACTATGTTCATGCTAAATTCCGCTACACAAAAGATTTTAGGCCATTAAATGTTACAATGCAGGTCGTCAACTAGCATTGAAAAAGATGCAGGCGACAAGGAAGAGAAGAAAGATGTGTGTGTGCACGCCTCCATCCACCTCTACAATCTCTTAAGCTCAAAGGCCTCCATTTTGATGTGAAGACGACGCTGTGAAGACGATGAGCTATACTCCTTCCCTCCTTCACAACCTCATAAGCTCCCACGCGTGACATTGCTATGAAGACGATGAGCAAGGCTGTGGCCCATGAATTTTGTTGAGAGCGAGAGAGAGAGAGAGAGAGAGAGAGAGAGAGAGAGAGAGAGAGAGAGAGAGAGAGAGAGAGAGAGAGAGAGAGAGAGAGAGAGAGAGAGAGAGAGAGAGAGAGAGAGAGAGAGAAAGAGTTGCACCCTTTACAAGTGTTGAAAGCCTCTCCACAAAACAAAAGCAAAAGCACCCTGGTCCCTTAGGCATCTTTTGAACGAATGAAGAAATACATGGTGATATACCATGCATGCTTATTCAGCGTGGCTGGTGCCATCATTTTCTTTCATGCATGATTATTCAACGTGGTAACTTTCATAATTTTCTTTCAGAAAATATAATCATTGTTACAACACTACTGACCACTACTTGGTTCCATGACTCTCTCTTTAGTGCTGCAGTGCACTCATTAATCAGATTTAATCAATCAACATTTTCAACCAATCAACATTTTCGATTTATAAAAAAATGTTTGAAAATACAACTCTATATTTTTTCTATTTTAGTCAGCAAAAAGAGAAGGCATCTCTATGGCCTTTGCCCTTTGGGAAGGCCAAAAAGGGAAGTCATCGCTATGGCCTTACCCCTTTGGGGTAGGCCAAAAAGATGCACAAGACCATAGTGTGTTTTGATGACATGAACAAGGTAGATGGACAAGATCAAAGCGTGTTTTAAAGATGTGAACAAGGTAACTTCTTTCAGTATTTTATTAGCTGCTCAATCATAGATGATGCATGTCAGGAAGGTTGCTTAGCAATAAAGCAAGTTCATGCAAGGTTTATGTCTTGTAAGGCATAGGAATTTGGTAGGGCCAAAGTTTTGGATTTGAACTTTTACTAGGGCATGGTTCCTATGCAATTTTCTACACTAGAGGCAATAAAAAATAGTCATGATCAACCCATTGTTGATAAGCAAGATCCAATCCGTTTACAAGGGTAGTAAAAAATGAGTATTGGGCAACTCAGGTATGGTTTGTGTGGGCGGTTACTGTTGATATTTGTATGCTTCTAGTATGATATCCCACTCAACAAGGTCGACAATCGGTGGGGTTAATTTCTTTTAATTGTGTCTAGTATGATAGTGCCATAAGATGCACCACGGTACATTGGTCATGTCCTTTTTTTTGCCAAGCTCACATTATGTGAGTGAATATATAAAAACCAAGAAAATACAATATGACACACAGATACAAAAAGTTCAGGGTTTTACAAGGATCCCCAAACCTACTACAGATCACCAAGAGTTCATATAAAATATACAAACCAACATACCATAATATAAACACAATGTTCCAGAGGCTAGCATGGACAAACACCAGGCATGCCACACCTAGATGCAATCCCTCTCCAGGGCAAAGATGACACTAGCTAGTCAAGATACAACAACAAAAGAACACCGCGGAAATAAAAAACTACTAGAGATAGGAGCCCAAGACCTGAGCATGAAGCCACAAAGCAAGGAAATCTTGCCATAGAAATTGTGCTCCACCATCACTAGATCCAAAGATGCATAAGAGAGCCACTCCCACCACATGATACCATCACGAGTCACCATCAACCGCCAAGGAGAATCCAACAAAACCGAACCCAAGACAAGGCTATCAGAGATGAGCCAAGCACCTTGAGACAATGGAGCAGGGCCACTGTCTTCCACGAACAAGGAAAATGCTTCCACCATTACCCTCCTCCCCAAAAACCCAGCACAATGCATATCTGCAATCGAACACCATCCGCCATTTCAGCCCACATGGTCTAGAGAGGGGCGAACTCCACTGGGTCCACAAATAATGGGGGAGGGCTCGGGAAAGCACACATGAGCTGTGGGCAAAGGAGCCAAACCCCGACTCCTAAGGGAAACCCTACTCTGTGATGGGCGATGCCCCCACGCTCTGCATCCAATCCAACTTCCAGATCAATGGACCTTCGCCCTCGCAGGATGACCAAAGCCTCCCTGCCAACTCAAGCCTCACAAGCCACAAAGAACTGACTTGGGAGCTCCCTCCCAACCCTAAGTAGGCAAAAATTCATACATTAGTCATGTATTAACCAAGGAGAAAGGCTCCATAAATTGAAGTGTCCATAAAATCTCATTGGATAGTATCTCTTTGCCATGTTCTCTTTATGCTATCAAGTGAAGGGGAAAAGCAAGGCTTCCAAGATCATGGCTCCTTATATATATATATATATGCATTGGGAACATGGTCACTCCAAAGGATACATAGTTTGTTAGAGTGCACACAAAATAAATATGCGAAGCACTTTGGGAGCACATTGACATCCATAGCTATGATCTAAATCCAACATCGATAACCATACTACAGGATGCTACAACTTTGGATGACAAGGGTGGTGGTAAGTACGTTAAATTTGAGTTTCAAATGTTGAACATTTTACTCTTGAAGAATTTTCTACAATGCCAACTTAACAAGAAAATGTTGCTTCAATGAAGCAGAGTTTGACAGTTAAGATGAAAGTTCATAGCTAAGCTTCTTGAGATATCAATTTCAATATTGAGAAATCTAAGGATTCTCAATAAGATGTATGCTTTGGCAAATCCGATTCTCTGTGAAATCTTGACAAGGTTGATTGTATTTTGTGTTTACCTTTGGTTGTCAACAAGAGTATCCGTTAGCTATGAGCATGGGCTCCCTCTCTTACCCTTTGATGTATGCAAAGCATGAATTCAATTTCATGCATATTTCATAGAATCTTCCAAATCTTGGAATATGCTATTAACATACGAACTGGAGGGGGACTTGGCATTGACTCACACTATTGAGACCATCATTGAAGCCAAGGGCTTATCACTCTATTTTTTGATATGCATGCTGTAGAGCCAACGTGGGTTGCCGGGTTGTGATTTTGCACTCGCCATTGTGTGTGCTGACAGAGCCTGGTTGTAGCTAAGAGTATATTGTGTTTTTGAACAAAGTGAATCGATCATTGCCACATTTTAGTGTTGATTCCTCCTTCCCCCTTCTCTTCTCTACTCTTGTGAGTGTGTTTTTGGGTATTGGGGGGGGGGGGAGAGAGAGAGAGAGAGAGAGAGAGAGAGAGAGAGAGAGAGAGAGAGGAGAGAGAGAGAGAGAGAGAGAGAGAGAGAGAGAGAGAGAGAGAGGTGATGTGTGTGTTGAAGGTTGTGGGTTGAATAGTGCAAAGTGAGTGTGCTCATTTGAAGTGTTGCAGCAAGTGTGTGTACTGGGTTGTGGAAATGGTGGTTTGCTTATAGATCTAAGGTGTTTTAATAGTGTTTTCTAGTGGATAGGGTTGTTGTGGAAACCTTGGTCTATAGAGAGGCCTTCAAGTTGTGTGTTAGGTGTGTTCCCCTTTCCATCTTTACGTGCCCACATAAAGGAGCAATCTCATTGCTTGTGTTTGAAGTTGAAGTGGTGATTTTGGAAATTCCAAATATATGAGTTTTGAAGAGAAGGTATTGATAGAGATGGAGTGGTCCAATTTTCCCATTTTCAATGGGGTCGAAGATGCAAAAACCTAGCTCCAAGTCTATGGGTTGTTTCTACTGGAGAGCAATGTGTCGAGGGAAGAAGGTGCAGTGCGCATGTTCCTGCTCTTGGTTTGTGGTAAATCAAGGAGATGGTATGGTGGTCTACCGGAAGAAGAAAAGATAGATTGTGAAGCCTTGAAAGCAGCTTTTCAAAGAATATTTGTAGCGAATGTGTAGCTAGATGAAGTGAAACAAAAACTCGATGGGTTGAACCAAATCTTGGAAGGGGATTTTCAAGTGTTTGAATGGGAGTTCAAAGGCCTTTGGGGACGTTTGAACAAGGTAACTAGTGCTAAGAATATTGGCTTTCTTAAACTGAGAAAATTCATGGACTGCCTGCATGAGGAGGTGCAAGATAAAGTAAATATAGATAGCCCAGTGTCATACAAAGAAGCGGTGGCTCTAGCGAAAGGGTGGACGAAGAAAATTCTAAAGAAGTGCCAAGCTAGGGAGATTGGTGAGGTCTAGTGGGGCCAAGGAAAGTTGATATGGTGGTAATCAAGCCAAAGGTGGTGCAAAGAAATGTGCCTATTCTTAATGAACCAAGGGTTCTATGGGTGCAAAGGGATAGTGCAGTTTTGATGGCAAGGATGCTAGTTAGAGTGGCTCTATTTGTGGAAGAAGTGTCGGTGGTTATAGATGGAGTAGAAGATGCACTACTGAGCCAAGATACGGTTGGTGAATCTCCTTTGAAGTGCTAGAAATCAAAAAGTGAAATTTGTAGATGAAGTGAAACAAAAACTTGATTGGTTGAATCAAAGCTTGGAAGGGGATTTTCAAGTGTTTGAATGGGAGTTCAAAGGTCTTTGGGGACGTTTGATCAATGTAACTACTGCTAGGAATGTTGGTTTTCCTAAGTTGAGAAAATTCATGGGATGCCTGCATGAGGAGGTGCAAGATAAAAATAAAGATAGATAGGTTGGTGTCATACAAAGAAACGGTGGCTCTAGAGAAAGGGTGGATGAAGAAAATTCTAAAGAAGTGCCAAGCTAGGGAGATTGGTTAGGTCCAGTGGTTTTAAGGAAAGTTGATACAGTGATAATTGAGCCAAAAGTGGTGCAAAGAAATGTGCCTATTCTTGAGGAACAAAGGGTTCTATGGGTGCAAAGGGATAGTGCGGTTTTGATGGCAAGGATGCTAGTTAGAGGGGCTCTATTTGTGGAAGAAGTCTCGGTGGTTCTAGATGGAGTAGAAGATGCACTACTGAGCCAAGATATGGCTGGTCAATCTCCTTTGAAGTGTGTTAGAAAAATCAAAGAGTGCAATTTGCAGATGAAGTTGAAGTGGTAAACCTAGCGGAAATTTCAGAGCTTGAGATGGAGGAGGAGATTGAGCCAAGTGATATAAATTCTATGGATGTAGATACGAGTTGGGAAACTGAGTCATCTTAGTCAAGATATAAGAAATTTGATCTCTTGCGTGTGCATGAAGATGCGGTAAATATGTGTGAAGTAGAGACAATGCAAGCCGGTATGCTTGATGGAGGCCAGGTGGAGGAGGCCAAGCCTACAGGTGATGATATGAAGGTAAAAATGGTAAGTAGTGCCATGCTAATGGCCAAAATTTGGAATGGTGTTTGCCACATGTACATAAATTTTCCAAAAGGGACGAGGTGGCCTTGCCTATGGAAGAAGACTAGAATGATGCAGTGTGGGGAGAGTTTCTCTCTTCCTTGGCGGATGATGATGCAATGGTAGAATAGGTGCTTGAAGAGCAAGCCATTGAAAACAAAAGCAAATGGTGTTGATAGAACTTGAAGGGCCAATCAACGAGGAAATTCCAAGGTAGGATCTATGGTGTAAGATGGAAATTCCCAGTTTGTGTCCAAGCTTTGAAAGGAGGTATGTCATTCATGGTCAAAGGGTGTGATGGTAGGTACAACAGTGCAGTGGGTGACCAAGCAGATACATGATTTGTCTGAGGAGAGCCTCACTTTACATGGTAGGGAGAGAGGGTTAGGTTATGTGCCCTGAGATTGACGGTGTGTATGATGATTCTTGGTTTGAAACGAGAAGTATGCCAATGGGTTCTTGGAGTGGTGAAGATGTGCTATGGGAACTTTTTGTGTATGGATGGTTGTATGCATTGGTGCAACGTTACGTGAAGCGACTACGAATGTATGGAAGAGAACAAAGCCAGATGTTTGACCCAGGTTGAATCTATGTTGTGATGCATGGTGTTGGGAAACCTGCTTGAGGAGCAACCAAAGTGTGTTGACGATGGCAAAGGGAAGAAGAATGGACATGTATGCTGACAGGTGTAAGTTGGAGTACTGAAACATGTATAAAAGACCTAGGAAGGCAGGTGGTAGCTAAAATGTATGCTATATGTGTTTTTTAGGGCCAAAAAACTATGCTACGGTGGCTATAATAGGTGCATGGTCAAAGTGGGAAAAGCAAAGAAGTGAAAGTGCCAAAGGTGTCCCTCAGTATGTTCTACGAGCTGGTCCATACGGCTCCTCAAACGGAGTTATGGAGTGGAAATTATGCTAGTTCAAAAGTTGGAATGGTTTGCAGATCCTCGACGGACAAGACAAGTGGAGACAGATGTTCAAAGATGATATGAATGGATATACATGAAATGCTATCTTATGGAGCATGCCGGTCTTGAAGAATTGGCAATTGGAGTCATGGTTGCCAAGATACAGGCATTTGAAGTTTTAGCGGGGCTTGATTATGAGCCTTTTTGGTCTCATGGAAAAGCGTGCCATCAGAGTTTTTTTGAAGCTTGCCAAGTTTTGTAGGGGTAGTATGTAATGTATGGAACCAATTGGAAGTGACGTCTCCTTAATCCGAGTCGGGAGCACGGAGTTATGGTCATCTGAAGTTGGTGGCAGGCAGTGGCCATGGGGGATCTGATGCCTTTTGGTGCACGTTGTTCAAGGTCATAGGACATTAAAAATGTGGTGCAAGTAGGTGGAATCTTGGTATACAAGCTTCAAGCCAGGCTTGACGACCTGGTCATCACTGGGCCAGTGGGCACCAAGTTCCCGCGCATTGAAGTTGGGGAAAAAACAAGACTTCTAAAGGAATTTTTGTAATAAAAATTTTCGAGGAGTTTGGGCATGGAAATTTGTGCCGCATGGCAAAGATAATCCCACATGAAAAGATTGAGGTAACAAGCAAAGGGTATATAGTATGGACTGTGGGCTCTCACTCGGCAACAAGAGATGGAGAGGGGAGCTATCCTAGGCGTAGAGATATAGAGGCCACCCTATGGGTGGCGCTCGACATTGCAGAGGTGGTCCTTGTTGTGGTTGATAGTGGCATTGGCATCCCGGATTGGGCACTCTTGGTGTTGTTGGTCATCTATGGGCAACATTGTTTGGTGCAGGCGTGGCTTGGGCTGTTCCCACGGCCTTCAAAAGGACCCAAATCTTTTTATGAGATGAGATTCCCATTAGCCAAAGTCACGGCGCTGTGACATCCCAATTGGGGGGTGCTTCACACGCAGTGAGCCATGAGAGAGAGGGGGAACTAGTTGAGGTGTCCCACCATGAAATGTATACTAAAAGTGATGTGCCACATGTGTGGAATGCATAGAAATTACCAAAATGAGCTTAAGAAGAGCTAAATGAGTAGAATAGTACACAATATTTTCTTTTTTGGGAATAACGACCTCCTATAAGAGGCATTTTTCCAATTGTAAAGGGCATTTTGCCAAAAGGGCTTTTGGCCATGGATTCTATGTAGAGCCAACAAGGGTTTTCAGGTCATGGTTTTTCACTCGCCAATGTGTGTGCTGTTAGAGCTTGGTTGTACCTGAGTGTATATGGTGTTATTGAATGAAGTGAAGCCATAATTGCCACATTTTGGTTCTGATTCTCCCTTCCCTCTCTCTTTCTTGCTCTTGTGCATGTGTTTTCGGGTGCGTGTTGGCAGGTGTGTCCCCTCGTGGGTGTGTTTTACACACACACACACACACACACACACACACACACACACACACACAGAGAGAGAGAGAGAGAGAGAGAGAGAGAGAGAGAGAGAGAGAGAGAGAGAGAGAGAGAGAGAGAGAGAGAGAGAGAGGGAGAGGCTGGCGGCCTGGACGAGGGAGAGAGAGGGGTTTCCTTCTCATTTATGCACCCTACGTGTAGAGAGTAGAGAGAGAGTGGAGAGTAGCATAACACACAACCCACTGCCATAATGTCAATCCAATGGATCGAAACCTGCGGCTAGTGCATAGAGGCATGGATGCACCAAATGCAACGGATTGAGGACTCTAATGAGAGAGTAGGAGTTAGTGATTAGAGAAGAGCGAATGCAAGAAGAGATGGGAAGCTCTTTGCACACAAACCTAGATCCATCACTCACTCTCACAAGCTCAAGGACATGATGCTAATCTCTCACTAATGACTAACACTCACACACAAAATCATGCACACACAAGCATATGGAAGCCAAGATTAGAGAAATGCAATGCCATTGCCTCAACACATACACACTGTAATCAAGAACACACATGAAGAAAGTACACAACACATGAGGAAATTAGCAAGAGAAGAGAATGATTAGATGAGATCAGAGACTAGTAATCACCAATCCAAGCATCATAACACATAGAGACATGGGAGAGAAGCATAGAGAGACAAATAGCTTTGCATTATCAACCCAATGCTAGCTACAATGTGAGAGGGGAGATCCATCTCTGTAGCCACCTCTCTTCTCTACTCTCCACCCTAGCTCTCAAAAGAATGAGCTTCACATTGTAGCATTTGATATTTATACCTAGGGTTTTTAAGAAGTGGCCGGCCATCAAAATGTGCATAAAAGGCCTTGGCTCATAAATACAAGCTAAAACTCTCATAGAGCCCGTATATACAAGAAATATACATATACACATGGGGTTATACATCAATGGAAGCACAATGCATGTAAACATTTGCCCGTCAATACTCCCCCCTTTCGAAGCTTTGTCGTCCCTAACAAAGCCATGCCGAGGTAGACGTTTAAAGAAGGATGTGCCTGCCAAAAAAAAAAATGCCGACGAGGTAGCTGAATTATATGGCAACTAAGCATGGGGGGATTGTAAAGAAAATTAAAAAATGAGTAAATGCAAAGAATTGTGAAATGCTACATTGCCATTAAGGACAAATAAATTGCACTTTGCTGAAATTAATCAATTAAGAGTTTTGGGCTTTTGGGTGAGTCTATTGATTAGTTAGCTATGACTAAGGTTAAAACAACTACTCTAGTACTAGCTAGGTTAGGAAGATTATCTAAATGCAAGATTCACTAATTGTACCTTTCACCTTTGATTAGCCAACTAACTTGCACAACTCCAAACAAAAGCTTGACTTTTTCACTTTCATCTCAATGGAAGTCTTTTTTATTTTTCTTTCTTTCCCTTTTTCATTTCATTTTTCTTTCTTTCACATTGATTCAAGATCATTTGACGTTTGTGCTTATTTTGTATGCTCGGGGCTTTTTGCTTTTCAAAGAAAAGCGCCCACATTGGGAACATCTATGGCTCTAGTAACATAGGCTATACATGTGAGTGAAGTACTAAGATCAAGATGGGATTACTCTTCCAGCCTAAGTTTTTACATTTATGGAATTTTTGTTTTTTGCTTCCATTTCCTTTGTATTCTCACTAGTGTTCTTTGTGTATTCCCAAACTCACTACTATGGCATTGTCTAGGAACCCAAGTCTATCTATGTCCTCTATAAAATCCATGTGCCTCTAGTGACTTCCTAGATGTGAGCCAACCCTAAGATAAACCATCATGTGTATTGTTGCCCTCAATCCAAACAAGTGTATCATCACTAGCTAGTGGTCTAGTCCGTGTCATCAAATAAAGCATGTAAACGTGTCTAGTGGCCCTACAATAAGCTCTATGTGGTGATCAATATGCTAGATATGTCCTAGGTCGCACATAGGTAGTGCTACTATAATGAAAATCCTCTAAGGTAGGCTCTACCTAATCTCGAGGTGTCTCACGTGTTGTGGTAGGAGTCACTCTAGGAAATCTGGTCTCTGAGCCCTCGGGTGTGACCTCTAATGTAGGGGGTTGGTGACAGCCATGGTCTATAAGTACTTCATATATCCCTGTCTTGCATGGGGAATCTAAATGCTCAATCATCATTGAATCTAGTCGTGGATGCCCATGGGCATCTATCTCAATGGAAACCTTTGTATCTATCATCTGTACAGGTAACTCGGTCTTTAATGGCTTAATCGTAATGTCAGCACTCCAGTGGTCATGTGCATCAACAATATCCTAAGGTGTAGGATCTGGTGAGATATCTACCTCTATGATAGGTGCATTGGAATCACCCATAAGTGTAGAATCTGGAACTCTATCTATCTCTATTGGTTCAGGTCTGGTCTCCAACATAGAAGAAATCACATTAAGCTGTACCTCTTCTGTAAATCAAGTAGAAACCTCTGGAATAGTCACTCTAGGTGGCTCTATGATAGTGATCTCTAGTATACTCGTCCTATCCTCAATATGGGCATTCGTCTCCGTCATCTCAATCACTCTCGATCTCAACTAATCAACTGTGCTCTGAGGAAAAATCTGTCGATGAGATGGAGATTTGGGAGGTAGCCTCATAGGGGAAGTCTGTTTAATAGGTGTCTTGTGGACTCTATGTGGGCATCACTATAGAATCCTAGCCATGGCCTGGAGAATAAGACAATCCAATTATCAAGGAATATTGGGTACCATTAGTGTCACAATATGGGGTACCACCTTGGAGCTACCACAGACTTTATGCTCATGGCCGGCTCAAAATGGCCTGTGGTCTTCTCTGGTTGATATCTACATCCACAATCATCAACATAAGTCAATGCATGATCTAGTCTAGATAACTGCACTATCCTAAGATGTACCTGGGTGTCCAAACAATCATTAGGATGTGCTCTATCTACAACATCGTATGTGCTAATCAACATGGACATGTACGTGGCCTTGAGCTCATCAGTGAGGAGCTCAATCGAACCAAGGTGACCTCTCTGAACTCTAACCACCTGTCGCATCGAAGGGTCAATGTCATCCAAGAAGGTGCCTGTGGTGTAGGAATGTCCATCAAGATCAACAAATGAAGGCATGCCTCCTCTATAGCTTACAAAATTTAGCACAAGCTCAGTATGGTGCTCTCTACTTGTTGTGGAACCTCTTTCCTCATGTGGTACTTGCATGATGTGTCTAGGTGGTGATCTATGCTTCGACAGCATATCTGATGCATGTGATCTAGCAAGCTTCATGTCAAGTGTGCTCACAGTAGGTGGTGTGGTCTCTACAACCTTTCTAGCATGTGTACTAGTGGCAGTCAAGGAGTGTGATATGGTTGTCTCTCTGCATGCTAACTCTAGCGGTGTATTGGTAAGGCTCTGGCTCCTGTGCTATATATCTACCCTCACCTTTGCCATGATCTGAACAGATGTCTGTTTGCGAGATGGTCAGATGATGTGAATCTTAGAGGTGATGAAGTCGTGCTTGCTGTGTAGAGGGCATGTTCATCGGGTCTACTATAGGCTCAACTCTACTTCATGGAGTAGTAAAATAGGGTCGTCCACATATCAACATATATGTAGCTCCATCATAAACGGTCCTATAGGAACCTCGTAAGGAATCTAGTGGGAAAGCATTGACTATGTTGGAGGTAGAGTACTCTCTAAATGTGGCTCTAGTAGTCATGTACATCCTCCGATGCTCATCAATATAAAGGGGTCCACCATCGCTCAAGTACAAGCATATAGTCTGTGATATCTCCAAAGTGTCTGGGCGATCCGCACGAAGGGCTAGCATAAAACTTTCTGGAGTATCCTCTGTCATGGGTCTATATGATGTACCAAAACTATCAAGAATGTGATCTAGCAAGGTCGGGTGTGCTAGGGCTCTAAGAACCTAGAAACTAGGTGTTTGACGGTCTGTGGACTGAAGCTCGATAAGCCCCCTCTATGTGTCTCCATTTGTGTATATAGGCAATCCATGTATCTCGCCATAAATCCATAAAAACCTATCAAGCAGGGCCTCTAGATACATGATCGCCAAAATCTAGCAATCTAGGTCAAATCCAGTGTCAATAAGAACATGCAGTAGCTCGGGTCATAACCTGGAAATCAAAGTCTAGCCAAGCACTAATCTGGGGTGACTGTGTGTGAACAAGCTCTAAAAATCCTCTATCGGACCAAGTCAAGGTCAAAAATCAATCAATGGCTCACATTGGGCTCTAATCGTGTGCAAGTGTGTGACCGACTGCTAAAATCAAGCTATATCAAAATCTCGCATGTGAATGCGCTCTAAGTAGTGTAATTTGGTCAAACTCAAGGCCAAACACGAATCTCTATAGCAAATTGGGGTCAAATGTGATCTATAGTGGAATTTGCAATCGGATCGAGCCAAAATCAAAATATACACATGAGCAGGCTCTAAAGCTCGTCAAGTGGCCGAATGTAGACCAAAATCAAAATACGTGTATGAACAAGGTCTATGCGTGCAATCTGGCTCAAATCTGGTCAGCTCTAGCATAATCGGTATCTTCGAGCGTACCTACTCTAAACATGCCTAATTGTGCTTGTGAACAGGGTGTGTACGGGGTGTAGGATGCGTGTGTGATGCAAGGAGAAGAGTCGGAGAAGAGAAATGCTTTTTTTTCGTTTATGAGTTTTTGTTTTTTTAATTATAAATAAAACAAAAATATCTACAAAGAAAAACAAGAAACAAATGTAAAATAAAAAAAGACATGGATAAAAGGAAAATAAAAAAGTATAAAGCTCAAAAAAAGAAACAAGGGATCAAATGATTTTTATTTTTATTTTAACAGGTTTTTCTATATTTTTGGTGTTTTTGTAATTTGTTCGAGGGTCTTTATGATTTTATTTTTAATTTTTATTGATTGTTTGACTTTTCAAGGAAATTTTGGTAATGTTTAATATTTTTTGAGTTTTTTTTGATTTTATTTGAATTTTCTATTTTTTAAAGTATTTTTTCTAATTTTTTCGTCACTTTTTGTGATGTTTCTGGGTTTTTTTAATTAAATTTCTCTCTTTTGAGGTTTTGGTTAAATTTTTGATTGTTTTTTTTTTAAAATTTCCCCCTTTTTTTTGGATTTTATGGCCCTTTTCTTGGGCTTGTAAAAATAAAACAAAATGAAATGAAAACCAAACTCAAAATAAAATAAAATGAGAGTAAAATGAAATGAAGTGGGAACTAAATGAAATAAAATGAATTGCAAATGAAAGTGAATTGGACTGAAATGTAAGTGAATTGAGTTGAAATGAAATGAAAATGAGATAAAATGAAATGAAATGGCATCACGTCTAATATGAATTGAATTTATAATTGAATGAAAGTCAACCCTAGAAGGGCGCAAGCAAATTCAGAGGATGAGGCTCGTCTGACGTGCAATGCAAGGGAAGGGGAGGCGGGCCCGTAGGTGTAAGCCGAGAAAGAAGGAGAGCGAGAGAGAAAATGACAGAGAGAGAGAGGCCTCCTTCGGCGCTAAACGAGGACAGAAGGGAGAGAGATAGAAACGTCCTTTTTTTTGGTTTGTCTGTTTGTGTTTGTGTGTAGGTGTCCCTCCTTCGGCGCTCAACGAGGACAGAAGGGAGAGAGAGATAGAAATGTCCTTTTTTTTGGTTTGTCTGTTTGTGTTTGTGTGTAGGTGTCCGTGCACACACACGTGTGTGTGTGTGTGTGTGAATGAATGTGGGTTGTTTGTGTGAGCGTGAATCGATGTGAGTGTGTGTGCATTTTTTATTTTTATTTTGTATTTATCTCCTCTTTTTCTTTTTTCCCTTTTTTTTTCCTTTTATATATATATCTTTTATTTTTTGGGTTTGAAAATGCTTTTTTAGGGGGTATTTTCTTTCTTGATGAATTTTTTCAACAAAAGAAAATAAAAAATCAAAAGAATATAGTCACAAATGAAAAAAGGCAAAAAATAGGAAAAAATTAGCGGAACAATTACACAAAAAAGAAAGAAAGCGAAAGAGATAGAATGTTGTGGGGGGTGGGTGGGTGTGTGTGTGTGTTTTAAGAAGAAAAAAAATAAAAAACAATAAAAAAAGTAAAAAAATTGCTCAACACTCAAAAAATTACTCAAAATGGCCCAAAAAATGCTAAAATTTCATGATGTAGCAAAATGCGCTTCCGGATCGACAATTTACATCATGTTTTTCCATTTTCATCATTGTTTGGATAAAAAGTAGCAATTTTAGGCAATAAATTAGCAAAAAAATGATAATAGATTACAAAAATTAGCCACAAAATTACCAATTTTCTAAAGAAAATTATGTAGCATGATCTACTCAATTTCTAGCACTTAACACATCAAGATCACAACCCAAGTCATTTCTAATGCATTTGACAATCAAATCAATGAAAATTTGATTGGTTTTTGCCTCTTTTTTGTCTAATTTTGATAAAAAAAGTTACAAAACTAACAATGCAATCAGGCAAATATCTGCACATATAGTTGATTACATAGATGTAAGCACAAAAATGGTGATTATTGCACACACACATAATTCTACACAAAATTGGACGGCGTTTCGGCACAATTTTGGCAATCAAAAAAGCTGATCCACAATCACCATAACAAAATCAAGAAACTCATTTCTTTTCAAAAATCAAATTGGCACCAATAAAGCGATTATTTGTACTTGAATATGCACAATTTGCCTACGCATAGGCACACAAATTGCACCTGAAATTCCCCTGACTTTGATGCAATTAAACTTCAATGAAGATATTTAAATAAATCAAAATTTGAGTGGGAAAATGCACTCATATTTATGTTAAGAATTGCATCCAATTCCCACTCCAAACGACGACTCATTGACAATGTGTGTGTGTGTGTGTGTGTGTGTGTGTGTGTGTGTGTGTGTGTGTGTACGCTTCCAAAACAGGCTGCTTTGACCTACACACAACACATGTGGAGTTTTCATTTCAACAAAATTCAGCACATAAGATTAATGAACATACATCCAATTAAAGATCTATCAATGTGTAGCACTAAAGGAACATTCAATTAGTGGATAATTAGAGGGGATAAATAGTGAAAAACCTCTTAATTACACACTAAAAATCACTCAATTAGAGGGGCCTACGCTTGAAACATTCATAGAGATCGTAGATACAAGAAAGCTCCAAATATACATGCATGTATAGATCAATGGAAGCACAATGCATGCCGTTGATGCTCGCCTGTTAACACACACACACACACACACACATAAAGAGAGAGAGAGAGGGAGAGAGGTTGTGTGTGTTGAATGTTGTGGGTTAAACAATGTGGAGTGAGTGGTTATTTGGAGCGTTTCAGTGAGTGTGTGCATTGGGTTGTGTGCAACGGTGGTTTGCTTGCATATTTGTGGTGTTTTGATAGTGCTTTCTAGTGGATAGGGGTGTTGTGGAAACCTTGGGCTATAGAGAGGCATTCAAGTTGTGTGCTGGGTGTGTTTTCCTTTCCCCCTTTCCAACGATGTGGAGTGACATGAAATGTAGCATCGACATCTAGCAAACAATTGTGAAGGAAGTGAACAATCCATAAACATGAGAACATTAGGAGAAAAAAATTGAAGAAAATGTGACATCCCCGTCACTCATGTACTCAGACAATGCATCTACTCCTGCAACTATCAAATCAACTGAGCTAACAACATCAACTACATCTCAAAGATAACCATGCCTCTTGAGCTCTCTCATACGATGAGAACAAAGTTGATTGACATGCACTAAATGTAATTCCAACACATAACATGTCGGCATGGACATGAACACCTTTGTCTCGCACAAGTCATAGATGACTTAGATCTTTCATACATGACATGTAATCTCTACCACATTTCTCTTGTAGTAGACTTGCACATAACAAGAGCATATGTTGACTCTTCAAGGAACAAAAATTAAATAATGACATCTCCTCTAGATCTTGCTACTGATCATTAGACATCCGGCAAGGTCTACCTACATCACCACTCAATGGTCCATGCAAACCTCATTGTGTCAATGCATGAAGCATACACTCTCGCCATGATGCAAAGTCTCAATCATCAACCTTGTTCATCCCTGAGAGGTCACAATTTGAATGATCACCTATCTTTGCCATGAGACCAAAGTAACAAACTAGAAGACAAAACTACGTGTCCAAAAACACTGCCAACTATCCAAAAAGTATGGGACGAGATGCAAAATTGTGAGACGATATATGTCAATGCATAAGCGGCATCAACCACAAAATATTTTTGCCCAAATTTATTGCCAAGAATGCATAACTGTGAGAAATATCTATGAGGGTGTAAACAGAAGACCATTTGTAAACATGAGCCAAAACCAAGATCAAGAACCTCTCTAGAACCTATCACAAACCTAGCAACATATCTAGCAAACCCTACTTTGCCAAAACACTGGCAACCATGTGTTGGGGTATAGGCGTCCGTGCCTTGCCCGGCCGCCCAAGGTCTGGGCGCCCACTGACTTGTATACCTTATACATAGCATAAGTGTATAGGGGGCTGCTCACTTTTTGAGTCTCCCCACCCACATTGTGTGTGTCTCCTTCTCTCTCTCTCACTCTCTGTCTGTGGTGCTCCCTGATCCCCTTCAATTGGTATCAGAGCTATGGTGACCGCGGAGAGCACGACGGCTTTGAGAGCTTCAAGGCGATAGCTCGCTCTCTCTCGACGGTAGAGAGATTAAGAAAGCTTGGAAGCTTTGTGAGAATGCAATGGGAGCTTGTGAGCTCAGTTGAGAGTGATGTATGCTCTTGTGGAAGCTCAAAAAGGAGTGTGGAAGATTGTGTGTAAGTGAAGGTGCTGCCCTAAAACTGTGTGCGTAGCAGCACTGTTTTCAGATTCGTTTTTCTCCTTGTAGAATGCAGATCTGAGAATTCTGTCCAATCGACCCATCCGTTTTAACGTGGTCTACAACTTTGCAGAAGAAACTTTTTGCAAATTCCTCACCGTTTTGCTGATATTCAGCTCAGACTGACTGTATACAGAAATTCCAGATTTTCTGTTGTCGCATTGTGTGCGAGTTTGATGCACTTTTGGAAGCACGGGAGATGCTTGAAGTTGAGTGCATAAATTCTGAGCTGAAGATGCAATTGCAGCTTGTGTTAAGCTTGTGGTTTGAGGGTTTTTTGGTAGACTTGGGCAATGAAGTACGGAGACGTTTACACACCATCGACGCGGTCTCTTGAGAGACGAAGTTTTTTGGAGCACATAGGTGGAGCTTCTTTCACTGGTTTTCACAGGATACTTTGGCAGTGATTTTGTGCTTGGATTCATGGTCTTTGCGGATGGTTTGCATATGGTTATGGCGCATGGTTGATGCCCATTATACATGCATTTTGACGAGCACTTTCAAGTGCCGGTGAGCTCTCTTGAGAGCATTGTTTTTGCATTGAATAAGTTTTCGGATTGCGAATCTTTTGGCGCTTGCTTATGCGCGGTCACTCCGTTGATGTACGTTGAGTGCAGATTGCCATTGTATGTGAAAATGTGGAGCCATTTTGGCATTTCTACTCATTGGTATTGAGTAGTGTTATGGTTTATGGTAGAGATTGTACTTGAGTTTTTTGCTTAGTTTTCAGGGGAAATTCTGTCGGATTTTTCCCAGATTCTCGCCATAGTTTGTGATCGAGTGTTTACTCTCACTTTGACAGGTTTTGTCAGTTTGTACACAGTTTTGTGTTTTTGTATCCACTCTCGCAAGAGTGAGGAGTTGTGTATCTTTCTTTGCTTGAGACAGTGGTTTGCTCTCGGGTGGGAGAGTCTTGTGATCTCGAGCATTGTTTGCCATAGTTTTGCAGAGCTTATGCATGTATGTTGAGTGTAGTTTGATGCGCATTGATTGCTCATTGTAATGAGCTTGCAGGACAATGGTTATTTTGTGTTGATAGCCATTGTGCGTTGAAACTCTGGCGAAATTTTCCCAGGAGTTTTATGCGCATCATATATGCGATCTAGGTAGAGATTGCGGGTTGCACTCAGCATTTGCGTGCGGTGTTCTCTGCAGGTCGGAGATTTGTGCGTGTGTATGCGTCGATACCGCACAGTGTGGGCTTGGTGATTAGCTCACAGATTGTAGTGTGATACTAGAGCATGCGAGGCTTGTATTGACATTGCGGGAGCTCTATTTTGGAGTGTGTCTCACAGGTTTTACATTGTGTTTCTGGCCATATTTGTAGACAGTTTCCAGGTGTTTTTGGTGAGGTGGTTTTGCTTTCTAGTTTGCTACATTGTGCTCATGGCAGAGACAGGTGATCGCTCAGATTATGATCTCTCCGAAATGTGCATGTTTGATGGGTTAGACTTTGCAGCATGGAGAGAGTGTATGCTTGATGCATTGACACAACGAGGGTTGCATCGACCATTGAGTGGTGATGCAGGTAGACCTTCAAACATGTCTGACGATCAGTGGCAAGAGCTAGAGGAGATGGCACTATCTACACTCTCTTTGCACCTTGCGGAATCTGTATATGCTCTTGTTATGTATGAGACTACTTCGAGAGCACTTTGGCACAGATTACATGATATGTATGATAGATCTGAGTCATCACGGACTCGTGTGAGACATGTACATTCACGAGCACGCCGACAGGTGACATGTTGGTATTGTGGTCATTCTGGACACGTTAGACGGCGTTGTTTTCGTCGTATGCGACATCGTAGGAGACATGGCAGTCTCAGAGATGTATATAGTGATGCCATGGACTCAGTTGCTTTGACAGTTGAGGCACATGTAGTGTCGGAGTATACTAGTGACGGGGATGTCACTTTTACCTCGAGCTATGCAAGAGATGCTATACATGTGGAAAGTGCACTCCCTTCGCAGTGGTTGCTAGACGCAGATGCTATGTTTCATGTCACGCCGCATCGTGCATGGTTTTGTAGCTATTCTAGCGGGATGCTTGGCAGTGTACGTTTGACCGATGGATCGGTGCATGCGATAGCAGGTGCAGGAGATGTGAGACTGTCATTACCGAGTGGTGCATCTTACTTGTTACGACATGTGCGCTATGTACCAGATTTGACAGTGAGTTTGATCTCGATTGGTCAGCTTAGAGATTGTGGATGTCAGATTTCGCTACGAGAGCGAGATTTTGTGATGCATTTGGGTTCGCTAGTGATTGCGAGAGGTGCCAGGAGTGGTACAGGTTACCCATTGCATGTGGATCACGAGAGAGACGGTGTTGTCTGTGTGATCATGCAGCCAGGTAGAGAGCGAGAGAGCAGGCGAGTCTCTTTTGCTCATGGGTTGCAGGGTACTTTGCATGGAGTGTAGAGTAGTGAGCTCGTTATCCACACAGTTAGGGCACGACTTGAGCAGTCACACAAAGAGGTGACAGAGTCAGACATGCATGCTTTGCTAGTGACTGAGCAAAGCAGAGAGTCAGTTGTGCGAGATACTTCTATGCAGGATAGACATGTAGAGCGGTCTTGCTCTAGTGAGTCACGACAGGAGGACGTTGTACAAGAGTCTATGCATACGGAGTTAGAGTATGAGAGCTCTAGTGAGTCACAACAGATTGAGTGGTCATGTTTGGAGTGGATGATTGCAGAGGAGGCTGAGAGGTCAGGTATTATGCAGTCATTCCTTTCTATGCTCGACAGTGAGCATGGGGATATAGTTGTGCAGGATATGTCTTCCAGTAGACACCTAGAGCAGCTGGTTTGCTCTGAGGTTGCACGACAGGTTGATGCGTCTTTTTTGGACAGTCAGGAGATGCATGTGGCTGACACGCCTTGTAAGTCAAAGATGCCTATTGCCAGGGATATATATGTTGATGCATGCTCCGTAGAGCTAGCAGGGCCCGCTAGCATTGCATCGGCATTCGGTGGTCTCATGTATGAGATGTTGATCTTGAGACCGGATATCGCAGCTGCAGTGGGAGCATTTGCAGTTGGGGTTGTCAGTCGTTTGTTGACTGATGATGGCATAGTGCACGAGGGAGATATGCAGGTATTGCGTACATACTTGCAGTACGTGTGCGATACGTCTGGTGGTGTATGGACTTACACGGGAGCAGGACAGCCGGATGCACATGATCACAACCAGCCAGTGGGCATCGGCTGAGAGCGATTTTCTCTCACCTTTTGTAGTATTTAGACTAGGTTCCCTTGCTTAAAGGCACAATCGCCTTTAAGTGGGAGGTTGTTGGGGTATAGGCGTCTGTGCCTTGCCCGGCCGCCCAAAGTCTGGGCGCCCACTGACTTGTATACCTTATACATAGCATAAGTGTATAGGGGGCTGCTCACTCTTTTGAGTCTCCCCACCCACATTGTGTGTGTCTCCTTCTCTCTCTCTCACTCTCTGTCTGTGGTGCTCCCCGATCCCCTTCACCATGAGCTAATCACCAAGCTCACACCGTGCGGTATCGATGCATATATGCAATATCCCCACATGTAGAGAACACCGCACACTTGCAATCACAACCTAGGTCGCATCACTCAATGCTGACTCAAGACCATGAGCAAATGTGCATCAAAACCGCACTCAAAATACATGCATAAACCTTTGCAAATCTATGTCCTATCTCTAGCCTGAGATTCATAACGATCTCCCACTTGAGAAAAAAATTGTCTTTAATACCACTCTCACACCTGAGAGGAAACCATGTGCCTGAAGGGGAGGAGCCGGGAGCACTGCTACAGAAGAGGAATATGCACACACACACTCGCCACCATAGCCACACACACAGATTGGAGGAGGAGAGCCAACACGTACTGTGTGTCCCCTTTCTTTCTTCTTTATTTTATGCACTAAGGCACAATACACATTGTACTTAGTGTTAGTGGCTCACACAAGTGTGTAGCTGTACACTTAGGGTTAGTAGCAGTTAGTGATGGGCGGTCGGCCACATGGCCATTAAACTTAACATTCTCCCACTTGATGGCCAATCTGGGAGATCATAATAATGGAAGAGAACCACTCTTCAGCCTCTTTCACTGGCTGTGTATGCATCTTAGTCTCATTAAAGACAACATCACTACTACAAACCACTGATCGACTTTCCAGATCCCATAAATGATAGCCAAATTGACCATCTACACCATAGCCAATGAAGATGCATTTCCTGGACTTAGGGTCTAGCTTAGCACGGGGATTTTATATTTGCGAGCTTTCATTTTTGAGCTTTTGCAATTAGTACTTTTTTTTTGTTCTTTTGCAATGCAACATGGCCTAAATGAACTTGTCCAAGAAAAAACTTACACACAACTATGTGTGGATGATATGATACTTTTTGGTCAGCTGCTTTTGGACCTGGAGGCATTTAAGGTGGGCTATGTATGACTATTGCGGACTCTTTGCAGCACGCCATTGTGGGTAGAGGGATTATTGTGACAGGCAGGGCTCAGTGGATTACTATGCAGGTTCAGGGTGGCCTAGTGGGTTTCCTGAACATCTAAGAGCCCAATGTGGCGAGTGCTCGTGCAGAGTTTTGGTCAGAGATAGTTGAGTCTCTGCCGCCACAGGCAGAACATTGGTGCATAGGAGGGGACTTCAACATGTTGGGGGACCCTTCTGACAGGATTGGTGGTAGCCATGCTACTATATATGGAGTTGAGTTGGCAACTTGGGAGAGGTTTTGTATGACTCTGAGGGTCTCGGATGCGTGGCAACACTTTGGTTTTGTGAGGCCCCCAGACAGCCTTGCCTTCTCTCGATCGGACCGCAGAGTGGGAGGAGTGAATCTATCGTGGATAGAGCGCTTCTACACTAGTGACCACTTCAGTGACTTGGGAGGGTCAGTGGGCATCCTGGCAGGGACCTCCTTCTCGGACCATGCACAAGTGATCCTCATAGTGGCAGACAGGCAGAGGAGTGGGAGCACAATGCTTCGCATCCTAGAGAGGGTCTTGTTGGACTCAGTACTCAGAGAGAGGGTAGAGGCTCCCTCGGCAGAGGGCTTGGAGAGGCAGGATTATCCTGTTGACAGAGTGACCTCGGGCCTAGCTCAGATTAGCCGTTTTTTTCTCCAGGAGTCTCTGGCTTGCCGGGCTGCAGCGAGAGAGGTGGAGCAACGTCTGAGACGGGGCATTGCTTCGTTACAAAGGATGCAGGAGCAGCATCCAGACAGTCCTTGGTTGGAGGAGTAATTACAACAGGCTCGACAGGAGCTTGCTAGCACAGAGGAGAGGCGACATGAGTTTGCTTTCCACCAACAGGCATCTCAGTGGACCCAGGTGGGCGACAGAGTGACTGGTGCTTTCTTTGAGGCAATGGGACCTTGACACTCGAATGCCAAGGTCAGTTAGTTGAGGAGGCCCGATGGGTGAGTTGCTTCTGAGCTCGAGGATATGCGTGCAGTTGCTACTGAATTTTACCATGAGTTACTGTCTGCAGAGTCCCAGTCAAAACATCAGGATGCATGCAGGGAGCAGGTTTGGGCACAGATGCCTTGTCTTGTGACTGAGGAGATGTGTAAGAGGCTTGAGCTGTCGCTTCAGCTTGAGGAGCTGCACACGGCTCTTAGGGCCTTCCCCCGTGGTAGCTGTCCAGGTGAGGATGGGTTGACTCCCAGTTTTTTCTTGGAGTACTGGGACCTGCTTGGCCCAGATCTCTGTAGTGCTTTTTAGTAAATTTTGCACGCAGGAGTGATGCCTAACAGAATGAGTGAGGGTCTGATCTACCTCATTTCCTAGGAGGGTGGCTCCTTGGATGAGATTCGACAGTTGTGCCCCATCACCATCCTCAACTCAGCCTACAAAATTCTTGCCAAGGCTCTGAGTTTCAGGATTCAGCCACTTCTATAGAGCCTTATACATGGGACCCGGACAGGTTTTGTCAAGGAACGCAGTATCCTTGACAACATCTTTACTTTTTGGGAGGCTTCTACCCTGGCACGACAGAGTTGACTAGGAATTTCTAGAGGGCACTCTACACAGGATGGGCTTCTCAGATGCTTGGATCAGAGGGGTGTCAGCCTTGTACATACAGGCTCATATTCAGGTACTTTTGGCAAGAGGTAGAGGTGATTGCTTCATGCGTACACGCTCGGTCAGACAGGGCTTTCCTCTTGCCCCCTTCCTCTTTCTGTTCTATGCGGAGGCGATGAGCAGGTTTTTGGTGTCGCAGCAGGTTGGTCTACGGGGCTTAGCACTCCCTATTCGGGGAGATGAGCTACTGGACGCTGAGTTTTCCGATGACTCAGCCTTGTACTTAGATGGCTAGGAGGCCAACCTTCACAGATGTGAGCTGGCTCTGGAGACCTTCTGTTGTGCATCGGGCACACTGATCAATTGGAGAAAGACAATGGATTTCTCAGTTGGTAGTGCTCTTGTGCAAGATTGGATGCGAGGAGAGGGTTTTAGGTGGATTCCCCCAAGGATTGCAGTTCGGTACTTGGGCTGTCAAGTTGGTTTGGAATTGTCTCCCAAGCAGTAGATTGCTCCCCTTCTCCTGTCTATCAGGAGAAAGTTGTTACATTGGAGCTCAGCAAGACTTTCTTTGGCTGACAAACTAGTAGTTGCCAACTAGGTGTTGTTGGCGACTATGTGGTACATCACTTACTGCTGGATTTTCTCGAGTTCTTATATCAGCCAGGTAGAGCGGCTGATCACGAACTTCCTTTGGTCAGGATGTGAAACTCAGATAGCCCGAGCCAAGGTGTCTTGGCAGGTTATCACTCTTCTTTGTTCACAGGGAGTGCTTGGGATCATTGATCTAGCACAGCAGAGCTGAGCCCTCCTTGGGAAGTTTATCATAAGAGGACTTCTTCCAGGTGAGGAGCCTTGGAAGGAGTTCTTGCTACAACGGCTTCGTGCTAGGGTGCCTCAGGCAAGAGGACCTTGGCAACCTTCGCCCAGATAGATCTTTACAGAGATGCGCAGAGTTGGTTTGAGCAGGAGACTGGAGGACCGCTTCGCTGTGAGTTTTCTTCGATCTTGGGATCTTTTGCATCGTGGCCTGGAGCAGAGACAACCTACGTGCACGGAGGAGCACCTACCATAGCCCCTCATCTAGAACCCCATGGTTAGCACTTAGAGAGGCCACTTGGTTGGTAGTCGTCCTCATGTTTCCTGGGGTCCCATGGCAGCAAGTCTAGCACGCTCTTTAGGTGACTAGCTAAAGTTCACAGGTTTGTCAGAGGAGGTGCAGGGTCTCTAGCTACTACAGGGCATGAGAGGGGTGCAGAGCATGTGTCAGGACATCTTAGAGTCAGTTCCAGCTGAGTGGCTCATGCCTCTCGAGCCAGCAGCACCCCGGTGGATGGGAGCCTTCACACGACTGGAGGTTCTCATCTTAGTCAGGGCCTGCTCAGAGAGTGTCCCAACTCTTTTCTTTGAGCTTCAGAGTGGGGGACACCTACAGCGAGTTGCAGTAGAGCCCCGTAGGTAGCAGAGTGATGTTTTTAGAGGATCCGAGTAGTGGGCCCCTGCGCTGCCCCCCACCTTTGCTGCCCCCCCCACTGCCTCGCCTGCCCCCTCGCTTTCCCTACTCGTTCGCCTGATGCCCCCCCCACCGTTTCGCACTGCCCCTCTGCCCGCGCGCTGCCGCTTGTCGCGCTGCCATCCCCTCCCCCATCTCCCTCGCCCGCTGCGGCTTGTGGTCCCGCAATGCCCGCCTTTGCTCCCCCCCCTGCCCGCCTGCTTTCCTTCTTCCCGGTAGCTTCGTGCAATATGGCTGTAGCACTGACTTTTTTGGGAAGTGCTCGGCGCACCGAGTTGAAGAATCTCCCCGCCACCCGTTCTTTCACCACAGCAAACACAAATGGAGGCTCCAGCTCCGCCACAGAGGGACTCCTCCGAAGCCCCCTCGCCCGATCCCGCTGAGCCCACCATTCGATTTTCTCTTTCGCCGACAAAGCAAGCGAGCCTAGCCGTAGAGGTAGAGCGATTGCAGGCGACTTCTGTCATTTGCAAGATTCTTGACACCCGACCTAGCAGAGGAAGTTGCGTGACCTTCTCCAGGCCCGCCTTCTCGCAGAGGTGGGCAAGATCTTGGACGTATAGATACTCGGATGAGGTTACTATCAGATCGAGTTTGAGACCTCCGAGATGGCGTCCAAGGTCATTGCCATGAGTGCACTGACCATCCGAGCAGCACATGCCCACTTTCGATAGTGGAGACATGGTTTAGACCCTGCTTCGGATATTCTAGTAGAGAAGGCAGACATCCCCATCTTGGTCTGATTTTCGGGTTTGCGGAGGGAGTACTTACCACTTTTGTCCAGGATCTGCTCAGCCATTGAGACTGTCCTGGAGACACCTCGCACGGCAGCCTCAGTAGCTGCCAAGGCGGTTGGCATTCCCTCATTTTGCGTTTTGGTTAGAGACACTCACACGCTCCCAAAGGTTATTCTTCTGCCTCGGGTGAGTGGGGGTTGGTTTAGACAGAGTGTGGAGTATTCAGGCCTCCCAAACCAGTGCTTCATTTGTCGACAGATGGGCCATCTAGCAAAGGCCTGTCCACGGAGGAGGCCTCGACCTACACGATAGCCTCAGCCCCAGCGTGCAACAAGCGTTGGGTAGCAGACACAGACAGAGACACAACGCACACATGCAGAGCCACCCTATGAGCTTGGGGCTCCAGCGGAGGAGGGATTGCATGGTAGACAATGAGAGGGGCCACAACGTCATCCTGGCACTCAGAGTGGTCCTCAGGTGCCTCCTCAGCAGCACTGGGTTCGCACGGGGAACCATTTTGGTCCTCTTGAGTAGGTGGAGCTCCCTGCTCCAGCCCCCACCCCAGCTTCACCCTCGACAACCCCTCCCCCCCCAGAGTTCCCCCCCTCTTCCTTATCCTCCCTCCCGCCTCCTGCTCTCGCCGCCTCTTCCCCCCACCCCTCTACCTCTGTCGCCCCCTCCCACCCTCTTCTCCACCGCTCCCCCCAGCTCCTTCTCCCCCCCCGCTTGCTCCAGTTGCACTGTCGACCCAGGGGAGAGAGCCTTCTCCGGCGGCTAGGAGATCTCTTGGCAGCGCCTTTGCCACGAGTCGCCTAGCGAGAGAGAGAGAAACTTTCTTACGGCCTCCTCTGCAGGTACCGGCATCTTCCCTTGCAGCTATCCCTCGTGGTCTGAAGAGCATTGACATCCGGCATCGATGGGACTTCTTCGACTACGGCTTCACTCGTTTTCTCGGCGACCCATGAGGCAGCTTGATTTAGGGTCCATGTTTTGTTCCTTGCCGCTAGGGGGATAGAGGCTTTGGACTCAGCAGTTGGTTTCTCCTCCCCCTTTGCGGCAGGGCCCAGATAGAGTGGACTCTCGACTCAGTGTTGAGATGGTTGCACACACAGGTCCTAGAGTTCTCTCACCACATGGGAGAACTAGGAGTTATAGACATGCTCCAGACCTTGTGGCCATTGGCCAAGTTAGCGGTGACACCTCTAGACTCAGCAGGATGTAGGCACATTGTGGTTTACTTCTTTGCTGATACACAATGCTTGCCATGCTATGTATACATTCATGAGGACTCCTGGACAAAGGAGGTTGCTTTACGTATGGCTCGCTCTGCTTGGGCTTGGGCCATGTACTCATTGCAGTCAAGCCTATCTAGAGGATGCTCGGATGCGGATTACTCCCCATCCAAGACAGCCTTGAAGAAAGCCCGTCTAGTTGCTGCGGCAGCATCTGTTCTCTCTCGCTCCCCATGAGGATCGTCTCACGGAACGTGCAGGGACTAGGTGGGCCCCAGTTTCAACGTGAGCGGGGCCGACTGCGTCAGGAGCTTCAGCGTTGCCTTGTGGGAGGAGAGATTGATCTCCTTATGCTTCAAGAGCACCATCTGTGTGAGAGCCGCATTAGACGTTGTGGTCAGCTCTTGTGTGGATGATATGATACTTTTTGGTCAGCTGCTTTTGGACCTGGAGGCATTTAAGGTGGGGTATGTATGACTATTGCGGACTCTTTGCAGCACGCCATTGTGGGTAGAGGGATTATTGTGACAGGCAGGGCTCAGTGGATTACTATGCAGGTTCAGGGTGGCCTAGTGGGTTTCCTGAACATCTATGCTCCCAATGTGGCGAGTGCTCGTGCAGAGTTTTGGTCATAGATAGTTGAGTCTTTGCCGCCATAGGCAGAACATTGGTGCATAGGAGGGGACTTCAACATGTTGGAGGACCCTTCTGACAGGATTGGTGGTAGCCATGCTACTGTGCATGGAGTTGAGTTGGCAGCTTGGGAGAGGGATTGGATGACTCTGAGGGTCTCGGATGCGTGGTAGCACTCTAGTTTTGTGAGGCCCCCAAACAGCCTTGCCTTCTCTCGATCGGACCGCAGAGTGGGAGGAGTGAATCTATCGTGGATAGATCACTTCTACACTAGTGACCACTTCAGTGACTTGGGAGGGTCAGTGGGAATCCTGGCAGGGACCTCCTTCTTGGCCCATGCACCAGTGACCCTCACAGTGGCAGACAGGCAGAGGAGTGGGAGCACGATGCTTCCCATCCTAGAGAGGGTCTTGTTGGACTCAGCACTCAGAGAGAGGGTAGAGGCTCTCTGGAAAGAGGGCTTGAAGAGGCAGGATTATCCCGTTGGTAGAGTGACCTCAGGCCTAGCTCAGATTAGCCGTTTTTTTCTCCAGGAGTCTCTGGCTTGCCGGGCTGCAGCGAGAGAGGCGGAGCAACGTCTCAGACGGGGCATTGCTTCGTTACAATGGATGCAGGAGCAGCATCGAGACAGTCCTTGGTTGGAGGAGCAGTTACAACAGGCTCGACAGGAGATTGCTAGCACAGAGGCGAGGCGACATGAGTTTGCTTTCCACCAGCAGGAATCTCAGTGGACCCAGGTGGGCGACAGAGTGACTGGTGCTTTCTTTGAGGCAATGGGACCTTGACACTCGAATGCCAAGGTCAGACAGTTGAGGAGGCCCGATGGGTGAGTTGCTTTTGAGCTCGAGGATATGCATGCAGTTGCTACTGAATTTTACCATGAGTTACTGTCTGCAGAGTCCCAGTCAAAGCGTCAGGATGCATGCAGGGAGCAGGTTTGGGCACAGATGCCTTGTCTTGTGACTGAGGAGATGTGTCAGAGGCTTGAGCTGTCACTTCAGCTTGAGGAGCTGCACACGGCTCTTAGGGCCTTCCCCCTATGGTAGTTGTCCAGGTGAGGATGGGTTGATTCACAGTTTTTTCTTGGAGTACTGGGACCTGCTTGGCCCAGATCTCTGTAGTGCTTTTTAGTACATTTTGCACGCAGCAGTGATGCCTGACAGAATGAGTGAGGGTTTGATCTACCTCATTCGCGAGGAGGGTGGCTCCTTGGATGAGATTCGATAGTGGTGCCCCATCACCATCCTCAACTCAGCCTACAAAATTCTTGCCAAGGCTCTGAGTTTCAGGATTCAGCCACTTCTACAGAGCCTTATACATGGGACCCAGACAGGTTTTGTCAAGGAACGCAGTATCCTTGACAACATCTTTACTTTTTGGGAGGCTTCTACCCTGGCACGACTCCATGGTGAGGAACTCGTGATTCTTCTTCTCAATTCTGAGAAGGCATACGACAGAGTTGACTTGGACTTTCTAGAGGGCACTCTACACAGGATGGGCTTCTCAGATGCTTGGATCAGAAGGGTGTCAGCCTTGTACATACAGGCTCATAGTCAGGTACTTTAGGCAGGAGGTAGAGGTGATTGCTTCATGCATACACGCTCGGTCAGACAGGGCTGTCCTCTTGCCCCCTTCCTCTTTCTGTTCTATGTGGAGGTGATGAGCAAGTTTTTGGTGTCGCAGCAAGTTGGTCTACGGGGCTTAGCACTCCCTATTCGGGGAGATGAGCTACTGGACGCTGAGTTTGTCGATGACTCAGCCTTGTACTTAGATGTCTAGGAGGCCAACCTTCACAGGTGTGAGCTGGCTCTAGAGACCTTCTGCTGTGCATCGGGCACACTGATCAATTGGAGAAAGATAGTGGCTTTCTCAGTTGGTAGTGCTCCTGCGCCAGATTGGATGCGAGGAGAGGGTTTTAGGTGGATTCCCCCAAGGATTGCAGTTCGGTACTTGGGCCGTTAGGTTGGTTTGGAATTGTCTCCCAAGCAGCAGATTGCTCCCCTTCTCCTGTCTATCAGGAGAAAGTTGTTACATTGGAGCTCATCAAGACTTTCTTTGGCTGACAGAGTAGTAGTAGCCAACTAGGTGTTGTTGGCGACTATGTGGTACATCACTTCCTCCTGGATCTTCTCGAGTTCTTATATCAGCGAGGTAGAGAGGCTGATCAGGAACTTCCTTTGGTCAGGACGTGACACTCAGATAGCCCGAGCCAAGGTGTCTTGGACGGTCATCACTCTTCCTTGTTCACAGGGAGTGCTTGGGATCATTGATCCAGCACAGCAGAGCCGAGCCCTCCTTGGGAAGTTTATCATAAGAGGACTTCTTCCAGGTGAGGAGCCCTGGAAGGAGTTCTTGCTACAGTGGCTTCGTGCTAGGGTGCCTCAGGCAGGAGGCCCTTGGCAACCTTCGACCATATAGATCTTTACAGAGATGCGCAGAGTTGGTTTGAGCAGGAGACTGGAGGACCGCTTCGCTGTGAGTTTGCTTTGATCTTGGGAGCTCTTGCATCGCGGCCTAGAGCAGAGACAACCTACGTGCACGGAGGAGCACCTACGGTCACCCCTCATCTAGAACCCCATGGTTAGCACTTAGAGAGGCCACTTGGTTGGTAGTCGGCCTCATGTTTCCTTGGGTCCCATGGTAGCAAGTCTAGCGCGTCTTTAGGTGACTGGCTAACGTTCACAGGTTTGTCAGAGGTGGTGCAGGGTCTCTAGCTACTACAGGGCATGAGAGGGGTGCAGAGCATGTGTCAGGACATCTTAGAGTCAGTTCCAACTGAGTGGCTCATGCCTCTCGAGCCAGAAGCACCCCGGTGGATGGGAGCCTTCACACGACTGGAGGTTCTCATCTTAGTCAGGGCCTTCTCAGAGAGTGTCCCAGCCCTTTTCTTTGAGCTTCAAGGTGGGGGACACCTTCAACGAGTTGCAGTAGAGCCTTGCAGGTAGCAGAGTGATGTTTTCAGAGGATCCGAGTAGTGGGCATCTATGGGAGGACTTGTGTCATAGACCCTGACCTAGCAGCTCTTGAGACTGGACAATGGAGGCTGTGGGCTTGGGAGTGTTGTCCACTGGTACAAGTACACTGGGATCCTGGTGAATGGCTATGGAGGGACCCCTTCTCTTTTGCAGACCACCCAGGAGTCCCGTTCTTTCAGTACACTGCTCGACTGGGACGTCATATACTAGTAGCACAGAGAGAGGCCCGCCTCGCTGCAGCACCTTATTGGCGGGAGGAGGGTCTCACAGTTGAGTTCTTGGAAACCTTCTGGGAGAGGTTGTGGGACTCCAGACAGCCAAGGTGAGTCACCTTGTTTGAGTGGTGGCTGGTTGCACACAGAGCTACAACAGTTGGGATCTGGCTAGTGCATAGTGGTGTCTCAGCCGCATGTGCAGCTTGTGACCATTTGGTGGAGAGTCAATGTCATTGTCTTTGGGACTGTCCCTCAGCCCAGAAGGTGTTGCTACGAGTTCTTCGGCTGATGCCTGCTCTCTGCACGGCTTGACAATACACTTGGGGAGCAGCAGCTTGGTCCACCCTCACGGGGCCAACACTTTAGTTTGAGCTGTCTTTCACCAGTAGGATGATAGTGATGCAGGAGGGGCGACCTACACTCCAGCCTTCTCTACAGAGCTTACTCCACAGGAGTGGTGCAGTGAAAGAGAGGAGTGTTGGGAGCTCATCAATGGCCTGACACTCTGGTTCATCTAGTGGGCCCATTGCTTCCGCATCTTTGAGGCTCGCCCAGTGCCACCAGCAGAGAGTGTTCGCGATTTTTGGCTAGAGCTGATCCATACTCTCAGAGGACAGCTTGAGGGACTACAGGGCAGATCCGACCGCATGCGGGAGCGTCGAGAGGCTTTCCTCCGACTTTGGCATCCTGGGACTTTTTACACCATGGTAGGGTGTACTCCGATGGCATTACCGACCACCTGTGTCGCTCTTCCCTCCTCCCGTTTCTTGATTTAGGCCCATTGTACATATACTGGTTTTTTCATTGGGAGAGTCTCCCATCATGGTCGTTGTATCCCTCTCTTGAAGAGGTGGTTGTAGCCCTATGGGCAGTTTTAGTAACTAATAGAAGGATCTTTTTCTCGGAAAAAAAAGAAAATAGAAATAATTTTTGTAGTTTAAAATAACCACTAAAACTAATATCTTTTTCAAGACAATAGTACACTTCAAATAACTATTTCAAGTAAGTGTTTGAGCTCTCTAATCATCCACTTGCAAGCGGATGATCAGAGAGCTCAACATCTCATATGTTTTATGTAATTTTGATGCAATAGTACAAAATGGTATACATTGATATATGTGTGTGTGTGCACGTGCACGCTGTCGTGCAGCTTCGTTGCGATGATGGGAAAAAGAGCAGAGAAATGCAAGCTAAGCTTCTTTGAAGCCTACACATTTAGTGAGTTGTGATCAAGGCGGAGATGAAGGGTGGTGCCCAAGGGCCCAAATAAAAATGGCCTCCCAAAGACATTAAAGATTTCTCAAAAGCTTGCCCATGACCGGCCGCCCAACGAGGGTTTTTTTTAGTGTGAATGAAGAAAGGAAAAAACAAGGAGGAGATGGCAAAGACAGCGAGCAGTAGCTGCGCAGGGCAAGAACTACTTGCATAGGCCGGGGAAGGCATCGGATGATGCCGGCGAAGAAGTGGATTTTTCTCAGGAGATCAGGGCGCCCCCTTTTGGTCTTTCTCTCGGCGGTTTCCGCACTACCTCATCCAACCAACTGCCACATCATCGGGTTCCTTCCCACCTAGCAACAACGACGGCGCCGTCGTTGCTTAGGGGGAAGTGAGGGCTATTAATATAAAAAAAGGGCATTGCATGCAAAAAGGGGAATTGTAGGGGAATGAGCAAAAGGCAAGACGAAGGAACGGGGAGGAGGGCAAGGCGAGGTGGAGCAGAAGGAGCTTGCACTAGGGCGCTCTCTATATCTCTCTCTCTCTCCCTCTCGTCCTCGGCAAGGAAGAAGCATCGTGTGGGAAGAGGATGAGCAAGAAGAGCATTGCAAGGAGAAGAAGCTTGGGGAAAGGAAGGCTCAGAGCAAGAAAAGATCCCTCTCGATTTCGTCTTTGAGGCAAGCAAGGATTTCTCTCCCTCTCGAGCTTGAATGAAGCAAACAAAATAAAGAGAACTCTCTCTCTCTCTCTCTCTCTCTCTCTCTCTCTCTCTCTCTCTCGCTTGCTCTCATCCTTGAAGTAAGCAAAGACGAGGAGAGGGAGGTTACAGCAAGGAGGACTCAAGGAAGCAAAGTTTAGCTTGGGAACCAAGGAGATTAAGCAAGGGAGTTTGAAGCAAGAGAGATTCGGCGAGGATCTTGAGCAAGAAGCTTGCCGAAGCTTGAGCAATACAAGGCAAGGTGGAGAGGAGAGGGGAATACCAAGGAGTCTCTCTCTCTCTCTCCAATCGAAGCATAGAGGAATAGGGTAATGAGGACAGGAAGGAAGAAAAATTCCAAGCAATCACTCTCTCTCTCTCTCTCTCTCTCTCTCTCTCTCTCTCTCTCGGAATTAGAGAAACAAATCAAAGCCTCGGAAAATGGGAGAGATAAGCAAGGAGTTGAAGGAAAAATAAAAAGGGCTAGAGCTCAGCAAAGCAGGAAGTTACAGGATAATTGACAATAACTGATGCTTAATGATTAAGGCAGTGAGCAGAGTCGAAGCTTGCAGAATCCATGAGGTATTTGAAGCAGTTAAAGCGGCAGAGAAAAATTTCCATCATCGTCATCATTCCGAAGATTGATTCAATAGCTTATTAAGCCCCGGTGTCGTTAACGGCCCGATTAATCGTGTAAAGTGGGAGCTTAAGCTCCTAGTTAGCAGATGATCCAAGTGACGGTGTTGTTAACAGCCCACCTTGGCTAAGGATTAAGTTGTACTCAAGCGTTAATCAATTAATTGATGATTGCGGTGATTGCCAGAGTTGTCAGTGTCTCTTATTCTCTCTCTTGACACCTCCCACAGCCAAAGGCCCGACGCCTGCCCGGCTCACGTAGCAAACATATATCCCCCGACAACGCTCTTAAATAACTATATTTTAATGAAACAAATATATGCTGCATAAAATTCTCAAATAAAAAAGAGAAATAATTTTTGTAGTTTAAAATAACCACTAAAACTAATATCTTTTTCAAGACAGTAGTATACTTCAAATAACTATCTCAAGTAAGTGTTTGAGCTCTCTAATCATCTGCTTGATCAGAGAGTTCAACAACTCATATGTTTTATGTAATTTTGATGCAATAGTTTAAAATGGTATACATTGATATATGTGTGTGTGTTTGCACATGCACGCTTTTAAATTACTATATTTTAATGATATTCCCTTGCACAATGGTAAGGTACTGCTAAGCTCTCACTATCTTCAAAGTTTTCTACCTCCTTCATGTGTTTCTTACGGACTACATGCAATTATTCAAGAAGAAGACCGTTCATCTGAGCTTTCTACGCATTGTGACCATGAAGGCAATGAACACTACCTGATTGATGGTTCTTTGTCAATCAAATATCTATTATTGCACACCATAGAGTGTGTTTATGTATCTGATAGCGACAGTATGGAGATAAACTGCAACAAGGACACAACAAAAGTGTTTGACGATATGAGACCTAGTGATGGTGAGGTGTGTATTGAAGTATTAGAGCTTGATGGTGAATCTGAAGACATAGATGATAGGCCATCTATGTCCATTTTTCAATGGAACAAAATAGAGATAAGTCACCTTGACTTAAAAAACTATTAAAGATGTGTGGAAATCCTCTACAGGTACTTGAACTTCCCCCCACCTATGATGTCTGTTTGTGTTTCCAGTTTCCTGCAACTTTTGGAAAAATTAAGAGAATGGAAGGGATGGAGCAAAAACATGATAGTCATCTTTGGACACGACCATCCCAAACAATCATGACAATAGCTTGTATAGTGAGGCTAAGTTATTGCCTTGGGAATTTAGAATGTCACCAATTTTCCTGTCCATTTCACATGAATTAGAAAAACTTCAATGATAATTGTTTCCATGGTCATTTGGACAGATAGTTAAGCAAGGGATATCCTGCAGGTGAAGGAAAATAAAAAATTTACTATCACTACTGCCAAAAAACCGTGACATGCATTGATGTATGCAAGGCTATGATCTACTATGTTTTCCATTTGGATGAGAGTATGACTCGAATGGTACTTCATAATGGCAATCCTAAGCATAGTGTTCAACCAGGCACCTCAAGAGACAATATAGCAAAAGTGCGGAATTTGGTTAGCATAGTTCTTAAAATAGAGAAAGATGGACCACAAAAAATCCTAATGCTGGTAGCTCGACAAATGTTGTTTGAATCTTTGATGAGAGAAGGTGAGGAAGTCACAAAACGGATCGATATTTACTTGGTTTTTTGGAGGAGATGATGCCACTAGTGCAAAACAACGGGTATCCATGGATTGAATATAAGCACGTTACTATTCATGTGTCTTATGTTTTTATCTTTGGTATGTTATGTCATTTACATTAATACGGATATTGCATGTAGATTTAAAGATCTAATAACCAAATAAAAGGCAAAGCAAGTTGATTAGACGGGTGAAGGACATGACAATATTTTACAACTACAACGACGCTGTGTACTTCCCTTTTTCCATGGAAGTAGATTTCTAGGACAAGGCAGCGGACAAGAAAAATGTTACCTTTTTAAGATGTCTATAAAAGGTCCTACATCAAATAGTAAATCAAATGAGACGAACTGGGCAAGGTGACTTGAGGAATGCTTGGGTTCACTTTGATCATACGCAGAGGATAGATGGATGGGCAACAATATCATGTTCCGTGTATGATCCGGGGTAAGTTTGTTTGTGATTGGAAATATCAAATATTTATCTTCCAAAAGGTTTGTCCTAATATTTGCATCATATTTGGTTAGCATGCAAGAGTTGCAAGTTATCGCAATTTGTGAAGCAAAAGAGAAGGATGAGGAGTCTCAAGTATTGTTTTGAAAAAGTTTGGATGCTACCGTGGCTCAATGTAGGCAAGAACCACTTGATTTTGTAGGGTTCATGTCAGATGAGGCAGGGGAAAACTTGTTGACAATAAGGACATTGTACAATGGAGGCCCGTGAAATATTATGGAAGGTAGAGAATGCTCTTGCCTTTTCCATCGGGAGCAGAGATTGCAAAAGTACACAGGAAAATTTGTACCTACACCAAAGAAAAATGAGCACATTGGAATGTGTGAAATGTGGAGACTCTCAACAATTGCAGAAGATGCTACAATTCAAGCGAGGCGTACCAAAAATTGGTGGTTGATTCATGTCTCAAAAGAGAACTTAGAGGCACTTCAATGATGGTTTAAATGGTGGGAAAAACAAATTGAGCATTGTGGAAACATCAACAAGAATGTGAGTTTATATTTTATTTCTTTGTGATCCAAGAAAAACCATGTCCAATTACTCAACTACAGTTTTGTGTTGGATAGGCTAATAAAAGTCCATGGGAGTAGGCACAAATTCCAAGTATAAACTTATCTGAGAGAATCCATGCTAGCTGGTTTGGTGGTGGAGGGGGAAGAAGAAATTTCATTATATGATGCATGTGTTAGTGATGTCTTAAACTCATATATACAATGTGCAAAGCGTTTGGATTCTTGACAGGTCGTTATATGGGCACGAGTCCCACACTTGGATCTATGCTCTCAAGAGTCAAGAGACAGCAAACTCCAGGTCTAGCTGCCATTGCAAGGTTGGTGCAAGGAGCTGTCGCATGCACCCCAATGTATGAAGAGCCCACACTGCATAGTGACAAGGAAATTGTTCAATGAAAGAAGAGAGCGACAAGCAATGCTATTAGTTCTCATCGTACAGAATATGTGATGAAGTCAAAACAACGCAAAGTTCGTGGTCATCCAGGTCATATCAGATTTGAAACCATGGAATCAAGCAATAGTGAAGAAGAGGAGATTGGAAAAGACTACATGACTGAAAATGATCATTTGACATGCAGCAAAAAGCATGGAATCTATGTAGAGGAAGCTGATGTTCCACGTAAACAATGGGCCTTGCGCAGAATGCCCATTCATTGTAATAGGAAGTGTTTTGGTAATGTGGGTATGAAAAATTATGATAACACTCTTAAAAGTCATGATACAGGTTTGGTTGCACCATGATTTTGGTCAAAAAAGATGCTACAAAGACAAAACCATAGAGAAATGGCTATGGTTTTGCAATCATGATGTGGAACATACAAAGGCAGTTGAAAAGTAGGTGAAGGAGTCACCAATATCCCCAATGATCTTGCCCATTGCAAGGGGAGCAAAAGTTTCAAGAGAAGAGATCGCTAGTCTTATAACCGGAGGCTTTCAAGTGGCTGGTATTAGCACACCAAACTGCAAGGGAAACAGGGTTTCCTTGCTATGTGGAGAAGGAGGTTCAAGTAGTAGGTGACGAAAGTGGAGGCATGGTATTCCAAAAGAAGCATAGCAAAGGATTGAGGCAACTGTAGTGATGGCTGCAACTTCTTAGAGGGAGTCTCTATGATTGAAAAGGAACATGTTGTGTTTCGTATACTCACTGAAAGTTGTTATGATGTTCATATCAAAGGCAAGCCAAGCTGTATATGTCTAGATTTTCAAAAAAGGGTGATACCTCAAAAGTCATTCATTGCTTGTAAGCACATGTATTATGTGTATGCGCATGTCTTGGGCCTGCAACCTAAGGAGAACATGGTAATACATCAACCTACATTGACCGCGATGGATGTTGCCTTCATACTTAGTCAACCTCGCATTGCAATCCCCATTCTCTATGAACCCTTAAGTTTCCACATAAAAAATAGGCAATCCCATTTTGCCCCTCCCTCCATTTAGTGAAGTAGTATGCTCTGAAGTTTTGGATCACAAAATGCTGGCATGGTTATTCTTTTTATGTTTAATGATGCATCAATTTATATATATATATATATATATATATATATATATATATATATATATATATATATATATATATATATATGTGTGTGTGTGTGTATATATATATATATATATATATATATATATTGGTTTGTGGGACTTATTGTACTGATAATCTGTTTGTTCTTTTGTGTATAAACTTGCTCGGTGGTTTTGAACATTGTTTAGAACATGTATATTTTCTCTAGAAAACGACTCTAAAAAGCTCGAAAAAAGTGCAACATTTAAAAAGCACGAAAACAAAAGCTCATTAAAAAAATGTACTCGCTTAGCACGCAACTCCTTGGGTACATGTGCATAAGCTTCACAGCCAAATGTGCAGAGTTTTTCATAAGACAATTTACGTCCTGACCATAACTTCAAAGGTACACGAAACTGTAATGAAGCATGTTTAGAACATGTATATTTTCTCTAGAAAACGACTCTAAAAAGCTCGAAAAAAGTGCAACATTTAAAAAGCACGAAAACCAAAGCTCATTAAAAAAATGTACTCGCTTAGCATGCAACTCCTTCGGTACATGTGCATAAGCTTCACAGCCAAATGTGCAGAGTTTTTCATAAGACAATTTATGTCCTGACCATAACTTCAAAGGTACACGAAACTATAATGAAGCATGTGGTAATTATTGATCAAGTACACGTCTGTGTATAATGCTTTAGCCCAAAACGCTTGCGGTAAATTAGCATGTGATAGCATAGACATAACCCGCTCTTGGATGGTCCTATTCATTCGTTCCGCAACACCATTTTGTGCACGGGTATAAGGATTTGTAAACTCACGCTTAATTCCCCCACTTGAATAGAAGTCTCTAAACTCTTTGGAGAAATATTCTCCACCATTGTCTGAGCGCAAAGCTTTCAACTTATGTTCAGACTGAATTTCAACACTAGATAAGAACTTCTTGAAGCAAGAAAAGGTCTTATCTTTAGACTTCATGGCATAAACCCAAACATGCCGTGTTGCATCGTCAATGAATGTAACATAATAGGACACACCACCATGGGATTTAGAAGGGCATAGGCCCACATAAATCACTGTGCACAAGCTCTATGGGGTTTCTTTCTTTGTCAAAAGAATGTGTACGATGTGTCCGTGTTTGCTTTCCATATTGACAGTGCTCACAAAAGGGAAAATCAAAAACTGACAAAGAGGGTAAGTAGCCCAAACGAGAGAGTGTCTCCATTCCCTTCTTTAACATATGTCCTAACCGGCTATGCCACAAAGCAACCATTGGCAGCTCAATTATAGAAAGAACACTGTTTTTATCAGATACATAAAGAGGATAAAGTGAACCAACTTTAGAACCATGCGATATAATAAGATGACCCTTTGCAACACGCCAATACTGTTGATGAAAAGTGACTTTGTAACCCAAGTCATCAAGACGTCCAACTGAAATCAGATTGCATGTCAAGGCTGGAACATGATGCACATTATGGATGATAAACTTCACCCCATTTTCCATAACCATAACAATATCTCCTACGCCAACAATGTCACAAGAGAAACTGTCACCAAGTGTAACAAAGCCAATGGTTTATCGTATGTAATAAACCAATGCCTATGAGGTGTGACATGCAAGGAAGCACCCGAATCAAGAATCCATGTATTGGATACTTCACCACTAACAAGGAGTTCAACTGGCATAGAAATCTGTAAAGATAGAGTTTCCTATGCATCATAAAAGACATCATTAATTTTAGTCAACATGTTAATGTCTTGTGCATCACTGTCATCCTGACGAACTGAACTATGTTCAGTTCGTCAATCTTAACCAAACTCTTTGGTTTCTCCTCTTTATCATCATGATCTTTACCTTTACCTCTGCCCTTATCTTTGTCACGTTTCCAAGCATAAAAATCCTTCTTTATGTGAACAAACTTATCACAATAATGGCATTGAGCATTATGGCGACCATGAGACTTTAATCTATCCTTTGATGCATCTCTATTGCCCTCTTTATTGGACTCACATTGCAAATAACGGCCCTTATGTTGCTTATCATCCCTTTGCACATAATGAGCTTCGTCATAATGCAAGCTAGTCATGGTCTTTCCACGCATATCCTCTGACAAAAGTGCACTAGTAGCATCATCGTACCATTAGGAGGAGAGTTATGCAAAAGATATCCCAAGAGGGTGGCAACGAACAAAGAAAAAATATTGCTTTCATCTCATCATCAATGGTCATGCACTGTGCATGAATTTGGGCAAAAAGAGAATCAAAGTCATTGATATGGCTGGCAACACTAGCTGACTTCTTCATACAAAGGTTGAAAATTTTGCACATCAGGAAAACCTTATTGCTAGCCGTATCCTTTTTGTAAGTGTCGCATAATTTTTGTCATAAAGCATGAGCAGACTCACATTCTAACATTGAAAAGTACACCAACTCACGAAGGAACAGTCTAATCGTAGACGTGCATAGCTCGTCAAGCTCCTCCCACTGAAACTGAGTCATGTGCATATCTTCAGTTCTAGCTACATAGGCAATAGGCAACTTTTTCTTCTTTTGAACAAGCACATTATGCATTTGGTTCTTCCAAAGCTGAAAATTAGTGCCATCAAACTTCTTTATGTCATGAATGTCTCGGTCTTTGCTAATAGACATGGTGACAAAACTACCAAAAGATTTTGGGAAAATTACGGCAGAGTTTCCTTTGTATTTGGGACTATGTCAACCAAAATATGAGACAAAATGACCAAGTATGTCACTCATAAAGCATAAAACAGGGCAATGCCTCTCAAAAGCACACTGTATAGAGACCAACTGAGGTGCATAAACTGTCAAACTGACCATAGACTACCAACTCGAAGTCAAAAGCATCTATACCACTCTATACATGTCCTATGGCGAGGCCTCGTAAGGGATGCTCCAACTACCTATATCATCGAAGGTATCTCCACATTTGAGAATACCCCAGATCAATTAAAACCTCACGCTATTGACCCTCAATTACATAGGTTATGCAGCAAAATGTATAGCCAAGTCTCAGAAATGGCTATCATCCGAACCAAGTCTCAGAAATGACCGGGACTGTCATACTAACCAAAAGATGGCTCCACAAAAGAGTACAATGGCAGTATCCACAAAGACGTTGATCCGAGCCTATCACAAATCTTTGTTTATCATATTTTGTTGGTTTTCCTTGCTTCTAGAGGTTCACAATAAAAGAAAGAGTGAGAACAACCTCTTGGAAAAAAAAAAATGATTTGATAGGAATTTTTTCTTGACTAGTTCACCGGAGGTGAAAGGTAGAGGGAGAACCTAGTGGTAAAGGGAAGGGAAAATATGTAAATGTGAAAAGAAAAGATATGATGTGGTTGTGGAGCCATGCACCCATGATTCAAGGGTCATGAGTGGCTCATATCATCATGGATTTCGAGCCATATGATGATTCAAACAAATGGGACCCAAGTGGAAGACTTGGTAAAGGAAGGAACCAGACACATGATTGTGCTGAATTTTTAAAAAATACTTCCACTCCGATCCAAGAAAAGTTGTCTTCGTCAAAGCTGTAGCTGATGAGTTGGAGATTCTGGCCATATTTTTTTTATAATTTTTGCATCTACGGTCTAGGAGATATGGCCAAAATGGCGGACGTCAGTTTTTTCAACTGTGGTGGAAACCACCCCCTCTACCTTTACACACACACACCCTTCCTTTTCCACATTGAGACCTTCTCTAAAAATCAGCCATTAGTCTTCTCACCCTCCTCTCCTTCCTCCTCTCTCTCAAGCTCAAAAACCCATCAAAATTCCTCTTCTAATCACCTCTCAAGTCATGCTTAATCTTGTTGTAATTCATAAGTTCTCATTGAACCCCTTTCTATTATTACTAGATATGTATTGATTTTATGTAGATTCTTACATTTTAAAATAAGGAAGCTCTTGGAGTCAAGCTATGGAGGAAGGAGTGAAGACAACACAAGTGATGATGGAGCTAATTGGTCAACAAATCACTTGGAAGGAGCTTCTTCATTGGTTGAATGTCCCTAATCAAGCTTCATTTGTACAAATTACACTTGGATCTTAACCTCACTCCTAATCACTCTCTTTCCTATATAAAGAGGCCTTCCCCTTTGTAATTTCAAGCCTCCCTCAGCCCCATTGAGTCTTGGTATCACTCACCATGAGCCCATAAGCTCATTCATTCACTCTATTCTTGCACATTCTAGAGTGCAAATTGTTTCATGCTAGTAACCTCTCCTCCTCTTACTTATGTTAATTAAGAGAAATCTTTTATATGTGTGTGAGAGTGCTTGATGTGATCTTGGCTAATCCTTGAGTGGTTGTTTGGTAATCTACATGACTATTTGCGTTGGGAGTGTTTGAAGTCATCCATTCCTTGTACACACACTAAGGTTAATGCTTTATTCATAGTGATCTCTCTCTCTCTCTCTCTCTCTCTCTCTCTCTCTCTCTCTCTCTCTCTCTCTCTCTCTTTGTGTAGCGGTCCTAGTCCACGCTTCCAAGACTAGGTGGTGCCCTTATCTCATTTCCCTTGTGGCGCAATGGAGTTTGTTTTGGTGTAGAGGCCGCCATTCCAAATTTCCTTCGTCAACGTACAAGTCTGTCACGATGCTCAAACAGGCATCAAAAGCATGTGCATGTAAATAAACATCCCTAGGGGGAGTCAAACCGCTCTCAAAAGAGATCAGCCACTGTCAAAAGTGTCAACATATGCATGTACGCATAAACAACTGCTCCCACTGGAACCGGAGTATCACAAGCACTGAAACATGTAGCCTATGAGTTGATGCCGATGCCGATGCCGTAGCCGAAGCCGAAGCCAAAGCCGAGATCAAGACCGAGAAGAACAAAGAAAGCTAACCAAGCTGCTCTATGTACCTGTACCTATACCTGTAGTCGAAGAAGACAATGCCGTCAGACTCCCACTCTATGTGTGTGTATGAGGCCACTCCAAAAGAGGCTACACACTCTCGAATGAGCCGCAGGCTCTCGTAGATGGAATAGACTACAACAATCGTACCTGTTAACTGGCTATGGATCCTCTGCAACACAAACTACCAAAAGAGGGCTGAAAATTTCAGCTCTTGAACCGTAGCTCGAATGGGGTTTCTAATGGCTTGAATGGCTCTGAAAGGGGGGTAAAACTCCAAGACACCTACTGGAAATGCTCTCGGAAAGCTGAATTGTTGATGCCGAAATCGGAACCTTGTTTGCACTCTTAAAAGCGCGTGCACGAAAACGATTTTGGGAATGAGACGGCTCTGATACCAGATGAAGGGGAGGAGCCGAGAGCACAGTGGAAGAGGAATACGCACATACACACTCGCCACCATAGCCACACACATAGGTTGGAGAGGGAGAGCCAACACGTACTGTGTGCCCCCTTTCTTTCTTCTCTATTTTATGCAGTAAGGCACAATACACATTGTACTTAGTGTTAGTGGCTCACACAAGGGTATAGTTGTACACTTAGGGCTAGTAGCAGTTAGTGATGGGCGGTTGGCCACATGACCATTAAACCTAACAGTGCCAAATCCTCAATACACATAACAAGAATCAAGCAACAAAAAAACAACAAAATGGTATGCAAACCATAAGCCAATGTCTCAAGCAATTAGTGAGCTTTACCAAGCTCACTTTTGACATAATTTTGGCAGAATAACGACATAATGTGGCTCACAAAACCAAAAGACTAGCCGCAATAAATAGCAATCCATGAGTATCACTCAATCAAAATCTCAAAACTCAATCTACAACATTTTATGCACATTCAGGAATTAGTAAGATGGAAAATCAATCAGTGCAGAAGCTGTAATAGTGTTACACATGCCATGAGAGATCCAAATGGCTAAATTAAGAAGCTCAGAGTACGGTTTAAATGATTGTTAGGAGCGGCTAACACATGCTACATCGATTATGCACCAAGCTAGGGATGTGCTATTGTGCATGCGATATTTCCTATTCATTTTATAAGGCCTTGGACTCATTTAGGAGTTCCAATTTGTATAAGCTTTAGGCCAAATGGCTCAACTTTATCCCATAGTTGAAGGGTTTGAAGCCCAAAACTATAGAAGAGCCATTCTTGGGTGAGCTCTCTTCTTTGTAGAGTGGATGGTCATGAGGCTCATGAGCTTTCCATGCCCATGTAGCTCTTGATTTCTAATAATCAGTTGCACTTTCTTTCTTATTGATTCTTCTTTGTTTTGATTATGTGAAGTGATATTGTATTAGTGTGATGTTAGTTCTCTAATACCTTTTTGAGTTAATATCTTCTATCCCATTAGGGAATTTCATTTGGAGGCCTTCTAAGAAAATACAAATTTTTGCCTTCTTTCTCTAGAAAATTTGTGTGGTAAAAAAAAAAGATGTCCTCATCAACCGTTCAAAAAGTGTACTTCAAAGTGGATTCTTTCAACAGAGTCATAACGATCGTAATGATTGATGGAATGTCATATAGGAGGGAATTTCTTTTCCATATGATGTATGCAATAGGAAGTCTAGGGAGTAATGGTGCTATAGTCATTTGTTTCTTGATTTTCTTGATTGTGTATTCGTGGCTTCTTCATCCACCCCCCAAAACCTTCTCACTAGACGTCATAAATATCATCTACACATTGATTTCAATCCTGAATCTGAGCCTTTATGCAAGAGAAGTAAAACAAACACAACAATAACACCCACAGAAAAAGCAAGACTCAGAGTAGAAGGAGCAAAACATATAGATTTATGAACAAATAGCTCACACTATCCTTAGAATCCTATGACCAATGTATCCCTGCATAATTTCAAAATCCAACTTATTTATTGCCCTTTGCAGGTGATAGATAGAATGGTTTACTTGGCTACTACAAAGCTCTAACTAGGAAATTAGAAAAGCATGGTTCACCATCAAGCAAATGAGATTATACGACTTTCTAGTTTGCATTGTGAGGACCAAAAAACCCTTTTGCAGTGCACACAAGTAATACAGATATTGCAAGAAAAAGTGCAAAACTTACAAAGTAAAGAGACAAGCTTAGGTGCTTGTGTGCGAAAGAAGAGACTAGCGCATCTTAAAACCTTGAAGGTTGGCTCTGGAGGTCTCAATAAAAGAATCCAAGCATTGATTGTGAATCTTTAGTTTGTTTCAACTATACATTGTTTCTTCTTATGTCTATTATATTTTCTATGTAGACATGGTATATATCCAGACAAAGAAAACATAGATCCAAAGGCCAATGTAGGAAAGCAGTTGAAGCCTTTAATAACAAGTGGTCTCACAAAGGATATAATGCATGACAAAAAGTATAAGGTTTTATAGCGGGATGTTGTTGGCCTTTTTATTACAAAGAGTGTAGTTCTTGCCAGCGAAATACAGGGCACACTTGACTCCCTTGGTGTGAGTAAGAGAGGGCACTTAGCTATTTAGCAGTCTATCTCCTCCATTTTTGTGAAGAATGGAATAAAGTCTAAACTTATACCAACAACATCAAGTGTTTGGAATGAGTGACTTAAACTCAACCATGCACAAACAGATTTCATTGGACACCCATTTCATATTGATGGTATTTATAGATCTCAAAGAACAACTGTAGCCTACGATGAGTACAACAACATCTTCATCGACCTCACTTTGTTGCAAACTAAAATGGTTGAGTTCTACAATGTAACTATGAAGAGACAGGTGGCGTTTTGTATTTTGTTTTGAAGATAGATGAGTGTGAGATCCTCAAAGAGAAGAATCTAGAACGAGTAACAATAAAATTGATGAATAGGGCTCTTTCAAAATGCCCCATTGATGATCCTTCATACTTCACTGTTCAATCAGAAACAAACATATGGTGGCTTGGTGCTTTTCATGTATTCCATTTCCACCTTCTCTTCAGCTTTGGTGAGCCCTCTTGAGATTTAATTTTAGATTTAGTTTCACATCTCATGCATGTGGATTTAATATTGAAGGTAAAGAAATAAAACCACGACATTTTATATTGGGTGTTCCATCAGACCTCTATCCCTGATATCATTGATAAACAAATGAATCAAGGAAAGGTGTTGGTTATCAATGGGAGGGGAGACTTTCAAGTGAAATGGCATCTTGCATGTGACCTTAAAACACTAAAGTGTATGTATAATTGTGGAATGGGTGCTATGGTAAAGGCTGCATTCTTGTATTGCAAGGAGCTTGCAAAGACAATGCACCCAAAATGGTGGAGAAAGGCACCTACTCGCCACCATGAGGATCCTAATTTCCACCCACTTCTGGATATTCTACTTGTCAATGTCCACATTTGTACAATGCATTGTCTTTGCAGAGTTGTGGAGAAGTTGGTGTATTTGTACATTGGATTTTCTTGGAAAATCAAGAACTCAAAAGAACAAAATATTGCGGTAGCGGTGCTTAAACTAGTTTTGTCATAGATGGGTCTCTATGAGGGCAATGTGAAAATCCAGCCAAACGAGAAAATGTCAACCAATGATAAAGATGTACCTTGCAAACCATCTATTGGTGGGGCCAAGGCACATCTTTTTTTATCAAAACCAATAGGCGTCAAAGATAAGAAGCTAACCAAGTGTGGAAGGATACAACAAAATTGAGTTTCAGTAATGAAAAATCTCCAGATGCCAGTGAAGGACCATGAACCCACAACTGGCAATTCCAAGGGTGAAGTGTGGCGTTCCATCTATTTCAGATGTGTGACAAAGATGAGTGGACACAAAATGATCTAAACAAGTTTAAGGAGAATCTTCAGCTACTGCTGAAGAAAGCATTTAGGACATCATGGACTACAACTTAGATTACTTATTACATGGTATGTTAATGCACCCTTTTAAATAATAAGGACCAAAAGGTTGTTCAAAATTCTTGACAAATTGTTTTACTTGCAACACATCATTTTCAATCACTTACCATACTTCATTCAAAAGTATGGAGACCCAGGCATATGGAACACCCAAGGCTTGGAAAAGTCTCATTACATGGCCAGGAATGCATATTTCAGACACACACAACATGGTGGATCTCGAGACAAGGCAAATAGTTTGAAAGATTTGTTTCAGTGGTTTTATCACAAAATCCTTCATCAGCTACAACAAAAACAACATAAGAAATTTGTCATTTGAAAAAAAGGAAACAGAAACGAGTAGAGGCATTCAACAACTCTAGTGCTTGTGAAGGCCAGAGAAAGTGAAGAGAGACAATGAAATATGTTAACCATAGGTGGATCAAGAAATTTTGATTTTAGGTCAGAACATGTACAAGAGATGCCTAATGATATAATAGATATAATACAAGTCACAAGTCTCTCAACTTGATGACAAATAGCGGATATCTTTTGGCACATTACCCTTGTATCAGACCATTAAATGTTTTCCATAATCTAATAGTTCATTTGGGTTTTGTTACCCCAAAGTGAGTGCCATTGCTGTGTATGTGTAATAATAATCTGCACAACCACCAGTGCACCTCAGACAATATCTAAAACATTCTGGGGTAGCAAAAACTTTGTCAATGAGGATAACTTTGCCTACATTTTGTGGTAATATTGGTCCACCTAGGAAGCCTGAGAGCGTCTTGAGGGCAAATGTTGCAGTACTTCCCTCTTGGTACATTCCATTGTGAAAGACTAGTATGGGTGCCACACATAGTCTGACAATTGTCCTAGTGCTGCATCCCTTCCACAATAATCTCTTGTCCAACGGCAAAGGAAGTCATCCTTTTCAGCAATCCATGACTGTACACAAAAGGATGAGCTAGATAAAGACAATGACAGCTATAATTTTTGGGTGGGTGGGTGGGGGGGGGGGGGGTTACCATGTAACTCTCATCTTGCATATATAAGTCATCCTTCCATAGATCCACTAACCTCGTGGACCCTTGTGCGGGACATGTAAACGAGTACTCTACTTTTCGTGTATTGGTTGATGGCTTGAGGTTGTTTCTGATAGCTTGGAAGGTGGCCTCATCTGGGAGTGTCTCTCTATACTTTTGTGCCTTATCAAAGTAGAGTTTGAGTCACTCCATTGGGTTACTTGAGGTTTCCATTGCCTCGTCATCACTACTGTCATCAAATACAAATCCACTCCTCCCCTCTTGAAATTTGGAGAGCGTGGCAAGTGCAAAGTCCTCCCTTAAAGAAAATATACTTTGAATGACATGGAGGAAAATGTATGATCTCTCTTTGAATTTGAAGTCTGGCAGTCCAAGAAGCATCAATGTGGATTGCTTCTCATTAAAGCTAGAGACATCTAAACGTAGTTTGATGTCAGATGTTTTAACTATAAGTATTTAGCTTTGTTGCACCTCTTTAGCATCTGCCTCAAGATTAATATCCTCCTCAATCTCAAAAACCTCATTGTACTCCATGTCCTCATCATCTTGTTCATCGGGTGGTAGATCCTCCTCATCCATCACCTTTGAAGGATCTTTCAATAAACTAGTAAATAGAGAATTTAAGAATAGAAGGAACCCAAAGGATTCTTTGATTAGCTTGCAATCTCGTTCATTCATAGGACACTGTGAGGGTCTATAGATGATAGGAAGCTGATGGTACTTCTTATATGACCATCTTGTGGAATCACAATTTTTTAAGTGCACCACCATCATGTCACGAAGAACCACCCTGCCCTTGTGGACCTCAACCTCAAACTTGTCTCTTTCAGACTTGAGGAACTTGTTGTGTTGAGCTATAAGGTCATCAAGAATGAATGGGGCATTGAAGATAGAAGAGACCTTGTCGAACATTTTAGCAACTGTGGGATCTTAATCCTAAGAAACACATAATATAGGCAAAAATAGGTAAGTACTGGGACACATCAAAATTTGAATTTATATTAAATATTATAACACATTTCTCCTAAATTTCAAGTTGTTGGTCTCTCTCTCTCTCTCTCTCTCTCTCTCTCTCTCTTTATGAAAGATTGGTCTCATAGGTCATGTTTGAATTTTACAGAGGTCACTTAGAGCAGCTCATTCTATTTGAGTTCCAACTACTCTCTCTCCCTGTTTTGCTACCCCTTATATGCTCCACGGCATGCGAAGAATGATTGGCAGACCGATACTACATATATGCGTGCCATAGGACATCAAATAGAGGTTTCTTTTCTCTCTCACTCTGTGTCGGTCTTATTTGAGTGCCTACCCCCATACATACCCATTTAGTGCTCTATGGCACGATGATCGCCTGACCAAAAATACTCGTCCGCGCGCCATAAGACAAGTAAAATTGTCGTGTTTATCTCTCTCTCTCTCTCTCTCTCTCTCTCAGATTGTACATTAAATAGTACCTATAAGAAATTAACAAGAGTAGGGGTTACCTTTTCCTAGGCTTGGCATGGAAACCTTCAAGAGATGCTACCTCTGCACCTCTCTCTCTCTCTCTCTCTCTACCAACCTCTCTTTCTCTCTATGTGTGTGTGTGTGCACGCGCACGCGTGAGCTCTACCGTAAGTGTACCTCCCCCCCCCCCCCCCCCCCCCTCTCTCTCTCATAATCAAATTGTTCTTAGTAGTACCATTACCGGCATGCATGAAATATAACTACATGCTTTACATGTGTCCAACGGATAAAATCAACTAGTGGGCATTTATTTCAACGTATAAGTTTGCTTAAGAGGTCACTTTCACACTTTATGGGTTGTAAAATATTCGTTGGCATGCTTATTGTAGCACCTTAGAGAGAGAGAGAGAGAGAGAGAGAGAGAGAGAGAGAGAGAGAGAGAGAGAGAGAGAAGAGAAGAAGAGAGATCCAACATCCATCAGGAGAGACAGGAGAGAGAGAGAGAGAGAGAGAGAGAGAGAGAGAGAGAGAGAGAGAGAGAGAGAGATAGAGAGGGGCAACATCTTAGAGAGCATCACACAAGGTGACAATGCAGAGGGTCTTGCTGTCCATCTGAGAAACCCAAATTCTATATATACCTATAGGTATGAGAGAGAGACATAGAGAGGGAAGTAGATTAAGAGCAAGGAAAGGGGAGACAAAGATTAGTGTTGTGTGTGTTTGTGTGAACGCTAAAATAGAAATGGTATGTTATTGGGACTACTACACAAGCCAAAATGACAACCACCCATAAATTTGACGAGTTTCCACAATGACGCGAGGAGACAATTCTACGCTTAGCTAAACGTCATATGCCCGCCATAATGACACTTTGTTGCAGATAAAGAGAGTCAAATATGGGAATGAAACCACGGAGGAGACGTATAGCCAAGGTATAGAGAGGAAGAGAGAGATAGATAGAGAGAGTGGGTGTGTGTGTGTCCCTATGTGTGATAGAAAATAATTTTAATGTTGTGGTAAAATACTTGAGCCCTTGTGTACAATGGTGCACGTGTATCATTCTATCAGTCTCTAAATCATTCCCGCGCGCCATAATGTCACTCTTGGAGAGAGAGAGAGAGAGAGAGAGAGAGAGAGAGAGAGAGAGAGAGAGAGAGAGAGAGAGAGAGAGAGAGAGAGAGAGATCTTAGAGAGAGTGAGATAGAGAGAGAAAATAATATTAATGTTGCGGGTGTGTGTGTGTGTCCCTTATGTGTGATATAAAGGAATTTTAATGTTGTGGTAAAAACCTTGAGCCCTTGTGTGCACAATGGTGCGTGGATATCATTCTATTAGTTGCTAAATCATTCCCACGCGCCATAATGCCACTCTTACACACACACACACACACACACACAAAGAGAGAGAGAGAGAGAGAGAGAGAGAGAGAGAGAGAGAGAGAGAGAGAGAGAGAGAGAGAGAGTTCTATTATCGTCCTTGGAGGTCAAATATGACCTATGGGACCAAATGAACATGTCACGTGGTGTGAGAGGAGGTCATAAGTGACTCTCAATGCTCAAAACTGGCTGAAATGAGTGTCGCAATAGAGAGTCCACATCGTGGTTGGGAGGGGAAGGTATGTAGGGAGAGATAATGGATGAATATACGGGAAAAAGAGGACCTAATGTGGTCAAAAGCTGAGCACTCAAGCAGTGTGTGGTACTCACTCTCTCGCACTTGACGAGGGCATAAGGTGCAAAGTTGATGAGACTCCTTGCCAGTGCCCCAACGTCCTATCTCGCAGCATAGAGAATAAGAGCTAAGACGAATGGAGACAATGGTGCGGATTGCACTCAACAGGATGGGCTCAAGGATGTAGGGATGGGTTCAGTTACCTCGTTCAGAGAAGAAGAGATATGTGTAGTTTGGGTCAATGTGCGTGGTGTAATGGTTGAGGTGAGAACCTCCAAGTTTCTCCCAAGCCGTGTTACATTGGCGTTGTAAGAAGACCTCATTAACTTGGGAGTCAATCAATGCATCCTTGACCAAGTGACATGCATCCCATCTTCCAAACCATTTCTTGATGTCAAGCATCCACCGTGAACTTAGTATTTTTCTTTTGCATGTCTTTTTGACCTTTTGATTTGCTTCATATGCAATTCTAGAAAGTCGATACAAAGGGCTACGTTGTGTCTTAAGCATGTACTCCACAACCCTTTGCATGCCCAAGTCCTCAATGGGAAGCAATCCGGACTCAAGAAGTAAGAGCATGTAGGGTGTTTGTGTCTTGACTTGGAGAAAGTTGGTGAGAAAACGCTTTTGGACATTCTCAAACCTAACGTCCCGATGCTACCACCCCACACCTCCACTACATAAAGAAGCACTGGTGTCACCAATGTGTCAAAGAGGTACTTTTTGAGAGCCCAACACTTGATCTTTCCGGCATTGCACATGTTCTCAAATGCATAATAAGTTCTTGAAGTAAGATTCTTTCACCAGCTCTAGCATATTTTTATTCAGCCTTGAGGCTAGAGACTAATAACTAGTAACTATCTTGTAGTTTGATAAAGAGCCAGCCACCTCCACAAAACCATGCAAAAATATATATAGTGGATTCCCAGATTTATTCCTTTCTCAGAATGAAAAATATCCCTATCAGCACATTTGAGATGTGGCTTGCTCATTGTGCAGTGCTGCAAGTAACAACCATGATTTTTCCATATGAGAGAAATCGCCGTTGCAGCCTCGTTTGCATTGAACTTGACAAGCCAGCTCTCTCTAGACACTAAATTCAATTCAAGGAACGTGTCCAGAATTGAGACTATGAGTATTGAGAATTATAAATTGGTTTTATTTTTTGATAAACAATGGAGATAGTTATGGTGTTGGGTTCATACCAACTCATTAACCTTGCAAATGCATAAAAAGATTGTTGCATGTATATGGAAGGCTATGCGGAAATCTAGAGCTGTACATGTCAGTCATGGTGCCTTTACAAAAATTAAGGAAGTCATGGTGCCTTTACAGACTGAGCAACTCGTGTGGATAGAGATGCCTCCTCCATGCTGAGTATATACTGTATAGATGTTTTTCATTAAAGCCATCCGTGTCAAAGGTATGCATTTTGCATAGCATTACTATAACATTGTGACAGTTTGGACAAACATGTGTCTCACTTCCTTTTTGTTTCTGTTTTGTCTTTTGTGGAGTGCATTGGAGAATTACACCATAGAGTATTTATAGCGATACCATGCCACCCTAATCCAGCATCTGCTTGCAATTTCACATCCTGTGAGCATGGATGCAGAACAAACCCTATTGGATAACCACATTGTAGAGTAAATGATGATTGCTAATGGATTGTAGCAAGCAGATTCCATAAGGGTAGCTGAGAAAGGATAGGACAAGAGGAGGGAGGGACTTTCTGAGAAGAGAAATGCTACAGAGGGAGAGTTTGACAAGGAGAAAAGTCCAAATGAGGGGAATCCCACACAGGAGCAAGATCACACAGATCGAGGGGCTGACAAAGAAATAAATGTTGAAACTCTCTCTATGCTAGGAGGGTTTCAAAAGGATGAAGTTTATGCAGAGGGGGGGGCTGAGAAAGAATGTTATAACCCTCAAGCAGAGGATACCTTTGCCACACCTCCATCTGTTGAGCTTGAAAATCAGAGTCATTTATGCCTGACCACAAATAGACCATAGCACATTAGAAGCAAATTCAGGTGCAATGGAGCCCTCAACACTGGAGACACAAGAGTCTCCAACAACAAAAGAACAAGAAAAGACGCTCGAGGATGTCAACACTGGACAAGACCTTTGCTAGACATCCTATGATTGTTCTGATAAAAACCTAAAGAGTATGAAAGTCAACCTATTGTCTAACTACTTAGTTTTTTTACAAAATTTTTGCAGAGACTGATTATTTTGGACATCAACAGATTGTTGTTGTTTTGGGAGCCGTATGATCCCCACGTAGAAGTTGTCAACCTGCACACCTTTAGGATATGCGATCGTAGAGCCATTATGCATCCAAGAACCAAGGAATTTATACAGTTTGTACTTCCAAGGTTTTGGGTTGTGATATGGTCCTCTATGCTATAGAGAAACCTCAATCCCCTTGTAGATATGGTTTACACCGTAGTGGGAATCGAACGTTTGTAATTTGTTTTTTTGAATTTGTAGAAGGCGTGTGTTTACATTGAAGGCGGCTACCACCCTACCAAACCAAATGTATTGCTATTCTATAAACCATTTTTTCAAATCCATGTCTCACATGATGATATCAACGCTTTGTTGATATATGACACACCCCATAAGGGCTTGCTAATTCCATCGGGCACCACTCTCTTCACATACTGATCCTTTATCTCCAAAATTTGTATTTCAGCCCATTGACTGTTTCAGAATTTGTACTTACAAATACTCTCCAAAATGCTAGCTATCTAGATTAATATGATTCTTTGTAGTTCTCAATGTGGTTCCATGGAATGTGTGTGTGTGTGTGTGTGTGTGTATGTGTGTGTGTGTGTGTATGTGTGTGTGTGTGTGTGTGTGTGTGTGTGTGTGAGAGAGAGAGAGAGAGAGAGAGAGAGAGAGAGAGAGATTATACATCAAACTCTGCATATGTTGTTCAAAATATATAGTAATCACACTAACAACTAACAAAGGGATAGAGGTAGTGAGACAGACCTCATCTTACAATTGAAATAAAGATATAACCAAATTGTGGGAATCATCTCACACAATTGTGTAAGGTCTCCACCTTTCTCCAAAACCAATCCCACATGTAAAAAATTGAACCCAGTTTTCATACTGCAAAAAGTTACTATTTTTGGCAATTTTTCTAAATTTGTGGGTGCCAAGATGTTTAGAAATTGGCAACACCTCCTTCCCTTAATCCTCTCCTAGAGATTTTGTATGCCGGGAGCACCTCGCCCAAGGTATGTGTGTGAGGGAGTGTGTGTGTGTGTGTGTGTGTGTGTGTGTGTGTGTGTGGGAATAGGTCCTTAAATAGGCTCCCAACCTCAAGAGGTCGAATTATGCTGCTAATTGCATCTGGATGAGCACTTTGGTCATGCATGGCAGCTTGAGTGCATAGCTTGAAAGTGTCCAATTTGCTTGCTTTAACTGAGTCTCACACACTCTCTCTTTCTTGGAAACTCTCCCACAAGCTCCTAGATGAGTGGGGGCGCCCTCTAACTGCTAAAGCAAGCTCCCAGTGGCCTAGAGCGAGTGCACACACCAATCCCCGAGTGTCGGTGCCCCCACTAGCCTTAGGAAAAAAATTATTTTTATCCTTAGATGGTCCCTAGTACCTGCCATATTTAGCAGCTCCCGGTGTCCGGAATTGCATTTTTTTTCAAATTCTGGATACAGGTGCAGTTTGACGAGCCGGTCAAAACTGGACGGATCGGCTGACCAAAAATTTACTATTTTAGGACAATTTTCACAACAATTTCTTGTCAGATTAGGCTTCTTCGATCAGAAATTAAGGTCTTAATCAACTCAAATTACGATAATCTGAAGTTAAATTCATGCTTACATCTTAATCTCTCTATGAATCACTTATTTTCCGCTAATACTATGCATAATCTAACTACTCTACCTAGTAGCAACTCTTTAAATCACCTATATGATTAGTCTATTTCACTTTCTTAATCCCATTAGCCAATTATGCATTAAGTCAACCTCCTAATCACAAATTAATACATGGTTAGTAAGAAGGAATTACCAGCTAGTCAATTCAATGATTGAGTGGTGGAGATTGATCCAATTTCTAGCAATGTAACTAATTAAACAACCCCAATCTGTCATTTCATTAGGAAAGAGTTTATTTAAAGGATTAAACTCATATTGCAAGAGATTAATGTGTAGCTAGAAGAGTTAATTCCCCCTCTCAAAATTAATTGTCACTAGAGAACGGAATTTCTTCCGCATATGCATAAGACATAACTGCATCTTTCTGTTCATTTTTTAGAAGGAATTAGTACACAAAAAGCATCATTCAACCACTCTAATTAAGCAAGTAACTACATGAACTGAATTCTCCAATTTCCTAAGCTAAGAACCTTAAATCAGAGTCAATTTCCATAAGTTCAGGAGAAGATGCTATCCTAAATTGATGTAATTATGACTTGGATCACCTAATATTACCCCAAATTTACCCAAAAATAGATAGATGAGTAATTGAAGTTAATCTACTCCTTCCGTATAAGAGTAATTGCTTGATAAGGCTAACCATGTTGTATCTGGACCGTTTGTGGTTGTTATGGTAATATTGGACACTAGTTCTTTTCCAAATTCATCATCTTTAGTAGTGAGTATAATGGCCCCAAAGAGGAACCATTTTGGTGGATCTCATGACCATGAGGCAGGAACAAGCAACACCAACAAAAAGGGAAAGGCTCCTATCGTCGAGCAAGCACCGGCCATCTCACGAAGTAATCAAGAGGAGATTATTGAGGTAGGTCTAATTTTAATTCAAGTACAATTTAATAACATTACATTCTGTAAGGTAGGAAAGTAACATTAACCCAAAACATGTTGGAAGATCCAACGGAGACCATGGCATTTTAATTGATGCATTTAAATTCAAGTAGGTAAGAATGTTTTCGGGATATACTGTCTGGTGTAGGAAAGATTGTTTGCTAGGGAAAATTTACTCGACCAGTTCATTTTTAATTCCAATGTTGATTGAGTCCTGATCCCCCTATTGATCATCATAGGGGACAGCTCGCGAGGTTCTTGCAGTATCTAGATTACCTAGCTTAGGGCTTTGATCCACGTCTTGTATTCTTTGCGGTGGATACCCACGACTTGCGTTCCTTGCGGTGGGATGTCCATGTTGTGCTTTTTATGCGCTGGACAAATCTAGTTGTATGGGCAACTAGGTGACAACGGGTGGAGTTAACACTCGTTGGGGGATTTCGTGCCTCTAGGACATTGGAAGTTTAAATGAAATGAGTTATTGACTGAATTTTTACTAGAAAGATTGTTTTGGTGCCGCTTTGAAAAATTGTTTGAAGGGCTATCTTAACACAATCTGTGAATCAGAATTAATCAATGAATATAAATGTTGAACAACAAATGTGTTAGTAATTAGGACACACAAGACAAAGTGTGAGTATGGGGGTGGAAAGTGGGGGCTTGGCTCGGGTTGCCAATGCCTATGAGAAGGGTGGTCCCGATTGGTCGAGAACTGTCTGTCCCCATAGTACGTTAAATGATGCTAGAATTGCTCATTGCACGAAAAGCAGTGAAGTCTCAAGTGTACGTGCCTCTGAAAGCAATGGGGAAAAAGGCACTCGAGACTTCTTTCCTTCTGGAAGGTGCGTCTGAGGATCGATAATTGGTTAGACACGCTTTCCCCTGCGGGGTTGAACTAGATCTCGTTGCTAGTAGGCTCGAATCAATTCACTTGGTGATGAGAGATCGTCCGCTAGTTGATCCCTTAAACCACTTTGTTTGCTTCCGCTATAGATCTAGTGGCCACCAAGTTTACCATCAGAACCGTCGTTTGAGATGAGGGGGTAGGGAACTCACACCTAGTATCAATGCCTTGGTTTACGAACTGGAAAATAATGTTGTTTGAAACTTTTAAAATAATAAAGGTTAGCAGGGTAGACATACTCAAGGACTAAGCATTGATGTTTCAGGAAGATGCCAGGTTGCTTAGTGCAAGTTTAGAACATTTGAGATTGTCATAATAATCAATATCTAATTCTCCTAAATGATTTTCTCATGTTAAACTGGTCATTTAATATGGGGAAGTGCCAGGGGAGAAAAAGCTAGAATATTGGTTAAGCTGGCAGACCGACAACAGTAGGGATCCAAAGGAGGGAAAATAGGGATCCAAATGGGGGTCCATCTGAAAAGAGCCATGTGCAACAATGGGCTAAAAAGACCCTAAGGTCAGCCCATTAAGACTTCCAAAATGCTAAGGTTCCAAAATTCAAAGGTTGTGTCCAAAGGTCAACCTTAAGGGAATTGGATGCTTTGTGTGTGTACAAAAAAGTCTTTGCAATCCCTACTTGGGAGGGGGCGAGCCTTGCATGTAGGGGATGAGAGAGAAAGCCACACACACACAAGCTCCCTTTACACAAAGGGAATGAGGGACACATGTCAGCTCCCTAGGCCAGATGCCCACAAGGTGTACCCAATTCCTATTGGATGGCCTTGGAGGTGGATCAATGAGAATTAGGCTAGAGTAAATCTAGTTTAATTAATTTAAAAAACACTTAATAAAAGAACCAATGAGAATTAAGTCTTCTAGAAGACTATTGGACAGTCTCCCAAGGGGTCCAATGAGCATTCAACAGCCCAATGGCTTGCCTGATTCCTATTGGCCAGGAGGCAAAGGGGTCCAATGAGAGTTTAGTTGAATTATTAAATTACCTTAAGCTCTCACAAAGGGGAAATGGGGACACATGTCAGAAGGCTATCACTTATGCTACTTAATAGTCATTGGCTTGGCCTGGGGAGGTCCAATGAGGGTAGAGAAAGAGCAAATAGCAAGAGGGCTTGCCCAAGAGAGAGAGGGGGCTGATTTTTGCAAGGCATTATCACACACACACACTCACACAATCTCATGTGTGAAGAAAAGAAGACTATCTCTTCCCAAGCTTTAATGGAGAGCTCATCACCTACTCCAAGCTTGTGAGATAGAAGCTTACATCGACACACTCTTGGCATGTGGATGCAAATCCAACCAAGAGCCAAGCTTCAATGCATGCTCATCTCCTCTACCATGCTAATTACTAAGCTAAGCTATGCTAATATGAGTGATTATGTGAGGAGATGTACATCTTTCTCGTAAGATACTCCTTCTTCCTCTCAATCTACTCTCATACCTTGCTAGCTCTCACCATCTTCGAAGGTGTGTGAGGTCTTGGGTCTGAGACCAGGGATAATTAATGTTGTTTTTGCTAAGTGTTTTGCTTAGTGCATGAAGCTTTCATATTCATTGCACTAGCTAGTCTTGAAGGAACACAAAGAATTGTATTGTACAATGTCTCTCTTGATGGGAGAAACCATAATACAAAGCCTTTTGGAGGGGGGACCGGCTCCATGCAAATCCGATCCTCAACTGTTGTCAATAGCTTAATTTCTCTCTCTTTTGAAAGTATTGTTCATGCTATCTAACTAGGTGTTATGATTTTTGTTGCTCTCTCCACCCAAGCACTCTTGTAATTCTCTTCTCATTAGGAATCTATTCTAATGAAATGCCCACTATGTTCATGCTAATTTCCGTTACACACAAGTTTTTAGGCCATTAAATGTTACAGAGATAATGTATATGGAGGCGTGTCATTCTCCAAATTACAATTTTCTCCGAAGCATGATGGAAATTTTGATGAAGGCCTTTGCTCCTCCATCAATGGGAATCCATCAAGGTTGGGAGATTACATGGAATAGTAAGGGTGGTATCTTCTACATCAATGCTACAAATTTGAGTATTTGTCCCACTGACTTGAAGAAGCTTCGCTGGGTGCATGAATTGCGGGTTATCCAAGTTTTCTACTTCCTTGGAACTTTTGGAGAAGTTAAGATCACTGTAGATGGTCTCAAGACAACCTTGAACCGATGGGTCTTCGATCAAGCAAAGAATGTGATCCCTAGTGATAGAATTAAGCCTAATGCCATTCTAGATGTGTTTCCTCCAAACGAGAATCTTGTAATATTTGAGCCTATTAGCAATGCGTACAAGAAATACTAATCTGATGAGATAGTAGACTATAAGCATTTGTCTTCAAACACTTATCACTTGTACTATTGTGCTCCTGAACAACCAGTAGTTAGAATCCTTTAACTGTTGAACCAAGCTAGATTTGTAAATACTTGGCATAAATAAACTATGGAACTCGACTTGGATAAGGAAATTTTGTCTTGAGTCTTTTGTCTTGTGCTATTAAAGTTTTAAGTTGTTATCCTAGAATGGCCTCAACTCTCTACCATCAGTGAAGTGTGAGAATTTCTTGAGATTATGGGTTGGTGTATGATTTGTCATAGATTATGCTCTTATCGTAGCTCCTATAACAGAATTACTAAAGAAGGAAATAAGGATTGAGTGGAAGACTGAGCATGATTCTAGTTTTTCCAAGCTAAAAGGATTCCTAGTTTTGCACTTACTCCAAGGTTTCTAGACTTTGCTAAAGGATTCAAAGTAGTATTGATGCCAATAAATTGCCTTAGGAGGAGTTCTTACGCAAGAAGTAAAGACCTGCAGTTTGTAATACATGGAAGCTGAGAGATCATGAAAAGAATTAATCAACTCATGATTTAGAACTCTTAGCAATTATTCACGCCCTTAAGCTATGGAAATATTATCTACTCGGGCAAATGATTTCATTGATAACGGATCACAAGAGTCTTAAGTGGATATTCAACCAACCTACTCTTAGCATGTGACAGAGAAGATGGATTGAGATTTTACAAGAATTTGATCTTTAAGGTTTTCTTAGACCAACAAAGGATAATGTAGTAGCTAATTCCCTGAGACAAAAAGCATTCTTAAATGCTATTTCAATTGACAACCCAATTCTTAATAAGTGAGACTAGCCGTAAGGAACGATTCCAAGTATGAGAAACTTTTGTCTCATGCTCAAAATGGAACAACATAAGAAAAAACATGCTGTTAAGAAATTTTCTTATAATGATAGATACCTTACCACAGAAGGAGCCTAAGAATTCCAAAAGATCTTTCACTCAAGAAGAGCATCCAAACAAAAGCTCATGATAATTCAATTGCGAGACATCCAAGGTACGTAAAGGACCTCAATGCTATAAGGAAGAGCTATCACTAAACAAACTTAAGGGTGATGTGTTGCGACACATGCACCAATATCTTTCAAGATAGCACATCAAAGTCAAGAGGATTAAGATGCCATAATGAGAAATACAATCATTAGACATTCCTCAAATGAAGTGAGAGTATGTAAGTATGGACTTTGTTGCAAGATTATCTCTACTCAAGGAGAACATGATTCAATCATGGTTGTAGTCGGTATACTCACTAAAGTGACACATATTATCCTAGTGCAAGTCAATTATACAGCCCCCAAGATAGCTCGACTGTTTATTAAGAAAGTACTCAAGTTTAATGGATTGCTAAAGAGAATAATAAGTGATAGGGATGCTAAGTTTACATCTAAGTTTTGGGCATCATTGTTCCAAGCTGTTGGGACACAATTAAGATTTTGTACAGCTTATTATCCTCAAGCCAAAAGACAAACAAAGAAAGTCAATCAAGTTATTAAAAGATATGACACAACAAACGTAAGGAAATATACTCAAGTTTCCCAAGATAGGCAAAAACTTTACATCAACAAGAAAAGATATGCCAGACAATTCAAATTCAAAGTCAAGATATTTCTTCAAGAAAGACCCAAGAAAAGAAATTTATCCTTGAGAAGCTCAGCCCAAGATATTGTGGACCGATGGAGTTATCAAGGAAGTAAGTGATCAAGTTTTCCATTTAAAAGTACCTACCATTATCAAGATTCAAGGTGTATTATGTTGCTAACCTTGATCAAGCTAAGAGAAAGACGATCATCGAACATTTGGACAAATGGAAAAAAATTATCCCAAAGAAGATACTACATGGAAAGATCATGACTCTTCAGAAGAACTATCCTGACTTACCTTTGAGATGAGGACATCTCAATTCTTTTAAGTTGGGTAGAATGTAAGGTCTCCACCTTTCTCCAAAACCAATCCCACATGTAAATAATTGAACCTAGTTTTCATACTGTAAAAAGTTACTATTTTTGGTAGTTTTTCTAAATCTATCGGTGCCAAGATGTTTAGAATGTTATAGAGCTTTCAAAAATGAATAAAAACAATTTTTGTGAAAATTTTCCTAAAATAGTAAGTTTTTGGTCACCTGACCCGTCTAATTTTGACCGGCTCGTCAATCCTCACCCTTATCCAGAATTTGAAAAAAATGCAATTCCGGACACAGGGAGCTTCTAAATATGGCAGGTACTTGGGATGATGCACCTTAGCTCCGTCTTGGCACAACAAGTTTCGGAATTAAAATCCAAGCTGTAACGACCGTCTAAGGATAAAAATAGATTTTTTTCCTAAGGCTAGCGGGGGCACCGGCACGCGGGGATTGGTGTGTGCACAGGCTCCGGGCCACTAGGAGCTTGTGGGAGAGTTTCCAACCAAGAGAGAGAGTGTGAGACTCAGTTAAAGCAAGCAAATTGCAAGCTAAGCACTCAAGCTGCCATGCATGACCAAAGTGCTCATCCAGATGAAATTAGCAGCATAATTCGACCTCTTGAGGTTGGGAGCCTATTTAAGGACCTGTTCCAACACACACACACACACACTCCCTCACACACATACCTTGGGCGAGGTGCTGCCGGCATACACAATCTCTAGGAGAGGATTAAGGTGCTACCAATTTCTTGTCGGATTAGGCTTCTTCGATCAACAATTAAGGTCTTAATCAACTCAAACTACGGTAATCTGAAGTTAAATTCATGCTTACATCTTAATTTCTCTATGAATCCCTTATTTTCCGCTAATACTATGAATAATCTAACTACTCTACCTAGTAGAAACTCTTTAAATCACCTATGTGATTAGTCTATTTCACTTTCTTAATCCCATTAGCCAATTATGCATTAAGTCAACCTCCTAATCTCAAATTAATCCATGGTTAGTAAGAAGGAACTACTAGCTAGTCAATTCAATGATTGAGTGGTGGAGATTGATCCAATTTCTAGCAATGTAACTAATTAAACAACCTCAATCTGTCATTTCATTAGGAAAGAGTTTAATTAAAGGATTAAACTCATATTGCAAGAGATTAATGTGTAATTAGAAGAGTTAATTCCCCCCCTCAAAATTAATTGTCACTAGAGAACGGAATTTCTTCCGCATATGCATAAGACATAACTGCATCTTTCCGTTCATTTTTGAGAAGGAATAAGTACACAAAAAGAATCATTCAACCACTCTAATTAAGCAAGTAACTACATGAACTGAATTCTCCAATTGCCTAAGCTAAGAACCTTAAATCAGAGTCAATTTCCATAAGTTCACGAGAAGATGCTATCCTAAATTGATGTAATTATGACTTGGATCACCTAATATTACCCCAAATTTACCCAAAAATAGATAGATGAGTACTTGAAGTTAATCTACTCCTTTCGTATAAGAGTAATTGCTTGATAAGGCTAACCATGTTGTATCCAGACCATTTGTGGTTGTTATGGTAATATTGGACACTAGTTCTTTTCCAAATTCATCATCTTTAGTAGTGAGTATAATGGCCCCAAAGGGGACCCGTTTTGGTGGATCTCATGACCATGAGGCCAGAACAAGCAACACCAACGAAAAGGGAAAGGCTCCTATCGTCGAGCAAGCACCGGCCATCTCACGAAGCAATCAAGAGGAGATTATTGAGGTAGGTCTAATTTTAATTCAAGTACAATTTAATAACATTACATTCCGTAAGGTAGGAAAGTAAAATTAACCCAAAACATGTTGGAAGATCCAACGGAGACCACGGCATTTTAATTGATGCATTTAAATTCAAGTAGGAAAGAATGTTTTCGGGATATACTATCTCGTGTAGGAAAGACTGTTTGCTTAGAGAAAATTTACTCGGCCAGTTCATTTTAATTCCAATGTTGATTTAGTCCTGATCCCCCTATTGATCACAGGGGGCAGCTCGCGAGGTTCTTGCAGTATCTAGATTACCTAGCTTAGGGCTTTGATCCACGTCTTGCATTCTTTACGGTGGATACCCACGACTCGCGTTCCTTGCGGTGGGATGTCCATGTCGTGCTTTTTATGCAGTGGACAAATCTAGTTGTATGGGCAACTAGGTGACAACGGGTGGAGTTTAACACTCGCTGGAGGATTTCGTGCCTCCAGGACATTGGAAGTTTAAATGAAATGATTTATTGAGTGAATTTTTACTAGAAAGATGTTTTTGGTGCCGCTTTGAAAAATTGTTTGAAGGGTTGTCTTAACACAATCTGTGAATCGGAGTTAATCAATGAATATATATGTTGAACAACAAATGTGTTAGTAATTAGGACACACAAGACAAAGTGTGAGTAATTGGGTGGAAAGTGGGGGTTTGGATCGGGTTGCCAATGCCTATGAGAAGGGTGGTCTCGATTGGTCGGGAACTGTCTGTCCGCATAGTACGGTAAATGACGCTAGGATTGCTCATTGCACCAAAAGCAGTGAAGTCCCAAGTTTTCGTGCCTCTGAAAGCAATGGGGAAAAGGCAGTCAAGACTTATTTCCTTCTGGAAGGTGAGTCTTAGGATCGATAATTGGTTAGCTAGACACGCTTTCCCCTGCAGGGTGGAACTAGATCTCGTTGCTAGTAGGCTCGACTCAATTCACTTGGTGATGAGAGATCGTCCGCTAGTTGATCACTTAAACCACTTTGTTTGCTTCCTCTATAGATCTAGTGGCCACCAGGTTTACCATCAGAACCGTCGTTTGAGATGACGAGGTGGGGACCTCACAAATTGAAACAAAGATTTAAATTGCAAGTGAAGTCATGAATAGAAATTCATTCAAGTTACATTGGCACGATCTGGACTCTAGTTGGTTCTCAATAGACAATCTCTCTTTCCCTTTGTTGCATTACTTTGTGTCCACCAATTAAGAAATAGAACAATGAGGGCTCATTCTCTGTGGTCTTGTCCACGATGCCGTGTCGAAGTTGCTGAAGATTGCATTTCTCTCTTGATGTAACCACTGTCACAAGGTTGAGCTCTTTGTCAAATACCTCCATATCTATGACACCATTGTTCTCTAGGCCTGTCGACTCTTGATCAATAGGAATAAATTTAGAGTAGCCTGCAACAATTTGAGAGTGTTGGTACCATAATAAGATGAGAAGGGACTCTGTGTTGATCATGTACTTGGCCACCAAAGTGTCCTGCGCAACCTCGCAATGTACACCGTCCACCTCTTTAACATACCACCCTCTATCAAGCAGCTTGTCACAGAAGCAAACATCTAGAGATTTACATACCAGCATTGTCTTTGCAACATGTATGTGGCTGGTGTGATTGTTCCACAAATAAACTTATAGGATGAAAATTAGTAATCTTTACCAATTTAGTGGGCACTGCATTTTGTAGGGACCTCTGCGTATCCCTAAACAACTTGTTTCTGAGAGCTTCACACATTGTGGTGTCTGAGACTGGCCAGTTAATATAGCTCCAATTGGTAGGGAGAGGGAGTTTAACCAGAGTACCTTTTTGATTTTTTTTGGTTGAGCTGTTAGAAATGCTCGAAGAAGAAAATTTTCTCATTTGCAATACTCTTGGTAGTTCTTCCATCATATTGTAAAACACGAATGTCAGCGTGGATTACAGAGATGAGATCTATAATACACTCCATTGGCTCCCAATCCTTGTGTGACGAAGGATAGACATGTGCAATTGCAACAACAAAATGTAATAGACCACCTAGTCTACCTACTGAAATGAATTAAGAACTTATGAGAACTTGATCTACCTGTGTTAATATTGTTCTACCTCTTCAAAAAGAAAAAATAAATTAAGATAATAGCAAGGTCTAAAAGAAATAATAGAGATGGAAGGCTATGAACACACTTACAGTTGCATCGAGGATGATACGCCAATGAGACATCTCCGCCATTAGCAATCACAATGGAGTGACTATAGACATGCTATACCAAAACCTCCTTATTAGTTTTCTTGCCCACCTCCACTTTGAAATCTAGCACTCGTGCATTCCATGCTGACTGCAATAGATTTGTTGTTGAGGATCTTTTCCTCCTTGGTTGCATAGAGCCCAAGAACCTTTGTATATTGTCTGTTTTTGCCATTGACTATCTATATTGATGGAGTTTGAGATAGTGATAGAGCTTATGGTGTTGCTTGGCCTCCTTGGGATATTAATGGCGAGGCTGGTTGGGAAGAGAGCACAACAATCCCTAGAGCTACTAGGGCAGGAAAAAGAAGAAGACGAAACCATGGCTCTTTTTGAGTGGTATAAGATGCTTCCAATGGAGGTAAGCTCAATTTTGAACGCTTGGTTAATGGAACAAGAGCTTTTGGTGGTGGGAAAATGATACATTATCATAGCTCTCTTTCAGTACCATAACTACATTCAGACCCTGGTCCCACATATAGATTTCTTAAGCACCATAAAAATGAGGTTTTACCTCATGTTCTTCTCTTTCTTTGCATTTTTTTAAAATTTATTTCTTCCTATTTCTATGTTACGCTAGCTTGCTATTCATTGGATGAGCCTCCTTTTCTCTCTCCTCAATAAGGACCTCCCAAATTCCCTAATGCACACCATTGTCCATGTTGTGTGAGGGCTATGCCTTCCTTCTCTTTCTCTCTCTCTACAAGGTGTGTGGTTAGTGTGTGTGCATACATAGTCTCAATGAGGGGATGGACCGGGATGGCCACACTAATGCGGAGTAGGTATATTACTTGCATACTTGTGTAGTTGTGTGATTAGGAGTTGTGATTAGGGTGATTGATGTGAGAGGTTAATTTCAATCACATGATTGTGTGTAAGTGATCAGTAAGTAGGAATCTGTGGGTGATTAGAGAAAGCCCCTTCCATGGCTTGTCTCTATAATGGGTGGAAGGATCCCTTGAATCCTCTATTTTGATGCATCCTATGATGCTCGTGCCTCCAAGCGCTAGCCGGGTTGCTGATCCACGGATTGATAATTTTGTGTGGGTTGCGATTAGGCCGTTGCTAAAACTCCTCCCTACATTTGGCGCCGTTGCCAGGGACCAAAATCCTAAGCTAGTAAATAGAGGATGTTTAGAATAGAGTAATTACTCTACTAATTTCATCGGTTTTTGAGTGTGTATAACTTAATTTGGTGTAATTTGATAATGTGTGTGTGCAAGTAATTGAAGCTACTTTTTGAGTTGTGAATATATCAAACCCCCAATTTCACTAATTTCATAGTAACCATTACTAATTGCACTTCATTTCCATGCTAATTTTGACTAATTCCATGCTAACAAATCAATAATTTTTACCAACATTTGATTAGTTTTGCTAACCTAATCACTAACATTCGATGTGTAATGTATGACTAATCCCCTTATAAGAGGTGGAATCATCACTTTAATCAAGTTAATTGTGCCTAATATATTGTTTTGAGTGGTTGGTTTTTGGCCTACAGGGTAGAAGCATGTTAACTTGTCACTGAATATGTTGTCCTAGACATTGCTAGTTAGCATATAGTGGAAACGGATGGGCAAGTCCTTTGAATTTCAAATGTTCCAATAAAAAATTATTTTCCCTCCTCATGTGCTTCTGTTTTCAGTTACTGAAGACGATGTGGGGAGTCTCTCTTTCTCTCTCTCTCTCTCTGTTAGACTAGCAGGTGGTTTGCCGAGTCTTGCTCTCTCTCTCTCTCTCTCTCTCTCTCTCTCTCTCTCTCTCAGACTAGCAGGTGGTTTGCTGAGTCTTGCTCTCTCTCTCTCTGGTTTGTTCCTTGCATCAAAAATCCTGCCTGAGAGATTAGTTGTCAAAGGTGAGCTCTTTCTCTCGTTCTGACACAGACCTACAAAAATGGAGAACCAACAAACAACCAACATTATTGCCACTAGCTCCAATGTTGGAAATGGAGCCGTACTGTAATCTGATGGTAAACAAATCTTATGTGTAGCCCACCCACTCCAAATGAAGTCATTGGTTTTGTTGGTCACATCTATAGTTTTGTGAGGGCATCTGTTCATTGTATGTGTGTATTACAACATCAAGTGTTGACAGCTATACATTCAAGCGATTTTAAGCAAGTAAGTTTATTATGCACATCTACAGTTCTCAGGAAAAATCAGAAAAGAGCCACTATAGGCAATGAAGTACAACTCCCAAGAACCAGCTCTTTCTGTAATCAGGGAATATGACAGAGTAAGAAAGAGGAAACAACGGGAGTAGCGACAACATCATGCCCTCAATGACGAGGAGAAAAAGAAAATCTCCTCTGAGATTGTGAGAGATTTCAAGAGTACGACTGAAGTTTCTAGTACAGAAGCAAAGTGGGAAATTTGGAATCTTGTTGCTCAACATCCGCATGTTCAGGTAATCCATCATGAGTCTTTCAAGGAGGAGGCTACTGTACAGACTGCAATTGTCTCCAATGTCCGCAGCACACTGGCTACCATCAAGCAACCAAGTTCTAATGAGGAGTTGTTTTTGTAGAATGCAGCATTGCAGATGATGTTGAATTTAAAGGAAAACATGCCTATTGCAAAAATTGCCAGGGTCCTAAATGTCAATCATCGCACCTTGCACAAGGCGAGATCACGACAGGCGAAGCCCGATGTTGATGGTTGATTGCTTTCATTGGTTGCATGTCACAAGCAACACCATCATAGCCCTATCAGAGATGAAATTAAGGAATTGGTCTATACATTTTGGAAAGTGGAGACTCGCATTTCATCGAACAAGAAGGATGTTTGCCGAAAGAGGATGGGAAGGAAAAGGTACATAGAACACCCAATGCACCTCCTAGACGAGCCTCAGGTGATCAATCAAATACTTGTACCATAACTTATGCATTTTATGTATTGCATCTCTAGTGCTTAGTAACTTTTATATGCTGATCAATAGCACTCTGATCTGTAGACTTTTGCTAGTTAGCATATGGACTGTGTTGGTTAGCATATTGACTATGCTAGTTAGCATATGGAGTATGCTAGTTAACATGTCTTCGGTTCTAAATAGCATACATAGCTAGTTGGTTAACACAATATGTATGCTAATTAACATACCTGGTATGCTAGTTAAAAAACCTAGTATGCTAGTTACATACCTAGTATGCTCAATTGCATGATAAGTACGTTGTCTAATAGAAAGTGATTATGCTAGTTAGTATACGGATTATGCTAGTTAGCAGGACTTCAATTCTAAATAGCATAGAGAGTTAGTTAGTCAACACAAAAGGTATGCAAGTTAACACTACTTATGCTAGTTAACACCTAGTATGCTCACTAGCATGATGGGTATGCTATTTAAGACAAGGGTTATGCTAGTTAGAACTAGCAGTTGTGATGGGTATGCTAGTAAGCATATGGAGTATGATGTTTGGCATAAGGAGTATGCTAGTTAGCATGACTTGTGTTCTACCAAGCATATAAAGATAGCTAGTCAGCACAAGATGTATGCTAATTAACATCATTTATGCTAGTTAGCACCTTGTATGCTCAATAGCATGATGGGTGTCGTAATGCGTATACTAGTTAGCATATTGAGTACGATAGTTAGCATATAGACTGTGCTAGTTAGCATATGGATTCTGCTAGTTACCATATGAACTGTGCTAGTTAGCATATGGAGTATGCTAGTTAGCATGCCTTGGGTCCTAAATAGCATACAGAGCTAGTTGGTTAACACAATATGCATGCTAATTAACATACCTAGTATGCTCAATTGCATGATAAGTATGCTATCTAAAAAAAAGTGAATATGCTAGTTAGCACATGGAGTTTTCTAGGTAGCATATGGAGTATGCTAGTTACCAGGCCTTGAGTTCTAAATAGCATACAGATTTAGTTGGTCAACACAAAAATTATGCAAGTTAACACCACTTATGCTAGTTAACAACTAGTATGCTCACTAGCATGATGGGTATGCTATTTAAGACAAGAGTTATGCTAGTTAGAACTAGCAGCTGGGCTGGGTATGCTAGTTAGCATGACTTGTGCTCTACCTAGCATACATAGTTAGTTGGTCAACACAAAAAGTATGCAAGTTAACACCACTTATGCTAGTTAACAACTAGTATGCTCACTAGCATGATGGGTATGCTATTTAAGACAAGGGTTATGCTAGTTAGAACTAGCAGCTAGGCTGCGTATGCTAGTTAGCATGCCTTGTGTTCTACCTAGCATACAGAGCTAGCTAGTCAGCACAAGATGTATGCAAATTAACATTATTTCTCCTAGTTAACACCTACTATGCTCAACAGCATGATGGGTGTCCTAATGAGTATGCTAGGTAGCATATGGTTTGTGCTAGTTAGCATGCCTTGTGATCTTCCTAGCATACAGAGTTACCTGGTAAATACAAGATATATGCTAGCTAACACTCTTTATGCTAGTTAACATACACTGTTGCATGCACATTAGGATGTTGATTGTCACTATGATTTGTTTTCATGAAATTGCTGGATGTCCTAGTTAGCAATCTGAATATTAATCATCATTTGGATGTTGCAGGTTGAGTTCTTTTGTAGATTCAAGGAAAAACATCCAGATTGCAAGATTGACATGAGAATGTTTGAGATGTTGAAGCCATTCTTTGGTAGGTGGCTGAAGGATAGATACACATGATGTTGCGAATACCATGTGCAAATGTCTTTTTTGAAGGACACACTAAATCACATGCGCTCTTGTGCTTTTGGGATGCATAGAGCAGGTTGTGACTGTATATGCAGTATCTGTGCCCCAGGTGAGAACATTAGCAAGGGTTTGTTGGCTTCACATCACATGTTCAAAGGTGTCACACATATGTGGGAGTCTGTTCTCCATCCAAATCCCGCAGATGCAGTTTTCTATAGAAGGGAATGCCTGATGGGAGAGTGTTTGAAATGTGGAGTGAATACGTTGGAATTATGTTGCTTGGAGACACCAAAGCCAGGTAATAGTATTAATAGTATTAATGTGAAAGTATTTGCATATGTACAAGCTCAAGACAAGCATGGAAATAGTAACAAAAGAAAAGATCTTTTGCACAAAGAAATGCAGTGCCGTGGAGTTCCTTCAACTCTTGAAGACCAAGTTGGAGCTCTTTATCACTCATAACTATGTGGCTCGATGGCAAGGACAACAATTCAAGGATTTCCTTCTTTGGTTTTCGGACGATGTCGTCGTGCTAATTGTTGATTTTGCAGAGAATTATGCCTTCAAGGAACAAAATGAGATTTAGTCAATGCAGTAACCATTTTTGTACACATAACATACTACCGCATGGCAGGAGAGGTAGTCAAAACCATCCACTTCTTCATATCAGATGACAAGGTGCATGACACGTTCGTGCAACACTACTTCATGCTACACCGTGACTCGTTACAACAAGAGGGTGTCACTCCTAAGCAACATTGGGTGTGGTCTGATGGTGCGGCCTCACAAATCAAGGGAGCCAGGCCTTTTTACTTTGTTGCAAGATATGGTGGACTCACAAAGATGGGGATGAGTTGGTTCTTCTTTGGATCAGGGCACGACAAGGGAGAGCATGATGGTGCTGGAGCAGTTGTGAAAAGAACCTTGACCCATGAATAGCTAAAACCTAATGGAGCTATTTTGCAGTGTGCAGCTGATGTGGTTTCTTATTGCCAAGCCAACCTGTCTCACAGGGAGCACCTTCACACTATCCTTCAAAAGAAAGGGAATGTGCCAGTGTGTTCTGGGAGGTTAAAGAGGGGAAAGTGAACAGGGAGGTGAAGTGGAATTGTGCCACTTTGGAAAAAACTCACTCTCTGCATGCTTTTCATGGCCACAACCCTGGGGATCCAACTGCCCTTGCAACAAGATCCTTGGCATGATTCTGTGATGCATGCATTCAGGGAAGATGGAATCGCTGCATCAATAAAGCTCACGTTGTTGTGCTGTGGCACGTACATAGTGGGAACGCATGCTACAAGATCTATCTTGTAATTTTTTAGATACATAATTATATTTCTTATAATGTACATATGCATATTTAAGTATAATAATAAGCCTTCTATCTCATCCTATTATTTTTCTCAAGGGTAACCTATTCTTACCTTACCATCAGAAAATACTATGGGGAAAGAGTCAATAGCTCCGCCTCTTTAACTTGGGGCAAAAAGCATTGATTCTTTATTTCTACTATCTCATTATCATCTCACACCCTAGCTAGATCCTATATCTAGGGTAAACTCAAATATATATATATTCTATGTATTTTTCATATTTTTCTTATATTTCTTTTTAAATAGCTACTAGAGGGAAATCAAATCCTAGTGGGACAGTAGGTGGCATGATTTCAAAGATACACTTATTTTAATGCATTATTGTAAGCATGATTACAAAGCTTTGTCAAGGAGCAATGCTATGCTTTCATATGGCATGAGGTGTCCTTTGGAATCAAATGAAAGTCTAGGCTAAGGGGACCATAGGAAGACTTTTGCTGTCAGAAATGGACCCTATTTTGATGATTTTTTAACACAAGGTTCCAATCCGAATTGGAAAATGATTTCTAAAATGAAAATCGTAGCTAATGAGCTGAAGTTTCTGCCCATATTTTTACTTTTTTATTTGGAGCCACGGTTGAGGAGATATGATGAAAATACTGGATCCCAGTCTACCCACATCATGCAGGGATAGCTAATTTCCAACTTTTACAATTTCTGTTCACACTGGCTCCTCTGTTCTTGTGTAAACCCTTGGGGGTTCCCTTCACCTATAAAAGGGGACCTCTTCTTCCTTGAAAAGAACTCAAGCATTTAAGCCATTGATGAGAGGAATTCATGAGGGAGTGAGTAGTAATGTCAAATTGTACTTAGCCATTAACATAAGCCTAAGCCTACACTTTCTCTTAGAGAAAGACTAGCCATTCTTGCATGCTATCCATGGAAGATCAAGTCTAATCAAAGAAGGTCGTGGACTTGGCGTATCAATCAAAGTTGAATTCTCCCCTCTTCTTCTCTCTCCATCAATAATGGTGCCGAAGGGTTTGTCAAGTAAGATGTGTTCTACATTGATGTTTTCTTGATTTCTTGTTGTTTTCTTTTTCATCTCTAATCCAACATATATATATATCTAATCTCATCTCCTTAACCAAACCTATCTCTCTCACTCTTAGTAATTCATCCTCTCTACAAATTCTAGGTTCTCTTTGCTACAGGTACATCTCTCCCCGCAGTATCCGTATTGCCTACGGGCAAGAATAGGGCAGCTTGGGAGGGAAACTTCTCATCTCTTCACTCCTCTCATCTCTACATTTCTCACATACTATCCTAGATGAACAATCCACATGATGATAATTTCTATCGCTTTCACTCTGTACAATCTATTAGAATTAACGTATGGATTAGCTATAAAATACACTTTCAACAACGTATAGTGTTTCTCTTTGGCCCAGAAAGGCTCAATGAAATACTTCTATCACCGGATCCCATTATACTACCTCTCATAGACTATAAATTTTCTTTTGACATAAGCGTAGTTATCTTGCTATGAACCAAGAGGATTTGTACACACAATTAATCCCCATCACTAGACAAAATATATATATTATGGTAAGCACAAAACTACAATTCCAAAGAAAAATTCGTAGCCAAGATTGAATGCCATTAACTCATCTATTAACCCTTTCATATTACCCATGATACGATATGACCATAGCCTTGATGTTTTCATCTTCATGTTGTTTTGACATTCTCTTTTTTGTTCTTTCTTTGTGTGTGTGAGTGCAAGAGAGAAAGAGTGGGTCTTCTTTGATTGCACTTCTTTCCAAACCCTAGTCTTCATGGCATCTATGGTTTAACTCCTTCTTATAGTTTTTGTTGAGTTCTCTCACAAACTCTCACAGCCATAAGCCCGGTGCTTTCCTGGCAAGACCGCGAATTTCTCGACAACGTACAGACTTGGGATGATCATACTCTCCCAGGTAGGTCACCTACTAAAAATGTAACCTATCACATGAGTTCAATAGAAGGGTATTTAAAGTTCTTGAAACTTACAGAAATATATATACAGAAGGGCATTATTTTTTCAAATTTGAAAAAAACTTACAGATTTTAAAAGAAAAGGGTACATTATATTCCTAACAAAATTCAGAGATAAGGGTTTTTACAAACATGTCTTGAACGCACATGATATGGTAGTTTTACACATAGTGAACCCCCCGAGCATACTCTACTACCATTACCTGATGAGGCTATGTCAGATTCAAAAGATGAAGCAGCTACCTACAATGATGCCACACACAAAGGTCATCATGATGTGTTGAGTAGCGCTCTATGTACTGGCGACACATTTGTTGTAAATCTAGATGCTTCGACCAACGGAGAGGATGTGGATTTCTACCTGGTCAAGTGTGTTGCAGCAAAGGAGAAGGTGGAGAAGGGGTACCTTGATGAGTGGGGCAATGCAATTGATAGAGGCTGGTATGTTGTGCAAGGTCTATATTACGAGCAATTGGATGCATACACCTTAAAGCTAGACCACAAGCAGCCCACATCGTCCACGTACTTTCACATCTGGTATGATGTATCAAAATACCCATGGAGCACATCCCAAGGAGACGGCAGGCGTACACAATCAACCCAGAAAGCTATGAAGCAATCTATAATAGCATGCCCTTCATATTTTAAGTTGTAATCACTGCATCTTCAATATACTTCTTGCTCGGAGATAATGCAGTTTTATCAAAAACTTGGGTATCTTCTGTCTCTTGTGTGCTTTGTGTATACATGGCTTTGGTGTCTATCATAGAGGGGTCTCAGTTTAAGAGAGATCATTTGTACAACGTGTCTCATTGTGTTCTAATTGTGTTATGTGGGTATGATAATTAGCATAAATGGTATACTAATTAGCATAATATTAATTCTAGTTAGCATACAAAATGTTCAAGGAGAAGAGATGGCAGATTTCCATTTACTGTGTATACTAATGCTAATTAGCATACTGTTTATGTTGATTATCATAAACTTATATATGCTAGTTAACATAAACAGTATGCCAATTAGCATAACTTTGCTGGTTTTCAAGGAGAAGAGATGGAAGCTTTCTGTATACTGTGTATGCTGATTAGTATACTATGTTGTGAGTGGAATGCTAATTAGCATATTGTTTATGCTAGTTGGCATGCCCTTGCTAGTTTAGGGAAGAATAGATGGAAAATTTTTGTATATTGAGTATGCTAATTAGAATACCTTTGCTGGTTTCAAGGAGAAGAGATGGCAACTTTCAGCGCTCTGTGTATACTAATTAGCATATTATTTATGCTAGTTGGCATAAACAGTATGCTAGTTGGCATACCTTTGTTGGTTTTAAGGATAAGAGATGAAAACTTTTTGTACACTGTGTGGTCTAATTAGTATACTATGCTATGAGTGAAAGTTAGCACAAACAAAAATGCACAGTACGCTAATTGAAGGTATGCTAATTAGCATACTATGTATGCTAATAAGCATACTGTTTTTGCCAATTGGCATAAACAATATGATAATAAGCATATCTTTTCTAGTTTTAAGGAGAAGAGATGACAGGTCTCTACATCCTGTGTATGCTAATTAGCATATTGTTTATGCCAATTTACATTCTGTGGGTATGCTAATTAGCATAGGTTCGCTGGTTTCAAGGAGAAGAGATAACAGCTCTCTGTATACTGTGTATACCAATAAACATATCATGTATGATAATTAGCATACTGTATGCTGGTTTCAAGAAGGGATGGTAGCTTTCTATATACTGTGTATGCTAATTAACATACTATGCTATGAGTGGAAGTTAGCAAAAACAAAAATCCATAGTATGCTAGTTGAAGGAATGCTAATTAGCATACCATGCATGCTAATCAGCATATTGTTTATGCCAGTTGGCATAGACAGTATGCTGATTAGCATACCATTGCTGGTTTCAAGGAGAAAACATTGCAGCTTCTTATATACTATATATGCTAATTAGCATACTATGGTACGCTGTGAGTGGAAGTTAGCACAAACAAAAATGCTCAGTATGTTAATTAGAATGCATTCCAATTAGCTAGTGTGAGTATGCTAATTAGCATACATGGTATGCTAATTAGCATACTGTTTTGGTTGTGTTAGCATAAACAGTCTGCTAACTAGCATAAACATTATGCTAATTAGCATACCTTTGCTAATTTCCAATGAGAATGTGTAAAAATTCAATGTTTACAAGACGCCAAAAGTACACATAGTATTGTCTTCAAAACAAGAATAGTACAGGATGTGATCATTACTATCTGAAGTGAATGTCAGAATAGCTACAAACATTGCAAAGGGAATTTAAAAATTTCCCTCATAATGTTACAAAACTGCAGAGAGTCTCCTACTCTGGATAGGATCGTGTTTTAGCGCGCTTGTACACTCGCTTTTGCTTAGTGTCCGTTTGCTTCTTTGTTTGCTGAGTTTTTGGTCTTGCTCTCTTTCTTCTTCTTACTGAGCTTTTGGTTCTTGCAACTCTCTTTCTTCTTCTTCTTACTGCTACTTCTCTAATTTTTCCCTCTGTATCCTCTCTCTCTTATGTCTTTTAGCTTCTTCATCAACCTCCCTTTGTCTCCTACGCCTGGCTTCATTATGATGGGCTACGTTGCACCGGTGCATTTCTGATTCCAGCTTCTTGATCACTTGATGTGAAAAAAAATATGGGACAGTATCAAACGCATTTCAGTTTTATACGCTGCACGATCCTCTGATTGTAGCCATAGCCAGTTGCTCAAAGTATCTATCAGGAAGTTTTTTCGTTGTTCTTTGGTCTGGTCCTCTATCTTAGGAGTAACAAGCCAACTTCCTTCAGGGTTCTGGCACACTTTGTACATACTATCGTCAATAAGTAGACTATTTTGGGCCCCAAAGTTGCAGTTCTTCCAAAACAATCTCAAATCCTTCAAGAATACAGGCTTATTATTTATTTGCCAAGGCTGGCCACTACAATGACTCTGTGTAAAAACACTTCTCAGCTTATCCTGCTGCTCTTTGAGTACTGTTTCTAATATTTCATTCACTTTAGGTGCCATGCTGGTGCTCCATATATACACATGGAAAAAACGGAGGCACCAATCCAAAAATTTGTGGCTGTCTTTGCGACAAAATACCAACCTCCTATCTTGTACATTGTACTTTATCACTTCCCCTGCATGTTTAAGGGGAATGTCACCGTGCATTGGCTCTACAACTTGAACAAGCAGGCCATTTAAATCAAGAACCAAAGCGCGCCCCTCGTCTAACAATGGCTTTGGCACGCATATTGGGTCTGGAAGTGCATACCACTCAACAAAAATAACTTCCCCTGAGGGAAGAACATAACTGAAGTACTCATTTATTTTTGTTAAGAGTTTAAGATAGCTAGCCAGGTGCTTCTCAATCTTGGCTTTTTCTTTTTGTAGCTGTCTAGCCTTGGCAATACGCCACTTTCGTATGGTTTTGCATGCAATGGAATAATTCAAATCATGCAGGGAAACTAACTGTAGTTTCTCTTGCCCTGTGACACAGAAATGGTCTCGAATAAAGACAGCACAAAGGACAAACAAAAACTATTGAGCTATTGCACAATAAGATAATATTGAAAAGAGTTTTTTCATTATAATATCTAGAGAGATACATGCCACAGGGTGTGGAGCTTGCTAACACTACATAACTTGGACACAATAGGGAACAGATTCAACATAACTTCTTGCAAGCACGTGAGAAATGGATTTCTTTTCACCTCTACTGCGTTCGTTTATGTCATCCAGGGTGCTCGGAGGGGCAGCACATTTATCGTCCCCAGGTTCTTCCAAAATCTATTCCAAGCCACCTTTTCTCTTTAGTTTTACTTTGTTTACAAAAACCTGTAGGGGGCTGTCATCATCGGCGTCTTGCGCATTCAGCCCGCTGTTAGTCTTGAAACCTTCCTCTTGAGCACTCCTACCTTTCTCTTGCACACTCCTAACTCTTTTCTCTGAGATGTTTGTTTGATCATTTGTAGGGGGCTTGGGTTTGGGATAAGTAATCATGATAAAATCTTCATCATCATCATCTGTTTCTTTACCATCTGCAGTAGAAGCCTCATGCGCTGTCGCATGATGTGGCATTACATCTACCCTTTCATGCTGTCTATCCAACTCATTAGATTCATCATTACATAGCTTCTCTTCTTTCCTTTGATTGACAGGTGTCTTGTCAAGTTCTCATCCTACATCATTGATACCTGTGTATTCCATTCAGCCGTTAATTTTCATCGATACCATTATGATTGGTTCTATACATAGTGTGACAAGTAGCATTCCATGTATGGTAGGCATCTATATCCTATAGACATTCATATTGTCTATGCTAACTATGCTAACTAGTATACAAAGTATGCTGACCACCATGATCAATATACTAACTAGCATACAAAATATGCTAACAAGGAAGTGTGAATACAGTGTGTATGCTAACTAGTAGAGAATGTATTCTAATTAGCATATATAAAATGTGTTGGGTATGCAAGCCTAGTAGTGTCTTAGCCTATGGGTACTGTTCCCTATAGCATGCAGTTGTAGTTTCAGTCTTGCATGGCAGTTGCATGTAAGCCCCTTTTGGCTTTAAATATATTGTAAGGTTTTAGAAATTTTATCAATCAAACAAAAGCGTGTTGTTTTGTTTGTCCAAGTTGTGTTGAGCTCTCTCTCTCTCTCTCTCTCTCTCTCTCTCTCTCTCTCTCTCTCTCTCTCTCTCTCTCTCTCTCTCTCTCTCTCTCTCTCTCTCTCTCTCTCTCTCTGCTCGCATACCTTCTCCTCACCATGGCTCTAAGGTGGCATCCCCCATAGCCAAGGTCTCAACAACTGCCTTGTTGGCCTCGGTTCGAGTCAGCACTCAGGTACATCCGCTTATACAGGCGAGAGAAGGCTGTCGACCTGCATGGTTTTGGCCGTAACCAGAAGTAGAAGCTTGCTGCGAGAAGTTTTCATCCAAGACGTCGTCATTGCTGTCATCTGCGCACATAGAGTGTGTTTTTTTCTTGAATATTTCACACTGCTTGCCCGTGATCACCCAATTTGGTCCTTATCCAAGCGGGTATTCACACCCTCGGTCCCTCGAGCAACTTATTCACATCCTCTACTCGGTGCTGCTAAGTAGATAAGCAAGGTGCAGACGATGACCAACAAATCATTGCATATCAAAACTGTAGCTTCTCTTTAAAAAGATTTGTTTTTTGAGAGAACAGTATGACAGCTTTGTAGAGCTTAAAGATTTCAAAAGGGTCTGCATATTGGATTTGCTCAATGCAGGATATTGAAATCAGGGTCAGTAAAAGAAGAACAAATATGCGACTCCACAATAAAAGTTTATCAATCAAGAAAGCAAGTGAAGAACGTTCTTCTTCAAGCAATCGATACATCTACACATCTTGCATGAGTATCTACTTTGTGACTACACTACAAGTTTTTCACCAACTATTTTTGCTAGTTTAGTGTCATAGTTTTGTCAGCTTTTGTCTATTGTCAGAACCATCATAAAATTTGAGTCAAAGCCTCCTTTTACATTATTTGTTGTCAGTTGTCATCATGTCGAAACTCTATGGCTTATAGACAATGCCATGAAATAAAATGGTAAGACCACCCTTTGTTGTTTGGTCGAGTCTGGTATGTCTCACACTGATGGTTGTTTTGAGGGAAGTACACACACACACCTATGCTATAGTCAAGGGGGGCACGTCTACTCATGGTTTCAGGTGAATGAACTCTGCCATGGTCTGTCTGTCTCGAGTCCATTGTCAATGGTTTGGGCTTGAGGGGGGAGTTGCTGGGTATGCAAGCCCAATAGTGTCTTAGCCTATGGGCAGTGTTCCTTATAGCATGTAGTTGCAGTTTCAGTCTTGCATGGCACTTGCATGGAAGCCCCTTTTGGCTTTATATATATTGTAAGGTTTTAGAAATTTTATCAGTCAAACACATGCATGTTGTTTTGTTTCTCCAAGCTGTGTTGAGCTCTCTCTCTCTCTCTCTCTCTCTCTCTCTCTCTCTCTCTCTCTCTCTCTCTCTCTCTCTCTCTCTCTCTCTCTCTCTCTCTGCTCGCATACCTTCTCCTTGCCATGGCTCCAAGGTGGCATCCCCCATAGCCAAGGTCTCAACAAAATGTTAATAGGAAAAATTGTGTGTATGTTAATGGTATGATTATTATTGATGGTGTTCTAATTAGCATAGATGCTATGTTAATTAGCATAAATAGTATGCTAATTAGCATACACAGTTGTATGCTAATTAGCATACAATGTATGCTAGCATAGATGGTATGCTAACTAGAGGATAAGTTATGCTAATAAACATAACATCTCTGCTAATTAGCATACCATTTTTTCTAGTTAGCATATTGTCATGCTAACTAAAATACACATTACGATAACTAGCAAAGAGGTATGCTAACTAGCATAGAGGTATGCTAACAAGCATACACATTATGCTAGCTAGCAAATAAGGTATGCTAACTAAACTTTGAATGCTTGTTAGCATGCACCAAATGCTAGCTAGCATACAAGGTATGCTAGTTAGCATATTGAGTATGCTAATTATCATACCTTTTTTATTAGTTATCATACTTGCATGCTAGCCATCATACAAATTGTTCTAATTAGCATAAAAAGTATTCTAATTAGAATACCTTGTTAGCTAGTTAGCACACATGGCTAAACACAATGTTCTAACTAGCAAAAAAAGTATGCTAGTTAGAACATTGTGTTTAGCCATGTGTGCTAACTAGCTAACAAGGTATGCTAATTAGCATACTTCTTATGCTAATTAGAACATTGTGTATAATGTCTAGCATGCAAGTATGATAAATATAAGCATACCTTTTTCCTAATCAGCATACTTGCATGGTAGCCATCATACAATGTTCTAATTAGCATAAAAAGTATGCTCATTAACATTTAAATATGCTAATTAGCATACCTTGTTTGATAGCTAGCACAATGTGCACTAATTAGCTTATTTAACATGATAATTAGCATACTTTGTGTCTAACTAGGAAACTCTCTATGTTGGTTAGCATGCATAGTTTGTTAACTAGCATAGAAGGTATGCTTATTAGCATACATAGTATGCTAACTAACATAACTAGGTTTGACAACTACCATACACAATATGCTAGACACCATACCCACTAAGATAACTAGCATACCTTCTATGCTAACTAGCACACCTTCTATGCTAACTAGCATATCTAGGTTTGACAACTACCATACACAATATGCTAGAAACCATACCCACTAAGCTAACTAGCATACCTTCTATGCTAACTAGCATACATAGGGCTAGTGTAGGAATTAAGGCTGGATAATTGTTCCTTAACATTATCTTACCAGAACTCTGTGTGATTGGAGGTCCTTGCCCTGTGACCTTGCCACACCATTCAGCTGGTATCCTCTTTTGACAGGTGGAAGCTCTACATTTGGTCCCCAGGGAGCATGCAGCAACAAAGAAGATTAGGTGATAGGTATGCTCACATGGCATTTTGACCATTGCATTGATTTCGTGTACTTCTAGTGGTAGACCACAACCAGTACACATGTTGCTTGTTGTCCCATCGCGTACCCCTCCTATACACTCTGTAAAAGTGTCCATAGCTATCTTGCATAGGGCAGTGGGGATGAAGGAGCCTTGTATCATTCTGCTTATTTGCATGAGCATCTGCAATTGGCTATCTTCGCAGGTGTGCACTTTTGCTTCCTGCACTCCACATTAATCTACAAACCAATCAAAACAGAGGCATGGTAAGTACATAGGATATTTGTGGACATATTCAAAACATAAAGCTCAATCACAAAAACCATCGGCACTTACATGAAGACAGGTTATGTCAATATCAACAGCAGTGGGGGTGTCCTCAGTGTGAGGAAACCCCAAACCATCCAGTGTCTCCTTCAGTGTCTCGATCTTTACCTTGAGCTCTATGTTTCTCCTTGCATCCACACTGTCAGTGAGGCCTAAACAGATCAATTCATTCTCAGCATCATGAAGCTTATGTCTCATAGAAAGTACTACAGGGCTGACCATATCATGGCTTGCTTTTAGAACCCTTGCTGCTTCAAGCTCCTGACCCGCATTCTTGAGCTGCTGTTTAGCATCCTGCAAACGATTTCTGAGATGGTCATTTGCACTCATGATGTGCTACAAATCAGTGAGCCCGAAATATGATAGGCTTGCTGTCACTTTGTGAGAGCTGTTAATAGAGAGGGGTGTTACCCTTGCAGTAGAAACAACATTTGGAGCTACTTGGCCAGCGCAATCGCCCTTTGTTTCCACGGAGCCCTCCTCTATTTTTTGACTTGAGGGGTGGGTATTACGCACCCTCTACTTTTCAACATGGGCATCGTAGTATCCTTGTTCTCGAAGGTCCTGCAAATGCTGAACAGCAAACTCAGCCCAATTGAACTGCATGATTGAGCCACTTGCAATTGCCACTAGATTGAATTGTTTTACAAAACCCTTTGCAAAAGCCGAATTAATTTCCATGTTGGTGGGGGGCTTCTGGTACACCCTATAGTGCAGCTGAAGTACTTGGTCGTACATGTCGCTATGAATACTACTGCATTTGAAGCGATATTTGTTGCGATCCTTCACCTCTCTAAATACAATGAGCCACTCCAAATCTGTAATCTTCTACCACTTTACCAATTTGGGGTCGTCACCGTCCATGGAGAGGCCATGGACAACATTAAACTCTTTTGCTGTTACACAAAACTTTTCTTGCAGTGGGATGTTCAACTTGGGAGCTTTCTACTGCAAAAACAAGCATATAAGCTGAATGCATAGTCCTCTGTGTTGATTACAGCATATGCTTAGCAACACAATTTTCTCATGGGTGAGAGGATTCACTAACACATTAGTAGTCGTGGAATGCTGGAGAAATGTGTCATGCTTTGCTTGATTTACAACTTCCAAATGTGGCCCCCTCATTGAAGAGAGAGAGAGAGAGAGAGAGAGAGAGAGAGAGAGAGAGAGAGAGAGAGAGAGAGAGAGAGAGAGAGAGAGAGAGAGAGAGAGAGAGAGAGAGAGTACCTGAGTCCTGCTTCATGCTTCCGCTTCCCTGCATGCATGTATTTTGACATTGGCGATCCTTGGGAATTAGAAGCATTTGATCTTTTGCAGGGCAGAGGAGAAGCAACATAACCTCTGCCCCTTGACTTCCTTCTCGGTGGATCACTGTCAAGATTGCTATCGGAGGTGGCTGGCTCCAATGGTGAGCTATCCTCCACTTGGGCTGGCTGGTGGCCTCTGACTGCAGACCTGCTTGCAGCTCGCAATCGCTTTCCTCCCTCTCTATGACCCGTGGCCCTGCACTGTGCTTCCCTCCATGATTCACGACTACACCACTACCTCAACGTAACAACTCCATGCTTCATGACTACACCACTACCTCAACGAAACGACTGAGCTTAACTGTAGAGATTTTAAAAATATTACGGTTCATTTTTTCAAAGTCCAAGTATTACACTTTGTATAGTTCATGATGGTGTCCCACACACTTGAAAAAACATGATTTTCCTATCCATGTGTTATGCCTACAAGATGTGCTTGTTGGCAGTTAACTAGCACAAAGAGCACGACACGTTAACATGCTTTCACCCTACAATGGTCATTTTTTTATGGGGCCAAATTGGAAGAGCCACACATGTGTGTGCAAGGTGGAATCATTGCACGGAGCAAGGAATATCTTGGAATGCGTTGACAATGTAAGTGCATTAACTTGCTCAATCGACCTCTTGATTGCTTAATGTTACTCCAATGTGCGCTAATCACTTTCTAAAATTAGGTGTGTAAATCAAGTCACCTACATTTTGTGCCTAATTTGAATGAATTGGAGTGAAATTGATGGTAACTTGACTAATGAATGATATATGTGTCAAGATTAAGTTTGATTTGCAACAAGAATCCATTTGTATGCATAAAGATCAATATGTGTGATATGCACCAAAGAGGAGAGATGATGTCATAAAATTCAAGTGTGTGTGCACCTCATCTTGAGTATGTGCATGCATAATTACTGAGAAAATTGATGATATGTGAATGTGCAATCGTGTAAATGATGTGATTGAGAGGCAATTCCAATCATTGGATAAGCCTAATTTCCAAAAAATTGGTCAAAGATTGAGTGTGTGTGCCCAATTTAAGACCGCTTGATTTAATAATTGATGGTCATATGAGGCACCCATTGATTGAGAATTGTGCATGAAATGTGTGTGCAAGCATTAGGGATATGCCTAATTGCATTGCCAATTAAGCAAAATTTGAACTTTTGTGCTTAATTTTTAGTGTGTGCATTGCTTGATTATGTTAAATAAGGGTTAACTTTTTGAAAAGTTGAGCATGCATATATGCTTGATCAATAGTGAAATTTAATCATTGCAATGTGGAATTGATGTATCTTTTGCACATAATTTTGGCCTAAATTTGGGTGTGTGTGCATGTTCAATGGTGCTTGATATCCATTTTGAGAATGAATGGTTGGTATCCATTTCTAATCATAATGATTGATAGATCTAAAGATTGGTGGGTGCAATATCATTTTGAGATTTGGGATGAATGACTCGATTTGCATATAATTGGGGATGACTAAGGTGCAATACCATCACCATATATGCTAAATTGATTGGATATGGTGTACCTTTAATAAGCCATAATCACATATGAATGACAAATCCAAATGGGGTTTAAGTGATTTGAAAGTTGGATATGAGAAATTTAAAATTCAATATTACACTACGTTGTGTGTGCAATTATTGATTTGAAATTACTTTTGACTTTTTAGAGCTTGCCTATAAGTCAATCGGGAATGTGTGTCCTAAATAATATGTTATTGCATGGCACATTGGATTGAAATAGAGTGATGAAATACTTTATTGGGACAAAATGTAGATGAATTTTTATCATTGATTGAGTAATTAAGCATTAATCTTGGATAAGTTGAGATCAATGTAACTGATAGCACATTGGGAGAGTGGCATGGAATGGATGATTTTACACTCAAATTATTATTTAGACGATTGGCGTGGTTTCAGTGAGATCCTGTGGGGCTACAATACCCATTTTGGGTGTGTGTGGGGCAGCACCTTTTGAGGCTCGGGGGTGTATGTGTGTGTGATAAGAGTTAGTGTGTGTGTGTGTGTGTGTGTGTGTGTGTGTGTGTGTGTGTGTGTACCTTCAACTTCTTGCAACAGTTCATAGTTGGGTGTCGTTTCATGTGTGTTTGGTGAGCGAGCAAAGAAGGTAGGCAAGTGGCACACTAGCTAACCCCACATGGCGCGACCATTGCAACGAATGAAAACATGGAGTCATGGGAATGTGTTGTGTGTGACTATGGGTATGTGTATGTTGTACCTTTAAGGAAAGAGGACCCCCACTAGGGTGTGGACTCTGAATCTCATTCTGCAGGGCCTAAGCCAAGGTGCTAGCAGCTAATACTATAGTCAGCAGCAGCAACTAGTGAGATTGGCGTGTATCTTCTGCATGATATAAATTAGCATCTTAGAGCTTAGTGCTAGATCAGGGTGGGCATTAATTTATTGCATCTAGCAAATAGGATCAATTGGAGTCACAATATGAATATGAGTGTTGGTAGAAAATATAATAGGGAACTTGTGGGATCGAGGAGATAGTTGGTTGGGGTTCTAAATCTGCCCATAGATAGAGTGAGTAGACTGTGCAAGTTCACCTAGTAGGTTTCACATGGATGAGCATGAAAAAATGCAGCTAAAACTCAAGCAAAGGCCAACAGCGGCCAACATCTAAAGATAAGGGAGAAAGTATGGAGCAGGGCCACATGGTAGATAGCCTGAAACATGGGGTGACCTTGGTGAACCCAGGAAAGAGGAAAAGGGGGTGGGTTTGGTGTGCAACAATTGATTTTCATGTAGAGCATACATGGTGACCGATTGGCGGGACTTGGTGGAGTAGCACATGAGTAAATGTGGGCCGATCAACGCGAATAGAGTGGGCAAGGCAAGTGGGGGTCATTGTCAGCAAGTAGAAAAGGGAGAGAGTGTGTACAAGTGGCATGTGTTATGGCTTGACCCATTGAAGGTGGCAGTGTGTACTGGTTTTTTTTCTCTTAAAGAAATATCTCCCCCGAGGGGTATTCCCACGACCTTGACATTCATTAATATACAATTTTTGGCTCTTAAATGTATATATGTGTACATAGCCCTGCAAGTCTTGGAAGTGACCCTGTAAAAATCCATGTACAAAGGTATGATTTTTTCAAGATTGAATGCTGATGTTTTGGGTTGTTTGAGTCCCCAAAACATGGTTTTTAATAAGTATTTTCAGCCATGCTTTATAGCTCGTGAATCAGACTTGTACATCATGAGTTATGAGCATCCGAAGCGGGCGGTCTCAACTTAGAAGGTGATTGTGGATGCATGCGACAAGGGCAACTGGGCCAACTTGGGGGTCTAAGATTATAAACGTTGAAGTTTAAATTTCTTGAGATAGCTGAGTGATGGGATTACAGTCGTGTTACGGTGCATCATTTGGTGACCAGAGCAGCAAGTTAAGCCGTGGGGAAAATTGTCTGAGAAGTCCTCCTGCTTAGGGGAGAAGCTGAGAACTAATGCAAAGTTGGGAATCTTGAGGATATTTCCATGTGTCATGGGGATTATCCCACATGAGAAGAGCAAAAGGGAAAGTGGGGGGTATATAGGTCACATTGGGGTGTCCACTATAGCGTATCAAAGATGAGAGGAGCTCTCTCAAGGCTTGGCTATGGGGACTTGTGGGCTCATGGGGAAGGAGATGGTGCATTTTTCCTATTCACAATACCTAGACAGGTGCCTGGCCACTTCTTTTGGTCCCCAATCACTTGCTCCCACCCCATTCCTTGGTCAAAGGGTCACCAACATCTCATTTTTCACCCAAAAAAGGCCAAAATTGAACCAATTAAAAGGTGCCTTGAGAGAGAGCCTTGTTGACTAAGAAGAGAGAGAAAAATCTTGGGGATAAAAGTTAAGAAATACCCATGTTAGTAACTGCAACACCTGCAAAACTTCCAGAGAGCCCATTTTTTAGCAAGAAAGAGAACACCCCCGGCTTCAGGTGGCCATAACTTCTTCATCTTTCATCTGTTTTTTGCCTATGGATACTCTACACAAATCTCCACAAGGTGAGCTTTGTCATGATGTCCTTGTTTTATTTTAATTTCAAAAGTGTATCATGCTTGGAGGGCTTTTCATAAATTCCCACAGGTGGTTATCATAGGTGTTTTTGATCGTACAATAGTTCCTCCTTCCGACGGTGTGGCTCGTGCAAGGCTATATGTATTTATTTTCCATCTTGTTTGCACGATAACATTGTTTTGGTGCCCCCATGAAGGAGCAAGTGCTCCTATGCTCCAATTCTTATGAAATATGCCTATTTTGCAGGCAAAGAATGTAAAAGGGATGTGGGTCCTTATGGAAAACCGCGTATGTATCTGCAAATTGTGGACAACACTTGAGGCGATCGTATAATTGGTATTGCAACCTTTGAAGGGTCGTGAGGTCTTGTGAAGCCAAGCACTGGGGGCCGGGCTACCCAGTGTGAGGTGGACTAAGTACTGGAGCGATCCATTAACATCCCTTAAGCTTTCCACGTCACATGTAAGTGTTTTTGTGGCAATCAAACATGGCAGACAAGCTCCCGCAGTTTCATGGATTGCCTAATGAGAATGCACAGACTTTTATTGACAAGTTACAAGTCAATTGCTTACTGCGGAATATACTAGACTAAGCTATATTGTTGCGGCTACTGCAATACAGTTTACAAGATGAGGCAAAAGTTTGGTTACACAATCATGAAGAGTTGGTGCAGGCACAAACTCCAAGGTGGTTTTGGACTACAATCGTGTGAAGCAAGCTTTCCTGGCACAGTACAAATCCATTGAAGCTCCTAATGAAGTTTGACATGAAATTTTGGGGTACACTCAAAAGGGTAATCAGAGTGCTGATAATTTTGTCATGCAGTTCACCCATTTATGGGATAAATGGGTTCGAGCTTTGGGAAATGAAATTCCTCCATCCATGTTAAAGAAGGACCATTTTGTGACCAACTTAAAAGAAAGCCTAAAGTTCATAGTTGAGCTAAAAAGGCCCACCAGCTTTGAGGAGGTAGTCGCTATCACTAGGGAGAAAGAATGGAAGGCTCAAAGACTTAATGAGTATGGGAAGCGGTCCTTGTACAAATTAATGGTGGCCAAAAGGAGGAAAATCAGGCAGAGGCTGGAGCCCAACCTGCTCAAAGGGTTGCTAATGCTGAACAGTTACAATGGAATATGCAAGATATGATGACCATGATGCAGGAATTACGACTCAGTGTTCTTGAAGGTGGAGGTGGTTGTGGTTGCGATCGTGGTAGAGGAATGGCCCAAGCATGTGAAGATCAGCCTAATGCTAATGCGGGTTGTGGACAAGGCATCTTTCAGCCACAGAGGAGTTCATTCCTACTTGTTAGAATTGTGGTGAACCTGGTCATATCAGCACGTATTGCTGAAAGCCAACAAGGATGGGAGGTGATATGTTCCCACTCCCCCAGATTCCTAACAGAGATAATGATTATGCATTGGATATATGGGGAGATCAAGGTACTGAACAGGAAAATTAGGCCTCAACCTCTGGTGGTCATGTGGGTATTGTGCGGGTTGAAAAGAAAGAAGCAGATGTGCTGCTCGTGGGCAAAAGAGAGAGGGAAGTCTATGTTGCACAAGATCCTAGCAAAAAGAAAGGGAAAGAGAAAGAGAGTGAAGATGTAAAATCCAAGAGGAAGAGAAGACCTCACAGACGGTTCAAAGTGGAATATTTACCTTTGGGAGAAGGCCAAACAACTTACAATTTAAAGGAAGAAGTGATTGGGAGGAAAGTAGATTTGGATAGTTGGATGAATATGGTACCCAAACTCAAGAGGTAGTGGAATTTATTAGTGAATCCAGAGAAAGAGCCAAAGCATGGACAAGTCAAAGTGTTGGCTATGGGAGAGTTACCCAATATTTGTCCTGTGGGTGGTGAATGCTTGGCACAAATGTGTGGGCATGGGAGAGGTCTACACTGATGGAGATGCTCAAGTTTGTGTAATCGCACAGTCATGTGTCGAGAGACTAGGTCTGGTTACATGGGGAAGCTTTGGGTTTTGGATTCGACTAGTAGACCATGCCAAAGTGAAGTGTTTGGGGATGATTAATAATTTGGAAGTTGAAGTCTTTAACGTGAAGATTATAGTACACTTTCATGTTATGCTAGCTGACCTGGGATCTTTTCCTCTCATTTTGGGACAACCTTGGTTGAGAGCTATTGATGATGTGCAAGATTAGGGCAAGGGCACAATCTGTGTGTATGGTAGGAAGGGTGAAAAGAGGGTGTTTGATATGACTACCAATCAACCTATGGCACTAGAAGATGTGAGTGAGAATGATGAATCAAAAGTTACCAGCAGTGAAGATAGTTCTGAAGATTCAGAAAGTAGCTCTGCTTCCAGCTCTAGTGATGAGGGTGAAGTGTCATTCTTGTTGTTGGGATGAGGGGAAGAGGGAAGTGGGTAAAATGTTGCAAGTATTAGGGAATATAAATGCTTCAAGCCGTTTAGAGCAACTTGAAAAGTTGATGCAACCTAAACAAGAATTGCCAGTGAGAGTTGATTCAAAATATGCTGAGTACTGATTTGATGCAAGGAGAAAGAAGGGAGTACTTAGCAATGTTGGACATGTTTCCAGATATTTTTATCACTTCATACTAGGAAATAATGGGTTTTGCTGGGGATCCTTTGAAGATCAAGCTAGTTGAAGGGGAAAGCCAATAAGACACAAATTAAGAAGGATGGGTAAGGAGGAAATGAATTCTTTTAAAGGATGAAGTGGATAAGCTTTTGGATGCAAGGTTCATTGTGCCAGTGGATAATGTAGAATGGGTGAGCCCTGTAGTGGTCACTCCAAAGGAATATGGGCATTGGAGAGTTTGTGTTGATTACAAGACATTAAATGCAGTGCCAAGAAAGATCCTTACCCTTTGCCTTACATTGACTTTTAGATGCAGTGGCTGGCTTTGAAAGATACAGTGTCTGTGATGGTTATTCATGATATTTTCAGCTTATCCTTTCTCTTGAAGACTGAAAAAAGACTACTTTTATCAAGCCATGGGGTTGTTTTTGCTTTTGCTGCCTTCCTTTTGGGTTAACAAATGAACCTCGAGATTTTGAAAGAAAAGTGGATTGGGTCCTTACCCCGTTCCGTGGGAAGTTTGTCAAAGGATTCATAAATGATTTTTGTGTATACAGTTCAAGGAAAGAGCATGTTCAAAATCTTGAAATGACTTTTGCAAGGTATGATGAATGCGGGGGTGAGTTGAACCCTAAGAATTGTCATTTGGTGCAGCCAAGGGTAAAGATTCGTGGACATAAGATTTTGGAAAATGGGATTGAAGCAGATCCAGAGAAAGTGGAAGCTTTGTTGTTGCCATCATCTCCAAAAGATACCAGGAAATTAGCCACTTTCACAAAAGGTTAAGTATATGTCTCATTTCATACCTTTGGCATCACAACTATTGTTTTCATTGCAGCAAGCAGTAACGAATGATCCCTTCTTGTGATTGTGATGATGTTTTTGACAGAGTCAAAGAGGTTTTAAGTACACTACCCATTATGCAAGCTCCTGATTGGGAAAAGGAGTTTTATGTTAACCCATTAGTGGGAGACGTTGCAAAAGGGGAAGGAATCTCAGTATATAGAGCCTGTTCATTATGCTAGCAGAGTAAAGACTCCCCATGAAAGAGATTTCTCTGAAATTGAATTGGTGACGACCTGTATGGTGTATGCTTGCAGACGATTTAGACACTACTTACTGTAAAAATCATTCACCTTTCTCACCAGTTATTCATTGCTTTCCCAACTGTTCATTAATTCAAATATATAAAAAGATGGGTTATTGAACTTCAAGAGTTTAAGTTCACTTTTTTGGTGGAAGAGAGTACTCGGGCTACCCTGGAAAATTTACTCACTTATAAAGACACTCCTGTTTTGGTTAAAGAAGAGGTGGTGCAGAAGAAGAAATTTGAGACTCTTGCCATCTCTGATGCTTCATTGCTATACTTCAATGGTTCTTATCGTAGAAGTCATGATGCTGCTTCATATGGCATTGTCATATATGATGCACAAGGGAATCTTGGAAGGAAACACGGGATGAAACTTGATGCAAAGAGTAACAATGAAGCAGAGTAGATGGATCTTGAAGGTGGTTTTCACATTTTCTTACAATTGGGAATTATACGCTTGTAGATCAAAGGAGATGCCTTGTTGGTCGTGAAGCAAGTATTGGGAGTATGGAAGAATAAGAATCCTAAACTGAAGAATTTATGCTTCAAGGTGAAATCATTGCTCAAAAATTTTGAAGCATGGAGTTTGCAGCATATTGAGAGGTCTCAAAATGAACAAACTCATGATGCTGCCCAAGAAATGATCACTTGTGTGTTTGTGTTGAAGGAAAATGCCCCTTTATATCATGGGAGGGAAGTGTTATCAAAGGATATGGATTTTCTATTGACAGATGTCCGACTTGAAGGTCTACCATCCTCCAAAAAGTATGGATTTATAAGAAAAGCTAGGAAATATAAAATTTTGATGATGTGCTTTACATGAAAGGAAGCGATTCGATTTTGCATCGTGTGCCCTGGAAAGAGGAAATCTAAAAGATCTTGGAAGAAAATCATGAGGGATCTTGTGGAGGCCATTTTGCCATGAAGATCATGTTGCATAAAATTTTGCAAAAAGGCTATGTATGGCCAAGCACTCAGTAAGATATTAACCATTGGTGCAAGTTGTGTTTGCCTTGCCAGAATATGGGACAGAGAATTTTGAAACCCCCATTGCAACAAAAAATTCTAGCTTTTGATGTGTTTGAAAAATGGGGTATTGATGCTATTGGTGGACCCTTACCTATGAATAGCAAAAGAAATGCTTACATTTTGACAGCAGTGGATTACTTGTCACGATGGACAGAAGATAAAGCTGTCAAATAAATTACCAGTAAGAAAATAGGGAAGTTTGTTTATGAGTTTATATGCTACAAGTTTGGTGTGTCCCTAGAGCTACTTTCTGATAGAGGGCCGGGATTTGGAGGAGAGCTGTTTGATTTCTTATGCAAGAAGCTCAATATAAAGCATAGATACAGTTCTCCTTATTATCCAAAATGCAATGGTCTCAACGAGAGATTCAATGGAGAGAGTGAAAACCTTGACAAAGATGACCCAAACACATGGGAAGACTTGGGATTCAGAGTTGCCTTGTGCCTTATGGGCCTACAAAACTGCTACCAAAACGAGCACATGATTTTCTCCTTACCAGTTGGTTTATGACAAAGAAGCTTTATTGCCGATTGAAGTGGAGATTCTTGTACTCAAGTTATAATCATTGGGAGATGAAGAGCAAACAATGTTTGGCAGAAAAGGTTGTTGTATTTACAATGTTTGCAATTGGACAGAGTTTTAGCTTTGAGCTATTATGAGGAAGTGTCAAAGAAGACTCAACTAAAATCCAAGGAGGATAAGAAAATTGAAAAGGGTGATTTGGTGTTGTGATACAATAGTAAGTTGGACAATACCTTCGAGAAGAAGTTTCAAATCAAATGGGAAGGTCCTTTGACTATTGTAAACAAATTTGATAATGGCACATATTAGTTGGCTGATTTGAGTGGTGCACAACATAAATATCATGTTAATGGTTATAGATTTACTTGGCATGTATGATGAAAATCATGACAGATGAGATGCAATCAATAGAGGAAGACAGTGTAGAGACATTTGAGAATGTAAACGAGGTTTTTGGGAATGAGCTGCAACAGTTGTTCACCCTAGGAACCTCTGCTTGTCATGAATGATCAAGTAGGGAAGGGGGGGTTGGAAAGCTATGTCAAGCATTTTTTGGATGAGCATAAAGTCACTAAGTCATGCCAAAAAGCTTGCCCACCAGCCTCATGTATATATGTGTACATAGCCATGCAAGTCTTGGAAGTGACCCTATAAAAATCCATGTACAAAGGTATGATTTTTCCAAGCTTGAATGCTGATATTTTGGGTTGTTTGAGTCGATAAAACATGGTTTTTAATAAGTATTTTCAGCCATTCTATAGCTCGTGAATCGGACTTGTATATCATGAGTTATGAGAATCCGAAGTGGTCGGTCTCAACTTAAAAGGAGATTGTGGGTGCATGCAACAAGCGCAACTGGGTCAACTTGAGGGTCTAAGATTAGAAATGCTAAAATTTACATTTTTGGAGATAGCGGAGGTGATGGGCTTTGAGCCGTGTGTTACGGTGCATCATTCGATGACCGAAGCAGTAAGTTATACCTTAGGGAAAATTGTTCGAGAAGTCCTCTTGCTTAGGAAAGAAGCTGAGAACTAATGGGAAGTTGAGAAGCTTGAGGAGATTTCCATGTGTCATGGGGATTATCCCACATGAGAAGAGGAAAAGGGAAAGTGGGGGGTATATAGGGCACATTGGGTGCCCACTATAAGGTATCAAAGGTGAGAGGAGCTCTCTCAAGGCTTGGCTATGGGGCATGTGGGCTCATGGGGAAGGAGATGGTGCAATTTTCCTATTCACACTGCGTGGACAAGTGCTTGGCCACTTCTTTTGGTCCCCAGACACTTTCCCCCACCCCATTCCTTGGTCAAAGGGTCACTGACAGCTCATTTGTCACCCAAAAAAAAGGCCAAAATTGAACCAATTAAAAGGTGCCTTGAGAGTGAGCCTTGTTGGCTAAGAAGAGAGAAAAATCTTGGGGATAAAAGATAAGAAAGCCCCCATTTTAATAGCTGCAACTCTTGCACAACTTCCAAAGAGCTATTTTTGAGCAAGAAAGAGTACAACCCCGAATTCGAGTAGCCATAACTTCTTCATCTTTCATTTGTTTTTTTGCCTATGGATACTCTATAGACATCCTCCACAAGATGTGCTTCGTCATGATGTCCTTGATTTCTTCTAATTTCAAGTGTGTCTCATGCTTGGAGGTTTTTTCATAAATTCCCACAGGTGGTTACCAGAGGCTTTTTTCGATTGTATAATAGTTCTTCCTTCCGACGGCGTGGCTCGTGCAAGTCTATAGAGGCATTCATTTTCCTTGTCATTTGCATGCTAACAACACCTATCATTCTCTTGGATGGCTTTTGGATCTTCTTGCAATGCTTCTGTCACACACACAACCTTTGATTTTCGTGCACATAGCTGCGGAAATCCGCCTCAGTCCTCGACCATTGATTTCATCGTGCTTGATGCAAAATCAACCCATCATTTCATATCTCCCACTCACTCTCACTCACCTGCATTTGCCGCCTCAGACGAGTAGAATAGAAAAACGCCCAAAAAAAATCTCTTTTTATATATATAAAAAGAGCTAGTTCCTACCCAAAAAATCCTATAAAAATAAACATAAAAGGGGGGTGGGGAGCCCTATTAAGTCGGTCAAGAAATAAGACCAAGGGTAGCATGGAAACATAGCAGCAAAATGGAGGGCAAACTCAACATGGAGGTAAATGCAAAAATCCACAAGTTGGATTTGAGATGATTGAGTGCAAAGAGAGTAAAAGGATGGGATGCACCTCATTGATAGATCTTTTTGGGCACTAAAAATAGGTAAATGAATGGTTTTATGTGCATTTAGTGACCTCTCTCTCTCTCTCTCTCTCTCTCTCTCTCTCTCTCTCTCTCTTCTCACTTCATATGTGAAAAAACACTAAGAAAAGAGCACAAATACGATTTTTCTACTGAAATATTTTGCGAAGATTGCATTAAATTGTTGGGATCCTGATGATTCTTGACATTTTTTGGAGCTTTGTTGTTTGAAGGGTTGTTAACCTATAGTGATCAAGAATCATTTGGCCAACCAAGGGAGCTGGCATTTCACTTATGCTCTCCTTTCTTTTTTATGTATGCCATAAGTGCTATTTAAGAGCATGGTGTGGGACATTGGGTGTGTGCTATGATTGTGTGATAATTTATATGCACACATGACCTTACTTACACTAAATATTTGGCTTGTGCATGGTTTAATGCTTGGTCTCATTGGCATTATTTTTGCACTAAAAGAAAAATTCTTTTTGGCATGCACTATGAAATCATTCGAGAATTACATTGATGATACATTCATGCTTGATCGAAACATGTTGTGCTTAGACTTGGTCGTCTTGTCACATTTTAGTGCTTGATTTTCATGCAAAATCCTTGCATAACACAACTAACCATTGTTCTTGTTTGAATGGCCAGGAGAAGCATTAAAATTTGAGTTTGTGATCATGATTGCTTTTAGTGTTTGTATTAAATGACCATATGTTTAAGATCAACACTAATGATTGATTCGTTTTTGAAGGTGGTGGGCAAGCATGAGCTTTCATTGATACAAATGTGAGAGTTGACATTGCTATATATTGCAATATCCGGCTATTTAGAGCCATTTCAATTCATTTGATTCAAGTTGTATAATCATTATCTCACCACTTTGCACTAAGATTGTAAAATTTCATGTGAGCTAGTTGTTAGTCAACTTTTTTGGAGCTAAATTGTAAAATTTTGGCTTTCAAGAGCCACTTCATTTCACTTAAAAGTTGCATTATTTTTAGCTCTTGGTTTGTTTTAAATTGCACATTTCCTTTGAGCTAGCAGTTAATCAACTTGGAATCATGGAGAGGAGATTTGGAATTGTAAATGTGCTTATTTACAAGCATTATCTCTCTCATTTTTGGTGTGTATGTATACACTTTCTACTAAAGAGCACCATGTGCATAACAAAAGGACATTTTCCCCCTAGGGTTTTTTCCTTTGATATATTTGAATGTTTGAGACCCTAGCATTAGGACTTCAATAATGTTTTTTCTGTGATTTTCTTGGATTTCAATAAATGGTTTTTGGAGCTTGTGTTTGCTAACACTTAGATTCAAGAATCTTGGCTTGGAAATAAAAGAAATCAAGAGGACTCTACACAAGAGTGGATGCTTGCTCAAGGATGTTTAAAAGAGCACGAATAGGTGAAGTCCTTCCATGTTATGCTCTTTTGTTTATCTCTTCACTCCTTGCATGCTTGGATTAAGTGATTTTGCTTTTAAGTTAGGCATACATAAAAGTTTCAGCACTTTGCTTTGTGAATATTAAAATCATTAGAGATCTGGTTTATGTGTGCTAATCATAGGTAATTTTCCTTGAGCTTAGGTTAATGTAGGATCATCACTTGTTAGTCCTAGACTCTTAGTGATTGACTTAATACTCCACTCATTTCTAGCATGACCTAGGGTTAGATTAGGCTTTAGTCCCTTAGTCCATTTTCCACAAACGTCTCATGATGAGAGAAATAAAAAAGTGCTATAAAAAAAGACAATAAAGGTGTTAAAAACAGTAGCACAAATGCTACTCGACACATAAAAATGAAAGTTCTATGTTATGTTTGTGTCCATGTGAGGCCTAGCACCTTATTGACACTTGGTAGGCGAGGGGAATCACCTTGACTCACTTAGTCAAGGCCCTAAACCGATGCCCTCGGCTGATAGGGGTTAGTTATTGCCTTGGTAGGCTAGAAGATTTTTGGAACACCTCCTTGAGGGTTCAAACTCGTAGCTAGACTTGCCACCTTGGGGTGGTTGCATTGTGATGTGCTTTACTTTTTTCTATGAAAAGTTAAAAAACAAATCTTCCATGAGATTCAAAGAGGTTGTGATAGTGTACTAATAGATAGGAGCTTCTTTGTGGTCATAGACATGATACACTAGGATGCTTTATTAAGGACTGATCATATACTTTTTAGGCTATTAGGTTTATGACATTGCTTTAGACTAGTGTCATAATTGATTGCTTGTGTTATGTATAAAACTAAAATTTCAAGTGGTTTAATCTTCATAATAGTTTAGGTGTTTTTTTTGCTTTATGTTGTTTAGTTTGAGGAATCTCAGATCTCAAGCAGAAATTTTCAAGCTAATGCAAGACTGAGCAAAATCTAGCAAAGTGTCTCAGCATACCATAAAGAGTAGAGAGTCAAAGCCTTGCAAAATCACAATCCAAACCTATAGAAAGCATCAAATTTTTGTGTTTGTTGTTAAACTTGCGGTTTAACTAAAATTATAGTAAGCACAGGTTTTACCCTACCAACATATGCAACACTCGTTTCACACATTGATAAAAAGAGACTATAAGGAAAAAAATAGTCATTAACAATGTGCCATGCTCAATAGCAAAATAAGAATATATTTTCCTGGGAGAATACACCAACCACAACGATGTTGTTTGAATTGACACAAAACATCCATGCAGATCAGCAGGTATATGCCAAAATAGATGACTCACCATATAAATAAATGTAGATCAAAAGCAACATCTACTCGACACAACGAGACACAAATCTATTTCCATGCAAATCCCTCCCCCATGTGCAATGCTAAAATTGCATATTCATCCTTACATTTTTTAGTCCTTCCAACAAGTCAACCTTTGTCAAAGAGGTTGATGTAAAAATCCATGAGCTTGAGAGTCCAATCCAAGAACCTTAAGGAACAAACAACAAGGAAAATTTCAAGGCTTGAATGTGATTCATTTACTCACATTGAAAAAAAATCCTTACATGCATATCTATGAAGATTTGAAATCATCACGTTGTAGGATGAAGCGGCCAGTAGTGGAACGCCTAACTTGGGGAGCTTCAATCCTCTTCCTTTGAGCTCAATTTTGAGTGCAGAGTAGCTAGCTCATTGCATTCGTCTTGCTATGAGGTTTCACAAAAATAATTTGTGAGTTTGTCGTCCGGATTTTGGATCCGAGAGTTACGGTACAATGTTTGAAATCCCGTGTATGAACATTGGGTTCCAAGGAGAATGCCCTCTAGGGACCAAAAGAGTATTGTGCATGCACCCACAGAGGCTTGAAACCATGCAAGGCCAATAAGGTGTCTCTATTTCAAATGATCTAGCCATTCAACTTCCACGTTTCCATGCTACTATTGGTCCCAAATTATCCAATAAGTGGAGTATGATCCATCATAGCACTAGGGGTCATAACGCTATTGTTTGAAATCACGTGTATGAAGATCGGGGACCAAGGAGAACGCCCTCTAGGGACCAAAAGAGTACAGTGCATCCATAGAGACTTGAAACCATGCCAAGCCAATAAGGTGTCTCTATTTCAAATGATCTAGCCACTCAACTTCTGCTTTTCCGTGCTACTATTGGTCCCCAATTATCCAATAAGTGGAGTGTGATCCGTCATAGCACTAGGGGTCATAACGCTACTGGCCCTTTTACCCTAAGCAACCCAATTTGAAAACAATCCCTTAATGGTCAAATAAAAGACATGGGTTTCATTGACATAAATGGAGATACCACTGTCCACTTAATATTCAAGGATTCTTGTTGTTGAATCATCCAAATAGATTTGGAAGGATTGTGCAATGCGTCACTTGGAAGTCGGAAAGAGGGCTTATCATGCATTTGAGAATATGTGCAATGCTGGAGAGATCAAGTGTTGGGCTCTCAAAAAGTACCTCTTTGACACATTGGTGACACCGGTGCTTCTTTATGGAGTGGAGGTGCGGGGTGGTAGCATTGGGAAGTCTACTTGGAAAGAGTTTGAGAATGTCCAAAAGCGTTTTCTCACCGTAACTTTCTCCAAGTCAAGACACAAACACCCTACATGCTCTTACTGCTTGAGTCCGGATCGCTTCCCATTGAGGTCTTGGGCATGCAAAGGGTTGTTGAGTACATGCTTAAGACACAACGTAGCCCTTTGTATCGACTTCCTAGAATCACATATGAAGCAAGTCAAAAGGTCCAAAAGACATGCAAGAGAAAAATACTAAGTTCGGGGTGGATGCTTGACATTGATAGCCATTTTTTCGGCTCTCTGTAATTGCCATAGTGAGTTATCTCACCCTATGAAATCACTCAAACACTGTGGTTACCCTCACCCTTTCACTGTATATAGGTGCGTGTGAGTTAGGGGACTTTTCCCATATCTTCATACTGAAATAAAAAACCCTCAATTAGCTAGTCATTGGGCTAGTTGAGCCAAAAAAATAATAAAAATAAAAAATATAAGTATATTATGGCCCATGCGTATGTAAATATTTCTTTGAATATAGGGCCTAAATAAAAGATTTTTTCATAATTATTTTGGTATTTATTTAAATATTTCTACCTAGGTGTGTGATATTTATGCTCTGTACATTGCCTCACCATTACCACAATTTTTCTTACCATTTTTCATACTCTTTATTCCATATAGAAATATTTTCATGTAAGCTTCTCTTATATTTGGTGTAAATCCACAACAACAAAAATCCAAAAAAACTAGTTTTATTTATGTGTATATTTTTTCACTATTGTGATTTTTCCCTTCCTACATCTATTTTGTTTTTTTTCTAAAAAATTAGAACACCAAAAATATTTATCTTTTTATGGTAGCCTCATAATGAGAGAGATTTCTTTTGACCCCTTTATATTTTTTCCACTTATATTATTTATATTTGACATGTACATATTTTTTAGACCCCTCAATATTTGATTTTCTTAGTTGTACTATTCACTCATATCATGATCTCAACAATATCTTCAATTATAGACCTACCAAATAAGGTCAAGGGTAGGTGGCATGCATACATGCACTATGGAGGGCTCACTCTTGGAGGTATTCAAAAGAATCATCCAAAGAAGGACCCCACAAGGACTTTGTGAGTGGAAAAAAACAGTCGGTTTTTCCAAATTTTTAAAGTTCACTTGCTCTCCGAATCTGAAAAGGTGATACAAACAAAAGTTGTAGCCCGTAGGCTGAACTTTCGCCTCAAATTTTTTCATATTTTTTTGAGCTACGAGCTGTGAGCTATGATTTTATTAGTGGACCCCAGTTTTCCCATGCTATGCAGCCACACTCTCTCTTCCACTTTATCATTTTCCTCTTTCACACACACTTCTCCACTCATCATCCCCACCTCTCTCACCACTCCTCTCTGCACCCTACTCACCTTCTCCTCAACCTTGAAGAATAAGAGAAACCATGGTGAACTCATACCTCCCACACACAATTCCATTCCAAAATTGACCACCTAGTCTCATTTTTCCTCCTCCAAATTACCCATATCTATCAAAAAACCACAAAATTCAGCCTCTTCTCTTAAAAGACAGCATCATGGTGGTTGATTACTCAGCTTCAATTACCTTGTCTCTCAAGGAAGGTCAAGAGTGGAGAAAAAATGTACCGTCAAAGCTAGTGGACCGTCAACAAGCATCAAAATTGGCCCTACTCAAGACACTTGGAGCATCAACCTTGTAAGAAATCCACCTTTTCTTACCTCTTAAGAGTTTTTCTTCTTTATTTGTATCCTACATGGATACTCCCATTGTAAATATCCAATTCCATTTGTAAATTAATACTAACTCTACTAACACTAACCCACTATGAAAAGTCCTATCACCTCCATTTCTCTCCTCTCTCTTTCCCCACCAACTTCTTGATAATTCCAAGCAAAAGAAATTAGGTAAATTGCCGAAAATCTAACCCAACCATGGTTAGAGGAGTAACCCTAGCCTTCAAAATTGCTATAAAAGGAGGGTGTAGCTAGCACCAAAAAAGGGAAGAAAGAGCACTAGGCTATAGCTTGAGAAGCCAAGCTCAACCTCTTGAGAAGGAGCTCTTGAGTGGAATCTCATTGGCATTAGGCATATGTATGTGTTTTATTAGGGGTGATTAGCAAGGGAAATCTATGCCATTGTAAGAGAGAGTGATCATTAAATTGAGAGTAGGAAATCTATCATTTCTCCTACTAGAGTAAGCCCAACATTTGCTGAATCAAGGAGGGTGAATTTGGACTAAGAATGGATACCTTGTCTCCCTTCCAACGTGAAGTCATGGACAATAATGATGTGTAAGTGTCTTGGTGTTTTATTTAAGTTCTTGATAGCTTGTCTTCGGGTATTGTTATCAATTTAGCCATAAATCCCACATGCTGTAAGAGGGCGACAGGGTGGAGAGGACTCCCCTGGCTTTAAGACAGTGATTGGGGTGGCTTTTTTCTTGTAATGTGTTGTGGTGTAATTTACTCAGGCTATGTTGAATAAATACTAATCTCACTTTGATTGGTCATGACAGATTTGTAAGAAGGCATTAGTGCAACAAGCACCCCCTTCCCCCTTCTCTCTCTTTCTTACATATATATATTTATGTTTGCTTGATCATTAACGATACACTTCAAAGCAGCCCGAGCACCATCTCTCTCTCTCTCTCTCTCTCGTGTTTTAGTGTGAGAGTGTTCCATTGGTGTCAGGGTTAGTGTAAATTCCTTGCTTGTTTGTGGGTTGCTCTAACGATTCTCCTCTTTTGCGTCCTAGTTCGCTCTTAAACTAGGTGGTGCCCCTTGTGTAGTTGGGATTTGGTTGTGGGTTTGTTGTTTTGGTTTGTGTTGTGTTGTGCCCCAGCCCCATTGAGAAGCACGGGAGCCTTGAAGGGTGTCTAGAGGTTGCTCTTCTTGTTGCTCGCCCCGGACCGCTTCAAATTGGTGCCCTCACTGAGGAACAGGCTTGTGTATGTTTTGTGAAGGCTCAACCTTTAGCATAACCAAGTAGCTTGCATGAATCACGAGAATTTGTATGATCCCTTCATTCCCATTGCAAGGCAAAAGGTACACATAATTGTTAGTACTAAGTTGCAATTTCAGCGAGTAATTCGTAGAATTTTAGGTCCTCTTAGGTTGGTAGAGATAAACGCATCAGAAAATCCTTTTATTTTGCCTCTCATTAGGTACGACCTTAGTTTGGACGTCTATATTTTTGTTTTGTTTTAAGAATTAGGTCATGCATAGACCATGGATAATGGCCCAGAAATACAGGTTTTTCCCTTTCATTTCACTCCACACATTAGAGTAAACATTGCAATTAGTAGAAAAATCCATTTTCAACAACGTATGGTATTCATGTTTGGTGCCCAAAGAGTAGGAGAAATTCTTGCGTCACCAAACCCTGTCATTCTACCTCTTATTGATTATCATAGGTCATTTGATGTGAATATTTTTATTTTGTTGTAGAATAGATTGCAATTTAGAAAATATTATTGTGTAAATCTTTTAAAGAAAGAAAAAACAAAAACGCGAAACTTTGAAATCAATTCAATGGAGAGCCAACGCCAAATGTCTGGATATCCTCTTTTCTTTGGAGAGCCTGGAGAGGATGTAGAATTATTTCTAGCGAATTTCAAGATGTCTTGCCGTATTAAGAGGATAGTAATTGATCAAGAACGTGTAGAAATGTTTGAGGTGGTCCTTAAGAAAGATGCTAGCACTTGGTTTGACTCTTTGCCTGAGGAAGTTAAAGGGAATTACACGGAAGTTTTGAATCGTTTCAAGAAATACTTCTTTGATCCCCAAAACACTCAAAAATTATGGCAAGACATTGTTTCTCATAAGCAAAAAGACTTACGTGACTACTACTTGTACAAGCAAGAGTTCCTACGTCTTTGGGCTCTATGGATACGAAATGTTGCTAACCCTGGTGATGGTGCAGAATTTCTAAAGAAGGAGAGGTTCATAGCGGGAATCTTTCCTGACCTTAAGGTAAAAGTTGAGGCGGGTGCACTTGCTACCTTTGATGCAGCTGAAACTAGGGCTGCTGAGAAATATAGGAAACTCAAGTGCTTAAGGGGGGAGGTTCCAATAGAAGGTCTTAGACCCAAAGGTAAGTCACAAGCATCAACATGTAAGGAGCTTCCTGAGGTAACGGCGGAAGTGATTGAGAAGTTAAATGAATCTTTAAGCAGCTTTTCAATTCACCTTGCACAAGCTGTAGGTCCAAAGGGACAAGCAAAGAAGTCTGAAGAGCGAGACCCACGACCTAGGAGAGTCTTGCAATGTTGGAATTGCGGTGAGTCTGGACATGGGATGTATAATTGTCCTTGGCCCCGTGGAGAGCCAGGGAGACCTAACTTGAATTACCCAGTGATGAATGCAGGAGAAGGAGTTGGTCAACAACCAAGGCTTCTACAAAGGCCAAATGGACCAAGACCACCTCCACAAGGGGTAGAAGGAGTTCCACCTTTGCCAGATCCAAATGTGCATGTGGTAGAGGTGACAAATTCAAGAGAGGTTGATATGGAAGCAAATGGCATTAAGCGTGGCCGAGGGAAAGGTAAGGAGAAAGAAGGAGTTACATCACAAAGTGACCATGGACGAGAAAAGAAGGCAAAGGAGACCAAGGAGGCTAAGAGGACTCGACGTCGTATCAACCTCCAAGACTTCCCTGTTGGACATGGAATGGCTCCATACAACCTGTTGGAAGACATGAGAGGTAAGGGTCCTGATATCTCATGGCCTCAATTTCTTGCATTATGTCCACAAGTTAGGAGGGATTTAACAAGGGCAATTAGCACTAGGAGAAAGGTGAAAGAGAGTGTGCCTGTTGTAAACATTGCACAAGTTGAAATGAATGAGGACATTACACCTGTGCTAGATTGTTACATAAAAGGGAGATTGGTTAGGAAAGGTCTAGTGGATGGGGGTGCACAAATTTGCATCATGACAGAGGGACTCATGCAAAAACTAGGCATGCACATCCATGAGACACCTGAAATTAAGGTCAAGATGGCAAACAATAGCAAGGCTAGGTGTGTAAGCATTTGTAAAAATGTTTTTGTGGAGGCCTTTGGCATTAAGAAGGCAGTGGATTTCTATGTCATGTCTACCAAAGGAAATGGTTACCCATTTATCCTAGGGAGACCATGGCTAATGAAAATGTGAGCTTTGCAGGATTGGGAGAGTGGAAAGCTAATTTGCAGGAACGACAATCATAAGAAGGTTGTCTTTGACATGAAGGAGCAACGCCAAGAGGAGCTCCATGAAGAATCATCTCAAAGTGAGACGGAAGAAGGTTGGACCGATAGCACTTCAGAAGAAGAAAGTAGCGGCAGCATTACTGAAGAGGAGTCTTCCATCGAAGTCATGGGGGTAAGGTTTAAGCCAAGCAACCAAGAGACCTCTTGTAATGGTTTGGAGGAGGTAGGTTCCCAAGAGAACCAAAAAGTGGAAGATGAAAGAATTCTAGAAGGTATGATATCTACAACACTTACAAAGGATGAAAGTGAGGAGTTCAAATGTGTGCTAAGGAAATTTCCTAGGCGTTTTGCTAAAGACTACACCGATGTGCGTGGAGTAGATGCTGTTCAACACGAAATTGAGTTGAAGCCAGAGGCCACATCTGAGTCTCAGAAGCTACGAAGGCTAGGAGTCATCAAGGAGCAGGCTTTACTCAAGGAGGTAAGAAAGCTTCTAGCAGCAGGTTTCATTTATCCAGTGGAGAATTCAAAGTGGGTCTCTCTTGTTGTTGTCACACCTAAGAAAAACGAAAAGTGGAGGGTGTGTGTGGATTACCGTCCACTCAATGAGGCAAAAAAAAGAGATCACTTTCCCCTCCCATTTCAGGATGAGATACTAAATGAGGTAGCTGGTCATGAGAAGTACACTGTGTGTGATGGCTACTCAGGCTACTTTCAAATAGGTATTGCATTGGAGGATCAATTGAAAACAACCTTTATCACTCCTTGGGGTTGTTATGCTTTTAGAGTCATGCCATTTGGTCTGACAAATGCTCCTGCAACATTCCAACGTTTCATGAACATTGTGTTTGAAGCATTCTTTGGAAAGTCAATTAGGGTGTTCATTGATGATTTCTGCATTTATAGCTCAAAATCATTGCATCTACAAAGGGTAGAAGAAGGTTTAAAGAAGCTCTACGACATGGGAGGTCAACTCAACCCCGACAAGTGCCACATAGGTGAGGATGAAGTGATCTTGCTCGGTCACAAGGTTTCCTATAAAGGCATTGAGGTGGATCCTTCAAAGGCAAAGGCTCTTATTGAGCTCCCATCACCGAAGAGTCTTAAGGAGGTCATCTCTTTCATTTAGAAGGTGAAGTATATGTCACGCTTCATTCACTTAGCCTCGGAGTTGCTTCATCCTTTGCAAAAGTTGACACAACAAGTAGAATTTGCATGGTCTGATGAGCTTGAAGAGTATTTTTGTAACATTAAAGTTATTTTGTCAGAGCTACCAACACTCATGCCTCCTTGTTGGGAGGAGTACACATTCTTTGTTAGCTCTAGTGTTGGAAGGGAAACAATTGGTGCTGTGTTGCTACAACAAGATCCCCACAGTACAAGGATGCGACCCATCTACTTTGCTAGTAGGGTCATGAATGCTTTGGAGAGAGACTACACAGAAGCAGAACTCATGATGCTTTCTCTCATGTTTGCGGTGAGAAAGTTTAGATCCTACCTGCTACCAAAACCTTTTGTAATTCTCACTGCAGAAAATTTGTTCCCTTGGGTGTCATCTCAAATGAATCTTAGTACTAGGATCTCAAAGTGGATTATGGAGTTGCAAGAGTTCCAATACTCTTTCAAGGTAGAAGCTAGTGTGCGTGCACAATTGGTAGGGATTCTCACTTATAGGGTACATGAGAAGGAAATTAAGGTGCCTCAAGTAAAGACCCTACCATTGCCACCACCAAAAAGTATTCCCAATGCTTTTACCTTGTTCTTTGATGGAGCTTTTCGACGAGCCACATGGAAAGCAGGGGGAGGGCTAGTGTTGCTCAACCGAAGTGGAGAGGTGGTCATGAAAGAGAAGGTCAATCTACCAGGTTCAACTAGCAACAATGAAGCAGAATACGACACACTACTTCATGGTTTGAAGATGTGCATTGGCCAAGGGATAAAACGTCTCATGGTAAAGGGAGATGCACTTCTCATTGTTAAACAGATTTTAGGCATTTGGGCATGCAAGAATGAAAGCTTAAGGAAAAAGTTCATGCCATTCGTAGGATGTTTAATCAGTTTGAAGAAGTGCAACTATATCATATTCTGAGGAAACAAAATGAAGATGCCGATTTACTTGCACAACAAGCAGTTACATGTGTTGAGAGAGAAGTGCAGGTCATCATGGTGGCAGCAGCTGTCAAGCAACCGAGATACCAAGGATTGGAGTCATTGGCTCCCATTATTGGCTACATTTTGGAGGGTGAGTTTCCACAAGACTTCACGAAGGCTCATAAGAGGAGACTCATGAAGAAGGAAAGTTTCTATCTCTTCCTAGAAGGCTCCCTCTATCAAAGAGGGAAGGATCAAGTGTGCAGAAGAGTACCAACTATCGAGGAAATTCCAGCCATTCTAAAAGGTTTGCATGAAGAGGCATGTGGTGGTCATTTTGCCCAAGAATCAACTGTGAAGAAGATTTTGCTTGCAGGGTATGTTTGGCCAAGCTTGCATGTGGATGTTCAACATTGGTGTAAAAGCTGTCACAATTGTCAGATAAATGGAAATAGAAGATTGATTTATGGTCCAAGGCAAATCGTGCTTGCGAATGGACCCTTTGAAAAGTGGGGCATTGATGCTATGGGTCCTCTGCCTAGGACAAAAAATGGTAAACTCTACATTCTAGTGGCTGTAAACTATATGGCTAGGTGGGTGGAAGCACAAATTGTGGCAAAGGTAAATGAGAGGACAGTGAGCAAATTCGTCTACACTCACATTTGTTGTAGATTTGGCACGCCTTTGGAGATTGTTTCTGATAATGGTCCAAGGTTTAGAAAGGGATTTCTCACAAAAGTCTGTGAAGAACTTCATATTCTACATCGTCACAGTACACCCTACTATCCCCAATCAAATGGTTTGGTAGAAAAAGCTAATGGTGTCATTGCAGGCATCATTAGAAAGATGGTGAAAAACAAGAAAAAGTTGTGGGATGACTTCTTGGATGGTGCCTTGTGGGCGTATCGAACCACATATAGGGAAGCCACGGAGTTCACACCAATGTCATGGCAAATCAACATTGGTTCATGGCAAATCAGCACAAGATGATCAAGAAGCATGGATGGATCGACTTCTTACCTTAGCTGAGCTTGAGTGGAAAAGAGAAGCAGCATACGAGTGCTATAAGAGGAAATCCACACAGACAAAGGAGAAGCTTGACAAGAAACTGAAGGACAAAGGCATCAATGAAGGAGATCTTGTGCTAAGGTATGACAATCGACTCGATAATCGTTTTGATGCCAAATTTGAAACAAGATGGCAGGGGCCATACATAGTCAAGAAGGCTTTCAATTCAAGTTACTATCAACTTATGGACTTGAATGGGAAAGAGCACTCCAGGAAGGTAAACGGCTATCGCTTGAAGCCTTACTTGAGTCGCCTTCTACCAAAGGATCTACCAGAGCAAAAGGCAACTATCTCATGTAAGTATTGTTCCATGAAGCATGAGTGTAACACAAACCAAAATTCCAAGGGGCCAAACAATGAAGATCTTGTCAAAGACTCTGAAGCACTCTCTTTGGAAAAGATTCTTTATGATGGTACATGAATATACCATCATCCTGGGGGAGGGCTAATGATAGCCATTTTTTCGGCTCTCTGTAATTGCCATAGTGAGTTATCTCACCCTATCAAATCACTCAAACACTGTGGTTACCCTCACCCTTTCACTGTATATAGGTGCGTGTGAGTTAGGGGACTTTTCCCATATCTCCTTACTGAAATAAAAAACCCTCAATTAGCTAGTCATTGGGCTAGTTGAGCCAAAAAAATAATAAAAATAAAAAATATAAGTATATTATGGCCCATGCATATGTAAATATTTCTTTGTATATAGGGCCTAAATAAAAGATTTTTTCATAATTATTTTGGTATTTATTTAAATATTTCTACCTAGGTGTGTGTTATTTATGCTCTGTACATTGCCTCACCATTACCACAATTTTTCTTACCATTTTTCATACTCTTTATTCCATATAGAAATATTTTCATGTAAGCTTCTCTTATATTTGGTGTAACTCCACCCCAACAAAAATCCAAAAAAACTAGTTTTATTTATGTGTATATTTTTTCACTATTGTGATTTTTCCCTTCCTACATCTATTTTGTTTTTTTTCTAAAAAATTAGAACACCAAAAATATTTATCTTTTTATGGTAGCCTCATAATGAGAGAGATTTCTTTTGACCCCTTTATATTTTTTCCACTTATATTATTTATATTTGACATGTACATATTTTTTAGACCCCTCAATATTTGATTTTCTTAGTTGTACTATTCACTCATATCATGATCTCAACAATATCTTCATTATAGACCTACCAAATAAGGTCAAGGGTAGGTGGCATGCATACATGCACTATGGAGGGCTCACTCTTGGAGGTATTCAAAAGAATCATCCAAAGAAGGACCCCACAAGGACTTTGTGCAGTGGAAAAAAATAGTCGGTTTTGCCGAATTTTTAAAGTTCACTTGCTCTCCGAATTTGAAAAGGTGATACAAACAAAAGTTGTAGCTCGTAGGCGGAACTTTTGCCTCAAATTTTTTCATATTTTTTTGAGCTACGAGCTGTGAGCTATGATTTAATTAGTGGACCCCAGTTTTCCCATGCTATGCAGCCACACTCTCTCTTCCACTTTATCATTTTTCTCTTTCACACACACTTCTCCACTCATCATCTCCACCTCTCTCACCACTCCTCTCTGCACCCTACTCACCTTCTCCTCAACCTTGAAGAATAATAGAAACCATGGTGAACTCATACCTCCCACACACAATTCCATTCCAAAATTGACCACCTAGTCTCATTTTTCCTCCTCCAAATTACCCATATCTATCAAAAAACCACAAAATTCAGCCTCTTCTCTTAAAAGACAGCATCATGGTGGTTGATTACTCAGCTTCAATTACCTTGTCTCTCAAGGAAGGTCAAGAGTGGAGAAAAAATGTACCGTCAAAGCTAGTGGACCGTCAACAAGCGTCAAAATTGGCCCTACTCAAGACACTTGGAGCATCAACCTTGTAAGAAATCCACCTTTTCTTACCTCTTAAGAGTTTTTCTTCCTTATTTGTATCCTACATGGATACTCCCATTGTAAATATCCAATTCCATTTGTAAATTAATACTAATTCTACTAACACTAACCCACTATGAAAAGTCCTATCACCTCCATTTCTCTCCTCTCTCTTTCCCCACCAACTTCTTGATAATTCCAAGCAAAAGAAATTAGGTAAATTGCTGAAAATCTAACCCAACCATGGTTAGAGGAGTAACCCTAGCCTTCAAAATTGCTATAAAAGGAGGGTGTAGCTAGCACAAAAAAGGGGAAGAAAGAGCACTAGGCTATAGCTTGAGAAGCCAAGCTCAACCTCTTGAGAAGGAGCTCTTGAGTGGAATCTCATTGGCATTAGGCATATGTACGTGTTGTATTAGGGGTGATTAGCAAGGGAACTCTATGCCATTGTAAGAGAGAGTGATCATTCAATTGAGAGTAAGAAATCTATCATTTCTCCTACTAGTGTAAGCCCAACATTTGCTGAATCAAGGAGGGTGAATTTGGACTAAGCATGGATACCGTGTCTCTCTTCCTACGTGAAGTCATGGACAATAATGATGTGTAAGTGTCTTGGTGTTTTATTTAAGTTCTTGATAGCTTGTCTCCGGTATTGTTATCAATTTAGCCATAAATCCCACATGCTGTAAGAGGGCGACAGGGTGGAGAGGACTCCCCTGGCCTTAAGACAGTGATTGGGGTGGTTTTTTTCTTGTGATGTGTTGTGGTGTAATTTACTCAGGCTATGTTGAACAAATACTAATCTCACTTTGATTGGTCATGACAGATTTGTAAGAAGGCATTAGTGCAACAAGCACCCCCTTCCCCCTTCTCTTTCTTTCTTACATATATATATTTATGTTTGCTTGATCATTAACGATACACTTCAAAGCAGCCCGAGCACCATCTCTCTCTCTCTCTCCCTCTCTCTCTCTCTCTCGTGTTTTAGTGTGAGAGTGTTCCATTGGTGTTAGGGTTAGTGTAAATTCCTTGCTTGTTTGTGGGTTGCTCTAACGATTCTCCTCTTTTGCATCCTAGTTCGCTCTTAAACTAGGTGGTGCCCCTTGTGTAGTTGGGATTTGGCTGTGGGTTTGTTGTTTTGGTTTGTGTTGTGTTGTGCCCCAGCCCCATTGAGCAGCACGGGAGCCTTGAAGGGTGTCTAGAGGTTGCTCTTCTTGTTGCCCGCCCCGGACCGCTTCAACATCAAGAAATGGTTTGGAAGATGGGATGCATGTCACTTGGTCAAGTAATTGTCGATCGACTCCCAAGTTAATGAGGCCTTCTTACAATGCCAATGTATCACAGCTTGGGAGAAATCCGGAGGTTCTCGCTTCAGCCATTACACCACACACATTGCCCCAAACTACAAATCTCTCTTCTTCTCCGAACGCGGTAACCGAACCCATCCCTACATCGTTGAGCCCATCCCATTGAGTGCAATCCGCACCATTACCTCCATTCGTCTTAGCTCCCATTCTCTACGCTGCGAGACAGGATGTTGGGGCATTGGCAAGGAGTCTCATCGACTTTGCACCTTATGCCCTCGTCAAGTGCGAGAGAGTGAGTACCACACACTACTTGAGTGCTCAGCTTTTGACCACATTAGGTCCTCTTTTCCCCATATATTCAGCCATGAGCTTTCCCTACATACCTTCCTCTCCCAACCACGATGTGGACTCTCCATTGTGACGCTCATTTCAGCCATTTTTGAGCATCGCGAGTCACTTATGACCTCCACTCACACCACTGACATGTTCATTTGGTCCCATAGGTCATATTTGACCTCCGAGGACAATAATAGAACTATCAATCTCTCTCTCTCTCTCTCTCTCTCTCTCTCTCTCTCTCTCTCTCTCTCTCTCTCTCTCTCTCTCTCTCTCTCTCTCTCTCTCTCTCTCTCTCTGGTGTGTGTGTGTGTGTGTGTGCGCGCGCGCGCTAATAAGAATAGGAAAATGGTATAACCTTCCTATCACCCAAGTGTGGTAAATTCATGCCATTTCCCTCTTGAACAAGAGGTCTTGAGTTCAACTCTCCTTGTTGGATAGATCATTAAGGTCTCTTGAGTTATTTTCCTATGACGTTAAACTTCTCTTCTTCTTCCTCTCTCTCTCTCTCTCTCTCTCTCTCTCTCTCTCTCTCTCGTGCACACGAGGCCTTAAATTTCTCATGCACCCTTAAATTTGTAATGTTTATGATGAAGTATTTGAACTTTTACAGGGCCTTGAAGATTGGTTCTTGACCCCTTTGCATTGTTATTAGAGATGATGAGTTACAGTTGAGGACAGTGGGGTGAAAGTCTTGCCTAAAAACAAAAAGGCCGAAAGCTCAGCCTTGAAAATCACAAGAGAATTGTAAGGCTAGCATTGCACAAGAAATGGAGGGGATAATCCATTATTTTGTTGAGCAGATTCTCTCCTCATTCATATAAGAAGACGAGCCAATGAGAAAAAGAAAGTCTAGAAAGATTTTCTTCTACGTTTGCTATGAGTTCCGATCACCATGAGAGTGCGACCTAGTACAAAGCATAACCCTAGCTAAAACCCACTTGTCCTATTGTGACTCAGCTCTTAAGAAACATTGTCTATGATGTCTCTAGCCATTGTCTTGGTATGGATGGCTCATGGCAGAAGTGTTGTGCCATGATTACTTACTATGAACTTTCTCAATTCAACTCACAAATAATCGTGGAGTGCAAGTTTTAATCTAAGAAATATTAACACAAATTTTATTTTAAAAAAATAGAGCCACATGGCCTCGTCCTTTAAAATTATATCCCATGATCATTCCATAATGCAAATTAGCACTGAATATAGTATGTTTGTATGGAAAGAAATTGTACCTAAGTTTTTCATTGTAGTTGTATCCTTGATTGTTTGGTTATAGTTTATTCAATGTCCAAACCTTGCAACATTGGAGAAAATAAGAGTTATCAAATTTCAACTTAGCCTCATGATCTCAAGCTCATGCTCAAGCTCGTATTGGTTCTCACTCTTATATCATCTTGGGTCTTAACTGTGTGTGTTTACACTACCTCATTCTCTATTTTAAGTCTATAAATGATCTTCTTGTGATTATCTCCTGTTTCTTGCATGGGATCTTCCCAGAGACAAATTACATCCTTTGGGATAGAATTAGCCAGGGTTCTTTTCTAATGCTCTCGTCACTCTCTCCTCTCTTTGGATGAAGTAGAATGTATCATTGGAGCTGTATCAAATGAGCCATTTGATTTTCATTGGTGACACATAAGTGGAGTACCTTGTTTGACCTCTATAGAAGTTTGTTTCATCCTCAATGAGCTCAATTTCAAGCTCTTTTGTGTTGATATTGTGATCTCTATGTGCATCATCATCATCATCACTACTAGTATATCCATTGTATCTATTTTTGTGATAATCATGGTGTCTAGGAGTCCATCGATCACCATCCATGTGGGTACAATCTCTTCTATAATAATTTTCTTTGTGATGATGTCTTTGAATTTATACCTTCTCTTAGGTGGATCATGCAAAATGCAATCTTCGTCATGGTGTCAGTAATCAATAATCTCTCCTACTATCTCCACCATCATATCTTTAGCAACTTCTTCCGTCGTACTGATTTTTGTGTTCACTTTGGTTGTCATGTCTACCATCACCACTATTTATGTGTTGTTCCTCTTCTTTCAACTTACCCTCGTGCTCAAGCTCATATTGGTTCTCCCTCTGTCATTGTGGGTCTTAATGCTACAAGTCCCTTCTATATTCATCCTATTTGTCATGGTATTTTTGGCTTTAAACCTTGTCTCATGTCAATCATGTCTACTATGATGATCTCTATCATTGTATTGATCATGTCTTCTATGATCTCCATCATCATCTTTTTTGCAACTTCTTCCCATCATGCCAATTTCATGTCGATCATTTCTACTATATATAATCTTCATCATTGTGTCAATCATGTCTACTTTGATATCCATCATCCTCTCTTTTGAAATATTTGACATTCTGCCACTAAAGCCCAATAAAAACCCCCCTTTACACATTTTGTGGATTGGAATAAAACTACCCTGGACCTCTTTCTTCAAAAACCTTTAACATTTTCTAAAAATCAAGTTTAAATGACCCACTTGTAAGTGTAAATTTGTAACATATATGATTCTATAATATACCCTCTTCTTGAGCATATGTAATACACCTACACACCTACAAGGTGCACACCTTGGGATTATACCAAGAAGAAATACTTGCTTCTTAAAAAAATTCACCTCAAATTTTGTACTATGAGAAGCATTGGTATGTGTTGTGGCTATGTGAAAGATTCAAGAAAAATATAACTCAGTAAATATGGCAGATAACATTTTCTTCAGATAGTATGGAATGGAATAAGAGGAGAGAGAAACCTTTCTAGTATACCTTTGATTGCTTGGTCAAGAGCAATAGAGAAATTTTTCTCTCTTTACCTCTATCTATGTCTCTGTCTCTTTCTAAAAATGCTCGCTCGATAGTTGCCTTGCTCAAAAATATTTGCTCGCCATATGGTAAGACTCGTTTAGTTTTTGGCTATGATTGACCCATCTTTTAGAAGCAAAAATTCACTTTGCATGATTGTTCATTGTATTTCATATTTTATTCATCCTTGTAAGCCTTTGATACTCATGACTTGTTTTATGTTTTGGAGCTCAACCTTTTTCCATGGATGTGTGTTCTACCATGTCACCGTGATTTGCTTCAGCAACACATGAGGACGTGCACCAAATTAGGAGGGGGGAATGTTACCAGCGGGGCTAAAACATGCTACACCAATTATGCACCAATCTAGGGATGTTATATTGTGCACAATATTTCCTATTCATTGTATAAGGTCTTGGGGTCAGTTAGGAGTTCCAAATTGTGTAAGCTTTAGGCCAAATGGCTTAACTTTATCCCATAGTTGAAGGGCTTGTTGAAGCTCAAAACTATAAAAGAGCCCTATGCTAAATGGGAAGTCATTCTTGGGTGAGCTCTCTTCTTTGTAGACTGGATGGTCATGAGGCTCATGATCTTTTCATGCCCATGTAGCTCTTGATTTCTAATTATCAATTTCACGTTCTTTCTTATTAGTCTTCTTTGTTTGGATTATGTGAAGTGAGATTATACTAGTGTGAGATTAGATCTATAATCCCTTTTTGAATTAATCTCTTCTATCCACACTTTTGGCCATGGTGTGTGAGGGCTATGCCTTCCTTGTCTTTCTCTCTCTATACAAGGTGTGTGGTTAGTGTGTGTGCACATGTAGTCAAATTGAGGGGATGGACCGGAATGGCCACACTAATCTGGAGTAGGTATGCTAACTGCATGCTTGTGTAGTTGTGTGATTAGGGCAATTGAGGTGAGGTTAATTTCATTCACATGATTGTGTGTAAGTGATTATTAATTAGGAATGTGTGGTTGATTAGAGGAAGCCCTTTCATGGATTCTCTCTATGATGGGTAGAAGGATCCCTTGAATCCTCTATTTTGATGCATCCTATGATGCTTGTGCCTCCAAGCGCTAACCGAGTTGCCAATCCACAAATTGATAATTTTTTGTGGGTTGCGATTAGGCCGTTGCCACAACACATCCCTACAATGGCTAATCCAAATAAGCCCCACGACACTCTCAAATTTGCTGCAAGAGGACCCACATGATGGCACATCAACACTCTGTTGCTATGTACCTGTGAGCCAATATGGCTATGGTAAAAAACTGAAAAAGATCAAATTTTGAACCACATAAGGCATACATCATTGTGCACTACAGATGTGTGTGTCAAAATGTTATCGTCAAATGCCGATGCCACAAGAGTCGATGCCGAGGCAATGCCAATGCCGATGCCAAATGTGATGCGGAGAGCGTATGCGTATGGGAAAAGTCGTCGGGCTGATTTGTGTATATGCCAAACTCAGCCCCTCTTCTCTCCGATGCTAATACCGAGAGAGAAAACGGTTGGGAAAGATGTGGATGCTAGGAGAAACACCGATTCTCTACTCTCACTTCTCTTCCTTGATGAGATATGTGTGTGTATGCACCTACACACACACTCTTCTTCCTCCCTGTAGCTTCTCTTTGCCACCAACATTGCATTCTGTCTAGCCCACACTAAACTCACCTGCACTCTAATGTCTAGCCTCAAAGCTTGTGCACACACGTCACTAGAGCCGGGAAGAACCTGGCGCTCTAATACCACTTGTGAGGCATGATATAGAGCGTGCAATTGTGTGTGCGCAGTGCGCTAGGAAAGAGGATGTAACACAGAGATATGGGTGGGGAGACTCCAAGAGTGAGCATCCCCTATACAATGTAACTATATCAATGTAGAGAAATTGGCCATGCACACATGGCGTGGGCGGCGGGGTAATATACGGAGGCCTTTGTTGTGATGAGACACCGAAGAGAAAAATGATTGATGAACAAGGAAAATATAGAGCACGCAGAGTGAATAGATAAAATAAAGAGTCTGTATGTATGTAAGAAGGCAATCATTACAAGAATAGCATAGCACATTTCACCACCCCCAAGCTATCTCAATCTCAATCTCAATCACATTGTCACTCTCACTATCAATCACAAATGCAATCTCAATCTCAATCTTGTGCACAATCTCAATCACAATCTCAATCTCTGGATGGCAACAACAATTGTAATCCACATTGCGAGAGGATCACAATCTCAATATCATGACGCCTTGCACAGATCCCGTTCCACTTTGTAGAGTAGATATCACATTGGTTTTTGCAACATCTACAAAATAGCCAAAAGAACATACTCGTGCAACCAATTCAACATGATAATAAAATTAAAAAACATAATTTTGTACCATCATAAAAGAGTACAATCACTTCTTGATTGGATCACACAAAAGAGATATTACTTGTGTATATCTGTTTGTAAGCTAACCTATTGCTGCTTGTAAGCTACCGTGTTGCTGCTGTCAATTTGTTTCTACCATAACTTTGTCATACAAAGTCAAAATATATACTTCCAGGTACTCAAAACGATGGAAACGGGTGAGGTCTACAATCTAGCATGGATAGAATTGCGAAAAACCTCTTCTTTCGGCTTAAAAAATTGCAACTTTTAGGTCGTGTATCATAAAAACTATATTTTGAGGTCTCCATGAGTTTTTCAACTTATTTTAAGCTTACCCGTGTATTTTAAGCTAAAAAACATAAAAATACAACATTGATATTAATGAAAACATCGATATTGACTACGTTTTTACTTTACTATGTAGAGCCCAACTATTTTTTATTTACTAATCTTTGTTAATTATGTATCTAGTGTGTTATTTGAAGAAGAGAATAAATTTTCTCTTTTAACATCTTAATATTCTCTATCTAATGAATTAGTCCACAATCTTTTAAATCGTTCAATAAAAAAATATGATCTATTACATTCTTTCTGACTTTAAGGATTTTCATAAATGAGTTCTATTACATTCTCCACCTATCAAAATTAACTCTGTCCTCAAAGTTAAAAGGAGTGATTTTCAGCATACAAAATATCGAAGTCAATACAAGAGGCATCTTTTAAAGGATACATCTTACCTAACCAAAACTTTAAGAGAAATTCTACTTCTATCTACCCAACTCTACAACCAAAATGATTTCTAGTTCAGTCCTTAAAATGACTATTTCCCGATCTCATATCTTTTGTTGAAACCAAGATTATCTCAAAAACAATATATTTTGACATTCATATAAAATTTGATGTTTCAGAGAGGAATTTACATACACACATAAGCAATCATTATAATACAAGTTACCCTTGTGCAAACAAAGTTTTCTCTCAAACATTCCTCTTACATGAGGATTTAGATAAGAGATAATGCTAGAGTAGAAACAATCATTATTCAACGCACATCAAACATAATCAATCAAATCACTACGTAGCACATAAATGATATTACATATCAGTCTATGACTCAGGCATTGGTGACCTTGTCTCAATCACACTCTCAATCCAAATATTTCAAATCAAAATCATACTCACATAATAGTTGAAGCCATCACTTCTACCTATTATTGAGTAATGGACGAGTGAAGATATATTTCTAACTAATTCTCAATCATGCATAGGATAGTTCAAATCATGCCCTCTCATTTAAAACACACCCTATTTTCTCTCCACTTGCATTAGATATAACCAAAGAAGTTTTCTCTAATTCTAGAATCCTAATAATAAAAATTTTAGTTCTTCTTCTTTCAGTGTTTCAAATATAGCTTGACATGCTTCAGATTATACAAATCCCTTATTTTTCTTGTTAGTTCAATTAGACGTCTCACAATCTTAGGAAAATTCTTAATATGTACTCTTTCATTTTGTGCTAGCCCAAAAATACTCCTCATATCTCTCATAGTTTTTTGGTATCGGCAATTTCTCATTTGCCTTGACCTTGTCAAAATTGATATGAATGCTCTCTTTAGAGATTACTTTTCTCATTTATACAATTATTTCCTTGGCAAAGAAACACTTACTCAATTTGGCATATACACAATTGATGTTCAAGTAGTACTTTAAGAGTTTTTTTAGAATGTAATTCATGATACTTTTCATTCTTAGATTTTTCTTTAAAAAATATAATCCAAAAACACCAAAATAAAGTCATCAAGATATGGATGAAATATATTGTTCATTAAACACATGGATATCATGGATGCATTAGTCAATAAAAAGCCAAAACTATAAACCTGAAGAATCCATATTGTGTACGAAAAGAAGTTTTGAAAATAACTCCTTTCTTGATTCTGATCTGGTGGTATCCAGATCAAAGGTCAAGCTTTGAAAACACTTATGCACTGCTAAGTTGATTTAAAAACTCATCATGTACAAAAGGTGATATTTATTTTGAATGGTTTGTTTATTAAGATTCCTCTAGTCAATGCACAACATATAAGTCACATTCTTCTTTCACTTAAAAAAAAACATGATTACCCCAAAGAGATACATTAGGTCTGATTAGCCCTTTCTTTAGCAAGTCGTTTAGTTGTAGATTTAGTTCCTTAAGTTTATCTATGTTGAACTTGTAAGGGGCCCGAAAGTACGGTTCAAATCCTAGATATAGATCTTTCCCATGGTCTAGTGATCTAGGAGAAGGCATATCTAGTAGGTCATCAGAAAACATATATTTGAACTCATTAAGAAGACTTTTACATACTCTGGATTTTCTCCTTTTCCCATTTTAGGTTCATCTTTTGATTCATTTGTAAAAATTATGAAGGTCTCACACCCTTAATTAAGTGACCTTATCAATTTCATGACCAAAACTAGATTTAGAATCTTTTTCTTCTCTATATATAGTGTACCTAACCCCATCAAAATACTTTAAGATTATATTTTCTTTTCTTTATAATCAATTTCATGGCCAAAACTAGATTTATAATTTCTTTCTTCTTTATATAGTGTACCTAACCACATGAAAATATTTTAAGATTATATTTTATTTTCTTTATAATCAATCAAAATGTGATTTTCAATTAGTTCTTTCGTAAAACTTTTATTACTAGTTAAGTCCACAAATCTTTCAATTTCTAAGTTTAATTTTTCAACGAATTCAGAGAACAAGAAGTAATGTGTACGACTCAAATCAAGTAAGAGATTTAATTTCAAATTTCTCTTTTTACCCATGAATTTGATCACAAAAGCTTTCAAATGATATACCAAAGACATAAAGCATCACAAAGAAGGGCTAGATTACATATCTTTATCATCCGTATCGCCAACAGTCTCCAATTGAGCCATCTTGATACGTATTGCATTATCGATGACTTTGCTTGGGCATTCAAAAATCTGGTGGTCTTGTTATCTATATTGAAAGCATAATCCAAATCTTTATGTTCTTCAATCTACACTTCTAAATATTTTTCTGTCTTTCTTATGTTGTCAACTCATTGAGCTTAGCCTTCTTGATTTCCGCTTCTCTCGCATCGGAGTCTTCATCATTGTCATCGGCTCTTTTCGGCTTCTTCTCCATTGATCATTTACCTCCACTTTTATCTTCTTCTTTCTTCAATCATTTCTTGTATTCTTTTATCAATGTCTTAGAATCAAAACTACTCTGATACCACTTGTGACGACACATGGGAGAGCGAAATAAATTGATGAACAAGGAAAATACAGAGTACGTAGAGTGAATAGATAAAATAAAGAGTTTTTATGGATGTAAGGTAATCATTACAAGAAGAGCAGAGCTCGCTTCACCACCCCCGAGCTATCTCAATCTCAATCTCAATCACACTCTCACTCTCAATCACAATCGCAATCTCATCTCAATCTTGTGCACAATCTCAATCTCAATCACAATCTCAATCTCTAGATGGCAACAAAAGTCATAATCCGCGTCGCAAGACGATCACAATCTCAATATCACGACAGCTTTCACAGATCCCGTTCCACTTTGTAGAGTAGATATCACATTGGCTTCTGCAACGTCTTTAAAAAGCCAAAAGAACATACTTGTGCAACCAATTCAACATGATAATCAAATTAAAAAACATAATTTTGCACCATCATAAAAGAGTACAATCACTTTTTGATTGTATCAAACAAAAGAGATATAACCTGTGTATACTGTTTGTAAGCTAACCTATTGCTGCTTGTAGGCTTCCCTCCTGTTGCTGTCAATTTGTTTCTGCCATAACTTTGGCATACAAACTCAGAATATAGACTTCCAGGTACTCAAAACGACGGAAGCAGGTCTGATCTACAACCTAGGGTAGATAAAATTGCGAAAAACCTCTTCTTTTGGCTTAAAATGCATTTTTTAAGGTCGTGGATCATAAAAAATATATTTTGAGGATTCCACAAATTTTTCAACTTATTTTAAAGCTTACCCATGTATTTTAAGCTAAAAAATATAAAAATACAACATTGATATTGATGAAAACATCAATTTTGACTACATTTCTACTTTATTGTGTAGAGCCAAGATATCTTTTATTCACTAATCTTTGTTAGTTATGTATCTAGTGTGTTATTTAAAAAGAAGAGAATATATTTACTCTTTCAACATCTTAATATTCTCTATCTAATGAATTACTCCACAATATTTTAAACCGTTCAATAAAAGAATATGGTCTATTAATTTTTTTTTTGAATTTAATAATTTTCATAATTGAGTCTTATTACATTGGCCACGAAAGAAGACAAAGTGAAATCTTGGAGAGATGATCTCCATGACAAGTCTTCCCTAGAAAATAGGAATACATAGCTAGCTACACATGGATCTTTGACTATCCACACAACCCGTATATTCTACATCTGTGTAACCCATTATAAATGCATTACTCTTCCCAAAGCCTGATCACTTGCTTGATATACTCTAAAGGTATCTCAAAACGTGCTTTAGTGCCTCCTAGCGCTTCCTACCAATATTTTCCATAAATCTACTAGCCACTCCCATTGCAAATGCAATGTTTGGTCGAGTGGCTACCATAGTGTACATGAGACTGCCTACTGCTAAAGAGTATGGCACCTTTGCCATCTCTACATTAGGGTACTCCTAGAGAGGTGCACTATGTAATCATGTTAATCATGTACCACGTGAGTTCAACAGGAGGGATTTTTCAATGCAAAAATGTTAAGCAAATTAACTGAGATTTATTAACAAAACATTTCATCTTTTAAGAAAATCCAAAAATAAGTAGTCATTTTATTCCTTCAAACTTTAGTAAGAAAGGGATTTTTCAAGTACCTCCACAAACACATGCTATATAGAGGGTTTTGAAAAGTGCACCCCTTGAGGGGTACTCAATGTAGCCTTTCTCCCTTGCATATGAAAACATTTCAAGGCCTTGTGGATATATGTTTCTTGAGACAACTTTAGTATCCACGTTTTCTATCCCTCTTGATACACATACCAACAAAGTGACTTGCATCTTTCAAACCCTTGATAGAGAAGTACGTACTATGTGGTTTCTTGAGACATCCGGGTAATGTTAACCCATGATGATACCATTATTATTTAGTGCATATATTTAGTCATGGGCCGGACATGTCGATCCAATAGGTTTATAGTAAAAGGATGGTGATCACCGATGAAAGATGCACAAGACCCACTTAGCATTGACTGACAAAATATGGGCGCCCGTATGTGAAAAGGACAACAAGCCCTAGATAAGACTGTAAACTAGGATTTTAAAACATTTTGAATGTGCAAGGTTTTCTCTTGCTTCACCTCTTCTTATTTGTCAGAGAGAGAGAGAGAGAGAGAGAGAGAGAGAGAGAGAGAGAGAGAGAGCGCATCGGCAAGCACATTGAGTCTCTCGGCGACAACATTGTAGGAGGTGCGTGACACACCGTTCTATAGATGTCGAGCTTGCTTGCATGTGTTAGGTTGTGTGCTTGTAGCCGTGCAGCTTGCACATGGCGCATAGCAAGTCCCTAACAATAGACATTTTTGGTGCCGCTCTGCCTGTAGCCTGCATACTGCATTGCTGAGGTTGATATTTCTTTTGTTTAGAGAGAAATGTTGGGAAAAGTGTGTGTGTGTGGTTGTTTTTTGCAGATCTGTGTTTTGCACATGCATTTTTAATTTTCTATCATTATAATTTTTTGCTTTAGGTCTGTATGTCTAGACAATGTATTTTTGCAAACATGATTTCTGTTGCATTTTTGTAAATCTACATTCCTGCAAATGTGAATTTTTGTAAATCTGCATTTTTTAACAAAACAAATAAAAGAAAAGGAGAAAAGCACCCAGAGTTTTTGAATGTGATATACATATATATAAATCATTCACTAAAAGAATGATCGCGATCATTCCCTCAACCCCAACCCCAACCCCGGCCCCAGCCCTAGACTTGGTCTCGGTCTCGGTCTTTGATATATATGTGTGTGTGTGTGAAGAGGAGGCCTCCATAGCTTCATTTCAAGTGAAGAAATAGAGTGGGATGTAGGCTTCACCCTTTCCTTCCACTAGCTTTCTTGGAATTTCTTCCTTTTGCCTAACACTCCCAACTAGAATTCGACCATTTTGGGGGTCAGGAGAGTTCTTGGTAGCCAAATCATGTGTTGTAAAGCACGCCATCCTATGAATGATACACTCATTTTTAGTTATCACATGACCTATTCCGTCTCACGCACATAAAAAGGGATTTAAAAAATACAAAATAACAAAACAAAAAAAACCCCAAGTAAAACAACCAAAATCTCTAGTGTGAGACCTCTTAAGTACTCATCACTCAACACTTTTAGTATACACGCCTCACATGTTCTTGCACTATGGACAAGTGCTAGAGTCCGATCCATTAGAGAGTGCCTCAAATTGCACAAGAACGCATTATCTGTTGAGATGTCGAGCTCTACATCTTGAGCTGGCATCCACTACGGGTCTTGGCCGCTTACGACATTTACTCACTGGCGTGTTAGGTGACCGACACGGAGGATCTCTGCCAGTGATTCTACAGTTGGACTACACTTATAGTGCCAGCCTAGTACGCTTCTAACGAGTTCACACTTAGTGACCGCATGTACATATGTGCTACTTTTCAGCTTTAGCACCAAGTCATTTTGTACTCTCTTTTCTGTAAAGAAGAAGAAGAAGCTTTCCATCTCTGTGTGCTTTGTGCTTGTCTTGTGTAGCTCTCTTGCATCCTCATTCTTTACATGGTATCAGAGCCTGGTGCAGGCAAGAGAGGCTAAGAGAGCAAGAGCATCACAATCCCTTCGTTCGCAATCCACGTACAAGTTTTTGAACAGGTCTCCAAAGTGCACTACACAGAGATTTATTGTACAAGTACAATGGTTGTATGTACGCTTGATTGTGGACACTCGTTGAGTGTAGGAAGCGTTACAGGTACCACGATAGCAGGTTCAGTAGATTTGCAGGTTTTTGCAGATTGCAGCTATTTTGTCTTAGTGCTTCAAGATGTCTGACGGTTTCAATCAGATTGTCACTGAGAAGCTTGAGAAAAATAACTACCCTGCATGGAAGTTCAGAATAACAAATTTCCTAAAAGGAAAAGGTTATTGGGACTATGTAGAAGGAGACAATGAAAAGGAACCAGAGATTCCCGAGGCAAATGCTACAACAGAACAAAGGAAATCTTTGAGGGACTGGCAACAAGGCCAGAGCAAAGTGATGTATTGGCTTTCAATGAGCATCACTGATGGCATGATGGGCTATCTACAGGATGCTGAAACCCCCGCCATTGCATGGAAAAACTTAGGCAGAGTGTTCAAGGTGAACACCAAGGCCAGGAAGCTTCAACTAAAGTCAGAGCTAAATCAGGTTAAGAGGAACAAGCTCTTAATCAATGATTATGCCTTGAAGATCAAGAGTATCATTGAGGCTCTTGGATCTATTAAAGTCTCAGTGGAAGACGATGACATTGTCCGTGCATGCTTGGATGGTCTAGGAGATGAGTATGTACATTTTAGGTCTTCCATGAATACAAGAGACGACATCCCCGTGTTCCAAGATTTGATTTCTATGCTTATTCTTGAGGAGAAGAACCTTGACACATCTTCTTCTCATGGCAGAAATAATTGTGAACAGGCCTTCTATTCTAACTCCAACAGAGGTAGAGGTAGAGGTCGTGGTTGAGGCCCAAGAGGTTGCAGGGGCCAATTTCAAGAAGTTCAATCAAATCAAAACAATACAGGTGGCAGGGTAAACCAGTCTCAAGGCAGGGGGAGTCAAAGAGGTCGTGGTGCAGGATCAAGCAGGCAGCAACATACTCGAGATAGCAGAGAATGTTGGACTTGTGGTGAAAGAGGTCACATGTCACGTGACTGTCCAAAGGGAAAAGCAAGTGGAAAGAGAGAACATGGCAACTATGCATCTACTAGCAGAGATGCAGATGACAGCAAAAACGAGCGCATGTTTGTTATGCAACATGTAATGAATACAATGACTGCAGAGAATTCCACCCAAGATGATGTTTGGTATGTGGATTCGGGTGCCTCTAATCACATGACGTCTCATGGAGAGTGGTTTAGAGATATGCGCAAACCAGATGTGTCAGGCTATGTGCAGACAAGAGATGACACAGCTCACCCCATTGCTCATGTAGGAGACATACCTCTAAATACGAAGAGTGGCAAATCAAAGTACTTAGCAGATGTACTTCATGTCCCAAACATTACAAAGAATTTTGTTTCTGTTGGACAAATGGTTGAGCAGGGTTTGTAGGTTCGTTTCAATCCGAATGGCTGTTATGTAGAAGATTTTCAGAATGGCTGTAAGCTGATCACAGAGGGCAAATGTGTGGGCAGAATGTTTACACTGAATTTAGACATGCCTGAGGTAAAATCTGCATTATTTGCACAGGGCACAGGTGTTGTGGCTGATGTTGACATTTGGCACAAACGCATTGGCCATGTCTATGAGCAGAGATTGCGCAGCATGCAATCAAAACAGATTGTAAAAGGTTTGCCCAAATTCAAGGTGGATGGTATGCATAAAGTGTGTGCAGCATGCCAGTTTGGAAAACAGTCAAAGGGCTCATTTCCACATGAGCGCAATGTATGTAAAAAGCCACTTGAGGTGGTGCACACAGATGTTTGGGGTCCAACCGATACTGCAAGTATACATGGTTGCAAGTATTATGTCTCTTTCATTGATGACCATACAAGGAAAGTATGGGTCTACTTCATGCGTAACAAAAGTGAAGTGTTTGGTCACTTTCAAGACTTCAAAGTCATGATTGAGAAGGAGACAGATATGCAAATCAAGACATTGAGGTCAGATGGAGGGGGAGAGTACTTCTCCAATGATTTTTTAGATTTTCTGCGAATGCATGGTATACGTAGGCATTTTACATGCAGATATACTCCACAAAAGAATGGGGTCGCAGAAAGGAAAAACAGGCACATTGCAGAGGTTGCACATGCATTGATGAATGAGAAGAACATGCCTCATCATTTCTGGGCTGAAGCCGTAAATACACATGTGTACATTATGAACAGGACACCTACAGCTGCGGTGCATGATGTAACACCTGAGGAAAAGTTTACAGGTACAAAGCCTGATTTGGCACACTTGAAAGTGTTTGGCTGCATAGCTTACGTGCATGTACCAGATGAGTTGCGTAGGAAATTGGATCCTAAAGCAGAGAAATGTATTCTTGTGGGATAGTCCCTTGAACAAAAGGGGTACAGGTGCTACAATCCTACTACACGAGAATTACGAGTGAGCAGAGATGTAGTCTTTGATGAGATGAGCAACTGTTACAGTAATGCACATGGCACTATTGGGGCTGATGTAAAATATGATGTGATTGTACAAAATGTGAGGCCATAGTCACAGGTTTTGAGTGGACCACAAGAGTCCTCTTCTCGTGGCTCTGTTGAGAAGCCATGGAATGGTAGACTACGTACGCAGGTTACTCCACCAGCAAGTACAGGGAACGTATCACGAAAAGGAAAGGAAAAGGTTGATGAGCCTCCCTTTATGGCTGATGCACCATCAGGTTTTTCACATGTAGACATGGATTCAGATGGTTCTGAACAAAGTCTTGATGAGGAATTTGGAATTCCGGCTGTCAGGACACCTGGTGTAAGGAAAGTACAAGAAGATGCTAGAGGGCAAAGGAGTGACCCAGGACCACGCAGATCTAATAGAGTCAGAAATCCAGTTCAGAAATTGACTTATGATGGGTATCTAGCGCATCACCAAGCCTACATGGCTAAGGTGATACAGGATGTGGAGCCCACATGTTTTGAGGATGCAGTTGGAAATGTGCATTGGGATGATGCAATGAATGAAGAGATGGTTGCATTGGAAGCAAACGACACATGGGAGTTGGTGCCATTGCCAAGTGGCAAGAAAGCTATTGGCTGTAAATGGGTGTATAAAACCAAGCATAAGGCTGATGGTAACATTGAGCGTCACAAGGCAAGGCTGGTCGCAAAGGGTTATGCACAGACGTATGGCATAGACTATGAGGAGACCTTTGCTCCAGTGGCAAAGATGACGACTGTGAGAGCTGTCATAGCAGTGGCTTCATCTAGAGGATGGATTATGCATCAAATGGATGTAAAGAATGCCTTCTTGAATGGTGAGTTGCAAGAGGAAGTGTATATGGATCAGCCACCTGGTTATGTCGATCCAGGTTACCCAGATTATGTATGCAGACTTCTCAAAGCTTTGTATGGTTTGAAGCAGGGCTCTAGAGCATGGTATGATAGGATTGCCAAGTATCTTGTCAGTATTGGTTTTAGGAGAGCTCATGCTGATCATTCACTCTATGTACGTGAGAGTGATGTGGGGATTGTGGTCATTACCATATATGTAGATGACCTTATTATTGTTGGTAAAAATGCTATGGAGATTGACCATGTGAAGGGTCTTCTCAAACATGAGTTTGAAATGAAAGATTTGGGAGAGTTGCGCTACTTTCTTGGCATTGAGGTGATCAGGACTCCATAGGGTGTATGGCTATCACAGAGACAGTATGCTTTGGACATGTTGTCAAAGTATGGTATGGCTGATTGTAAGCCAATTTCTATTCCCTTGGATGTGAATGCAAAGCTGAGTGCAGAGAAGGGTGATTTTGTTGAGGATGTCAACATGTACAGGAAGATTGTGGGTAGTCTAATCTACTTGACTATCACGAGGCCAGACTTGAGCTACACAGTAGGCTTGGAGAGTCAGTTCATGCAGCTTCCGAGGAAGCCACATTTGGATGGAGTACGACGCACACTTAGGTATGTGCAAGGGACTCTTGACTACGCATTGTTCTATGCAGCAGATGTGCCATTAGCATTGTATGGTATACATATACAGATTGGGCAGGTAGCATTGTTGATAGGAGATCTACCAGTGGCTTCATATTCTCTTTTGGGAGTGCTGCTGTTACTTGGAGCAGCAAAAAGCAGCCTACGATTGCTTTATCGAGCACAGAGGCCGAGTACAGAGGTGCAGCAGTTGCGACGTGCGAGGTAGCTTGGCTACGCACATTACTTGAGGACTTGGGAGTGCAGGTGGACCAGTAGATTGTCATCCATTGTGACAACCTCAGCAGCATGCAGTTGGCTAGGAACCCAGTGTTCCATGCCAGGACCAAACACATAGAGGTCCATTACCACTACGTTCGAGAGTGAGTGTTGGCGGGCGACATCGACTTGGTCTACGTTAGCACAGACGAGCAGATAGCGGATATCTTTACCAAGGCCCTCGGAGCTGAGAAGCTTCGACGTTTTCGGACTATGCTTGGACTTTGCGACATGTAGAGCTCGAGGGGGAGTGTTGAGATGTCGAGCTCTACATCTTGAGCTGGCATCCACTACGGGTCTTGGCCGCTTACGACATTTACTCACTGGCGCGTTAGGTGACCGACACGGAGGATCTCTGCCAGTGATTCTACAGCTGGACTACACTTATAGTGCCAGCCTAGTACGCTTCTAGCGAGTTCACACTTAGTGACCGCATGTACATATGTGCTACTTTTCAGCTTTAGCACCAAGTCATTTTGTACTCTCTTTTCTGTAAAGAAGAAGAAGAAGCTTTCCATCTCTGTGTGCTTTGTGCTTGTCTTGTGTAGCTCTCTTGCATCCTCATTCTTTACATTATCCACCCACGTTAGGTTCCGAGCCTTTGGCTGGAACCAAAGGTAGTGCAACTCAAGACCCTCATATCGCATCTAGTGACTCTTCCTCTGACTATGACATCATGGAGAGATATCCCACACAAAATCCTGAAATGTCAAGACATGCATGCCTTTGTCCCACGGAACGGGTCTAGAGTGTTCAGCCGCTTAAAAGAGACCTTTAGTCAAGCCACCCATTTAGAGCCCACAACTAGTGAAGTGAACGATGGCAATGGGGAAGTAGATTCACCTTTCACTTCTCATGTAGACCTTGTACTCCCCAAGGGTGCCCTGTTGACATCCTACCTACTCCGCTCATTAAAGACCCTATTGAGCCATCACCCCCTAAGGCTCTACTACCCGATGGTAGGAGTCTTGCCAAAGTGCAAGACATTGAACAATATAAGCAAGCAACAAGGGAGAGTGAAATTGAGAACCTACGAATGCTAGAACGAAGGCGAGCCATGAAAGAGAAGACCCCTATGAAAACAACCATGCCAGTTGAGCAATCGAGTGCTCCCAAGATAGCAATTAAGGAGGGTCAGGTGATGGGGATCCATAATGCTTCCACTTCAAGGGGAACCTCCAACACACCAAGCTTAGAGGGGATATTTCTTACAAAAAAATGGGAGTATGACCTATAAATTGAGATGTTGACCAACCTATACACAGGCTACACATATCCTGTGGGGTGGTTAGAGGTGGTACAATCCATGTTTGCGGCCACAAGTTTAGAGGAGCAACAATGGATGATCAGTGATGTCATCCATGGTGCCGTCCAATTAGGAGGCAAGACCAAGGAATTAACATTCCTTCGATGGGTCCTATGAGATTCTTGGATACGAGAAATGCCAAATGACCTACCCTATCACAAATGGAGACTCCTTGAGTGAGTCCCATTGACCCTTCATATGTTGTTTTTCCTGGAGTCTCGGTACCCTCTGAACCCACAAGAAATAGTTTCACATTCCCAAATTTAGCTCATATTTCCATCAAAGATCAATGGCTACTATGCCTGTTCCACCAAAAAGTACACCTTGGACCTCATATGTGAGTAAAGCACCGCTACATAGTAGCACAATTCCCACAACAATAATTACAAGTGTACATCAATCATGTGTACCTATGAACCCTCGTACCCATGTATCTCCCACACCCCCAATTGTTTTGATAGCCTACACTCTACAAACATCCTATCCACGTATACATTCTAGTGGGGCCATACCAGCTAGTATTAACATGTCATATCCTATGTCCGCTATGCCTAGGGCCACACATATGAACTTTGGGCCACCACATGGCACAACATTGTACCCAGCTTGGGATCCAAGGATCACGCGTATGCCTAACCCGATGCCAACCCCCATTCCACTTGCAACCCCAAGAGTGTTTGTCCCCACTATACCTGCTCACTGGGATGACTTGGAAACATTTGAAATTTGGGCCACCACATGGCACAACACCGTACCGAGCTTGGGACCCAAGGATCACCCGTATGCCTAACCCGATGCCAACCCCCATTCCACTTGCAATCTCAAAAGCATTTGTCCACACTATACCTGCTCACTTGGGTGACTTGGCAACATTTGAACTTTGGACCACCACATGGCACAACATTGTACCCAGCTTGGGACCCAAGGATCACCCGTATGACTAACTTGATGCCAACCCCCATTCCACTTGCAATCCCAAGATCGTCTATCTCCACTATACCTGCTCACTTGGGTGGCTTAGCAACATTTCCTCAAGCTATTGATCAGTCTTCTGCTCAAAATATGTGTAACACATCTGATAGAGATCCTAGAAGTAAGACAGTACAAGTGGCCAAGCTCATACAAAAATACAGTGGAGATGGGGATTCTAGAGAGCATATCAAAGTATTTGAACAAATATGCGATTCCCTAGGAGAACACAACGAACTACATAAGAGCAATGCTTTAATCGTGAATTTGAGTGGGAAGGCTGAGGATTAGTATAGGACCTTAAGGATGGAAGATAAAACGATGTACCCTACTCTTCAAAGATTGTTCCTAAAGGACTCATATATGAGAAGGAGTGCTTTGGGGTGTAGCATCTCAGCTGCAGAAAGCCCAACAAGAGGAAGAGGAAGAGTAATCAGTGAGAGACTTTATTAGTCTCTTGAAGCATTTGAATTCTTGTTGTAATCCAAATGAGTGATTTAATAGTAGCCAATTTCTCAATAGATTCATTAGGGGACTATGACATGAGGATATCTATAATAGCCTAGTCATTAGGGGTATCACCACTTGGGAAGCAGTCACACCGCCAATGCAATCCAATTGGAGGACAATTTTGATGCAAGGAGAAAGAGTGTCTGTTGAGCCTAAATATACTAGCTTTAAATCATCAAAGCATGAGCCAATGACCATAAAGCCTATTGTTAAAGATCCAAAGATATCTGAGATGACTTTAGCAAACCTTACCAAGGCCAGTCAGAAAGTCTTAGAGATAAGTGCCTCACAAAACAATCATATGTATCAAAGAAGGGAGCAACAATGGTGCTCAATTTTCTTTGGTCCACATATCACTAGTGAATGCCCTACATTTAGAGTAAAATCCAACGAGAATTGCAATGCATGTGGTAGGTACAATCACCAAGATAAGGATTGTATAATGTTCAAACGTATGATGGCAAATAGATCACCCTTTGCTTGGACGTATTCACTTCAAGTTTGTGCATTGATGTCTACCCCATCTATTAAACAGGTCTTGCTGCAAGGATTGCTGCCATTAGAGTTGTTTTGCCTAGGGCAGAACAAGCTCGTTGGGATGTAAAGGATGCGCAGGCTCATGCATTGATTGTGTTGTCTGTGAAGCACACCATTGTTCCTCACATTCGTTCATCAAAATCTGCAAAACAAGCTTGGGATATTCTAGCAGATCTTTATGCAAGCCACAATGAGGCTAAAATTTCTTTGCTACGTAAAGAGCTGGAATCAAAGAATATGCATGAGGAAGATGATATGGACACTTTCCTTGCTGGTGTCAAGGATATCAATGAGAAACTTATTTCTGAAGGTGAAGTCATTTCAGACAGTTCCCTTGTGCAGACTATTCTTGATGACCTTACCAGATTCATACCAGACTTTTGCTAGTACTCGGAGACTAATGGCCCAAGGAAATCCTGAAGTTGTCAAGTTTGATGGATTATGCACATTGCTGTTTGCAAGAGTCACTTTCCAAAAAAATTAGGACTAGACAGCATGGAGCTAAACAGGATTTATTACTTCTCAAAGAAAGGGTGGTAACAACAATGCATCCACTTCTTATGGTTCTACTGCGAGTGGCAAAACTTTTGTTCCTAACGCTTCTGCTGGCAGCAATTCGTTTGGAAATTTTGGTGATAAGAGAAAAAAGAAGATGTGTTGCCATTATTGTGGAGCTAATGATCATTTGATCAAGCAATGTCCTAAGTTGAAGGCCAAAGAGGCTAAGAAGAAAGAGGGTGGTTCCACTGCAAATGCTGGTTCCACTACAAATATAGCCATTTTTGAGTCTTCTATAAAAGGAGACTGTGATGTTGTTGTTGATGTAGAAGGGCCTTTTAGTGCAGAGTGCACTTACAATCTTGTTGTCCATGATGCATGCTTGCCAGTTGTTGCTGCAGATTCACATGTGTGGTATTTTGACAGTGGTGCTACAAAGCACATTACCTCACATCGTGAATTATTCACCTCTCCTGAGTCTGTCCCTCATGGGAATTCAGTCCCTTGTGCCAAAAACGCCTCTTATCCGGCTCAAGGAGTTGGAAAGATTGTGCTTACTGCTGCTGCAAATGGCAGTTCTTTCACACTTATTGATGCACTTTATGTACCTGGGATCAAGAAGAATCTTTTGTCTGTATCTGCACTTGCTAGACTTGGACTTGTAGTCAAATTTGTGGATGACAGATGTACAATTCATGATCTCAGTTTTGGTGATGAAATTGTTGCATATGGCCTTTGTGCCGTGGGCTGTATAAGCTCACTTTGTATGACAAGTGTGGACATAATTTTGCAAATGTAGTTGCAGATTCAAGGGCTATTTCATATGCAAAACTTTGGCATTCACGTTTTGGGCATCTGAATTTTGCAAGTTTGCTACGTTTGCAGAAATTTGATATGGTTGCTTCTTTGCCGCCTCCTGAAGCACCTATCAAAAATGTTTGTGAAGGATGTATTTTGGGTAAATGGAGCGTTCTAATTTTTCAAAGGATGGTTCAGTTAGGGACACATGCAGGTTGCAGCTTGTGCATAGTGATGTTTGTGGATCCATGCAAGTTCCGTCCTTGGGCAATTACCTGTACTTGGTGTCTTTCGTTGATGATTACTCAAGGCATGATGGGTATTTCCGCTTAAAACAAAGTCCAAAGTTTTTATGTGCTTCAAACAATTTATGGCTATGGCTAAAAATGTATCGAAATGTACTATGGGCACCCTCCGTTCTGATCGAGGGGGAGAGTATATGTCTCATGAATTTAATGCATTTTTGGCTAGTCGTGGGATAAAACATCAATGTACAGTGCCGTATACGCCTCAACAAAATGATGTTGCTTAGAGGAAAAATAGGCCTCTTACGGAAATGGCAAGATGTATGGTCAAGAGTCAAGCTTTACCACATTCGTTTTGGCTCGAGGCTGTCATGTGTGCCACTTATGTAGTCAACAGGTGTCCTGCAAAAGTTTTGCAGTCTATGACTCCATATGAAGCATGGCATGATAGAAAGCCATCTATTGAGCACATGCGTGTTTTTGGCTGTTTGGCTTATGGTTTAGTGCCACAAGTGCAGCACAAAAAATTGGATGATAAGATTGTCAAATGTATTTTTGTTGGTTATAGTGATGAAAGAAAAGGTTACAGGTTGTATCATCCGCGAGCAAAGCGTATTTTGGTTTCACGGGATGTAGTGTTTGTGGAAGATTCTATTCAGCCCTTGATGTCATGTCCTAGAGACACTAATGTAAGCTCACAGGAAATTTATGACACTTGGTTGCCTCTTTTTAGTGGTGGAAGTTCGAATGTAAACTCCAATGAGGCAAATGTACAGCCTATGGGGGTTTCCAAAAATGTTATAGATCAGCCTATTTTACTGATGCAGATGTACATGATGTACTTGATGAGGAAAGGGATGAAAATGAGCAAGCTAGTCATACTCGTTCAGGCTCTCGCCATGCATCTTATGCATCAGATTGTTATGCTTTGGCTCTGTCTAGCTTACATGATGTTGAGGAAACTCTATCTTTTAATGAAGCTCAAAATTCAAAAAATTGGATGGCTACCATGCAATCAGAATATGATGCACTTATAGAAACTGACACATGAACTTTATGTGATTTTCCTCTTGGAAAAAAGGCCATTGGTACAAAGAGGGTTTACAAGTTGAAACGCAAGATGGATGGTGAGATCGATCGCCATAAGGCTCGACTTGTTGCAAAGGGTTATGCATAGCAAAAAGGCATAGATTATGAAGAGACCTTTGCTCCCACTGTTTTCTATGTGCATTGGTAGCTCATTTTGGTTGGGATGTACATCAATCAGACATTGTTACTGCTTTCTTGAATGGTGACATATTTGAGGAAGTTTATGTAACACAGCCTCGCGGTTTTGTCAAGAAAGGACAAGAGGACAAAGTGTGCAAATGTAACAAGGCTTTGTATGGGTTGAAGCAATCTCCTCGTGCTTGGTATGAGGAAGCTGACACTCATTTGGTCAAACAAGGCTTTCGTAACAGTCCAACAGAAAGCACATTGTATGTAAAGCGTGAGGGTGATGTACTTCTCATTGTGGTTCTTTATGTAGATGATTTGCTGATCACTGGACCGAATAAGAGACATATTGCTGAATTTAAGGCTAATTTGAATGCTACTTTCATGATGAAAGATTTGGGGCTGTTGCATCATTACTTGGGCATATAGTTTAAGCAGTGTGATGGTGGTATTGCCTTGTGTCAGAAAAGTTACATAGAGACATTGCTATGTAAGTTTGAACTTGAGGATTACAAACCTATTACCACTCCCATGGAAACGGGTTTGAAATTGGGTCTACATGATGTTGGTGATCCTGTAGATGTCACTCTTTACCAAACTATTGTTGGATGCCTCATTTATGTATGCAACACAAGGCCAGATATTCAGTTTGCAATCTCACAGGTCAACAAATTTATGCATAGCCCAGGGTCTAAGCATTGGCAGGCTGTCAAGAGGATTTTTTGCTACCTTAGTGGAACTTTACATCTTGGCTTGTTTTATCCCAAGGGGATATCATTGCCGCCAGACTTACATGCTTTTTTGGACTCAAATTGGGCTAGTTGTTTTGACACGCGAGTGTCCACAAGTGGTTTTTGTTTCATGCTTGGAAGTTCATGTATATCATGGTTGAGCAAGAAGCAACCTATTGTGGCCACTTCGAGTTGTGTGGCTAGTAGAGCAGGGTTGTCTTCACAGCTACGATTGAGTGTGTATGGCTCAGACACCTTATGGCTGATTTGGGTGTTGAACAAGACACTGCCAACACTATCTACATTGACAGCCAGAGTGCATTGGCAGTTGTGAGGAACCCAATTTTTCATGCTCGCACAAAGCACATTGAGATGCGTTACTACTATGTCAAGGAGAGGCTCTCAGCAGGAGAGATCAGCTTGGCTTAATTGCCAACACAGTACAACCTTGCAAATCTTTTCACAAAGGCATTGTCCCGTGATAATCTTGAAGCTTTCTGCAAAGCTTTGGGCTTACTCCCCTTTGTGGACTGATCATGTCCTGAGGGCATGGCACTTCCCTTTACTCATGTGCCAGCTCCCATTCACCGCATCACTCCAGGGGCAATTTGTTACCATATACATGTGATAGTGATGTGTGTGAACACACTAGGACCATCGGGGCATTTTTTTCCTCTTTAGGAGGTTTTTCCCCCCAAACATTGTATATATACCCATCACTCTAGGCCTATCTATCTTTCCATTTCACACTAAGTAACACACTCTCTATTGTGTGCCTTGAGCTTCCTTCATCTTCTCCAAGCTGTGTGTGTTTCTCTGCAACCCTAATTTCAACAATTAATTGTACACCATTCAACATGGTATATGGCCAAGAAACAAATTTACCATGGGAGTTTTCCATTCCTAGTCTCTGGGTAGATTCACAAGAAGGTTGGGATGGTAACCCTTTAGTTGAGCGTTTATATATCCTTGAGAGACTAGATGAAGAGAGGCAATTGGCTATGCAAAACGCAGGCAAAAGAAATGGTTTGATTGTTATTTAAAGAAGAAGGATATCAAGGTTGGAGATAAAGTTCTTATGTATGGAGTGTGTAACGAGAAGAAAAAGTTGAAATATACGAGAAAAGGACCATACAGAGTATGCAAAAGCACCCCACAAGGTACCATTCATGTGGAAACTCTTGATGGAGTGAAAACCATTGGATTCCTCAATGGGAGTAAATTTAAAAAATACTAAGATCCTTTAGTCCAAGAGGAGCTACATGTCATTCATCAGAAGAAGGCATCCAAGGAACAAGAAGGATTGAAAAAGATACAAGTTCAAGCCGAGGCTCAAGAGTGACAACAACACACTAGGTGTCAATGAGAGGCCAAACTTGGAGTTACACATGAATTTCAAGTTGAATCAGAGGATGATTTGAAAGATTCTGACCCACCTCTACGATAACCCATTGAGTTAAATAGAATCTATGGGAAAGTGGTATGTAACGCTTTATTGGACACAGGAACTAAACATAATCTGTTATCCTATGGAGTGTGGTGTTAGTTAGGAAAACCATATTTATCCAAAAGTACCATCCAAGTCAAGGGTATTAACAAGAAGAACACTATTGTCTTTGGAATCTTGCACACTCATGTTACTTATGACAACGGGACCGTGACCCAAAGATTTTTTGTAAATTGTCATGCCTGCAGGTGCTATGGAGGGCAACATAAACCCGGGATGTAAGTGGATGTCTACAGCCAAGTGTACTATTAATTGAGGAACAGGGAGTATCATGCCTAGCCTTAGCAATGCCACCTGGTCTTTATAATATCCTCTTCCCTTGATTCCATAAGTGATAACAAATAGGTCGGTTAGGGGTCTAGATTTTGTTTTAGCTTGTTTTCCAAGAGTTTTGGTCTTTTCTCACTGACATACCTCCTCGAGGTATAGTGCCTTGTTGGTTGATATTGTTGTGTAGAACTTATATGGATCTCCATTGACATCACTTAGGACATCTGCTTCGATGAAATGAAAAACATCATACCTCTAGGTGTACTACTCTCCGTGGTTCATGATGGTGGATATTTATACTTGTTGATTGTGGTTTTCCATGATTTGACTAAATGCATTTAGCTATGTTCTGTTATCTTCCATTATAGCTATATAAATTTGTCTTTTCTTAGGTTGATGAACTATAGTCTTATGGATGATCCTTGAGGTTAGGAGGCCCTGACTTCTGGTTAACTCATTTACTGGACCACTAGTCCTAGTTGGTAAAATTATCAAGGTGTTTGAGACCTTAGGAATGTTCTAGGCATAGAGAAGCTTGCTCACTTCAACAACAAATGACACTAGTGAGAATACAAAGTACACGGAAGAAAAAAGAAAAATTACCACAAAGGTAAAATCTTAAGTTGAAAAAGAAATTCCGACTTGATTTGGCATCTCACTCACATATATGGTCAATGGTACTAGAGCCCTAGAGGTTCCCAGTGTGGGTGCTTTTCTTTGAAAAGAAAAAATCCCCATACATACAAAATAAGCACACAAAACAATTTTGAAAATTAAAAAAAAAAGAAAAAGAAAAAAATGATGACATGGAAAAGACTTTCATTAAGCTTAAAGTGAAAAATTCAAGCTCTTGTTTGGAGTTGTGAGAGTGAGTTGGCTAATCATAGGCACAGTTAGGGAATTTAGTATTTTGGTCATATTCCTTACTTTGCTACTACTAGAGTAGTTGTTTTAACCTTAGTCATACCTACCTAATTGATAGATTCATCCATAAGCCCAAAACTCTTGATTGATTAATTTCATTAAATGAAATCTTTTCATCCTTAATGGAAGTGTAGCATTTCATAATTATTTTCAATTACTCATGTTCTCATGTACTTTATATTTCCCTCATGCTTTATTGTATAGTCCCGCTTGCATACTCTCACAGTGAATTTGTTGTGTAAACAATCTATCCTAGATGCTCTACCACCTTGACGAACGAGCTTCACCTCACTAGATTTCGAGGGCAGAATCTATGTCAGGAAGGGGGGCATGTTAACCCATGATGCCGCCATTATTCTTAAGTGCACATGTTTAGTCATGAGCCGGTCTTGTTGATCCAAGAGGTTTGTAGTAAACGGTTGGTGATCACCGCCGATGAAAGACACACCAGACCCTTTTAGAACTAACTCTGACAAAATATGGGTTCCCATATGTGAAAAGGACAACAAGCCCTCTAGATAAGGCTGTAAACTAGGGTTTTCAAACATTCTCAACGTGAAAGCTTTGCTCTTAGTTCACCTATTCTTGCTTGTGTGTGTGTGTGTGTGTGTGTGTGTGTGTGTGTGTGTGTGTGTGAGAGAGAGAGAGAGAGAGAGAGAGAGCAACCAAACATGGGCAAGCATGGTGACACGGAGAAGGACGAGCGGCAACAGGGAGGCTTATTCTTCTCTACGTGCACACAAAGTCTCTTGATGGGAGCATTGTAGGAGGTAAGTGACACACCTTCCTATAGACGTAGAGATTGTTTTCATCTATCAGGTTGTGTGCTTGTAGCCCTGCAGCTTGCACACAACACATACCAAGTCCCTAGGAGTAGACATGTAATGAGCATGTCATCTTATGAATGCTATGAAATATAATCCCCCCTAGAGATGTATCAACTATGGACCACATAGATCACTATGTACGAAGTCTAGAGGATTCCCTAACTCTTTATCCTATGCAAAAATGGTAGCCATAGTCTATTTTACATAAAGTCAATGATTACAAAAGTAAACTCAATATAGTTTAAGACAAGTAGCTTTCATTCCTTTCTAAATCATATAACCTAGCTGGCTATGCCACAAATCAATACAAGGAATCTCAACAACAAAAATGGAATTCTCTTTCATAGAAGATCCATATAAAGAGTACAATGAATCAAATGTTTGGCCTTTCAATATGACCAAATTTCCCTTGTGAATCATTCACCAAGAACCATTTCCGAATGCAAGAGATAATTTTTCATGACCAGCAAGAGGCACAACAAAACATACACAAAAATTCTTATGCAACCACACACATAAAATGGAGCAATAAAGATATAGAGCAAAGGGGAGAGAGAAAAGTGGATCTTGTATAGTACCTGGTTTGAAACTTGCAAAGAGGTGATGTTTGTTATAACACTATCACAGAGCTTGCATAAAATAGACCAATGCTTAGTGGATGCTAAACATTGTCATCACACACACATTGTCTTTGGGTTGTGGGACACCTCTCACCACGATACCCTCTTACAATGGACATTGAATTAGGCAATGAAAACACACTAAAATTATTTATCTACAAGGTTAATTGACACAATTGTAAGATACCATTTACCTTGAATTTTCCAAAGCACGCTAGACAAGTGGAAGGACAAAGTTTCAAAAGCCAAAACATGCCTTTGAAGCACCAAAATCTCAACTTGTTGATAGCAAAAGAGCATGTACAATAGTGGTTTTGAGATATGACACTCACACTCGCTCATTTATAATGTGTAGCATCAAGCTTCCCTTGCACTAAGTGTGAAGCTCACAAAGTGGTCAGTACACCTAAGTCTCTCCTCATGCATAAAGGGTTGGGGTGCTATGTGAGAGATAATTTATAAAGAAGGAGATATGTCTATTTATAGGTTGGAGACCCCTCATTAAGGTTATTGATAATCTTATTTACAAGCTGATAGATCGAGTTTTTTTTTTAATATCAAAATATGGCGTACCTTCTTTGTTTTCTTGAGTCATGAATGGACGCGCGAGAGAGAGAGAGAGAGAGAGAGAGAGAGAGAGAGAGAGAGAGAGAGAGAGAGAGAAGAGAGAAAATATTTACTATATGTACATGTCTTGAGGTGAGGTGCCTTTTAAGGTTAGGTCGATGAATTTTTCTGTTAGTAGATTAGTAGTTAGTGTTAGTAATCACTAAAAAAAGTCTAATGATATATTTACTACTTGAGTTGAATGGTTGAAGGAATATGGGTGGATGGTCTTGAAGCCTTGAAGAAGATGGGTGAATGAAGTGAGTGAATCCTTGAGATATTGAATCCTTGAAGACACTTGGACTCACCCTTCTATAGATCGTCAAAAATGACCCAGTCTTTTCTTCTTCCTCCTTTTCTTTACATCGCCACCTCTAATGCTAATCACCGCGATGAAAATGAGGATTTTGGTTGATGAGAGACCCTAGTTGTATAGGTCAAGCATGGTTGATATGCAAAATTTTTCTGCTTTTTAAGAAGAGATAAAATGGAATTGTAATTTGGAAGTAATAGAGAGAGACATCGAGATGGTGTATGTATATAGAAGTTCATATGAGAGATATGGAAATGAGAGTTGAGGGTGAGAGGAGCCATGGGAGGTACATGTTTAAGTGAGGGACGTAGAGGAATGTGTGTGTGTGTGTGTGGAAGTGTGGAAGTGTGAAAATATGAGACGTAGAGGAATGTGTGTGTGTGTGTGTGTGTGTGTGTGGAAGTGTGAAAATATGAGAGAAGACTTGGATGGCTCGTTATGTGAGAGTATGAACATACTAGGGGCCACCAAAAAATCATATCTCAAAATCACGAGCTTCAAAATTCATGAAACAATTTGAGAATATTGTTCAACTTGTGGGATACATTTGTTATGTTGACCACTTTTGCAAAATTGGACTACAAGTGGGTGCTAAAAATTTCACCAAAATACGTGTTTTTCCTCACTACCATGAAAAGTCTTTAGTGGCCCTCTTTTTGTTGAATTTTCATAAGGCTCCAAGAGTGAGGCCCTCTTTGCATGAGAGCTCATGAGAGCATGATCTAATCGCTTCCTAAGGGTTTAAAAACATGCATGGATAATGACTATTCTCAAATATCAAATATATACATGATGAAAAAAACAAGTTAATCCATAAACTATTCTTGGAATCTAGAATGATACCTCTATATAAATATAAAATGAAAAATAAAAGATATAAAAGTATAAGGACATTAAGTGAATATTTTCTCATTTGTATTTATTGAAATCATTTTATTCACTTGAAGTGAGAGAAAAAGCATGTAGAAAATACTTATCTATAGCAAAAAGAAAACACTAAAAAGTATTTATGTGCATTTTTCTTAAAGTCTGTTCACACAAATTTGTAAGAAGCTTGCATGAATATGTCTATTTATAAAATAGGGGATATGCACAATGGTAAGAGAAATTAGGATAGCGGTGAGTCAATATACGTAGCATACTTATGCAAATAATGTATACCTAGATGTAAATATTAAAAAAATACCAAAATAATAATATTAAGAAAACACCTATATTTAGACCCTCCATATAATAAAATACATACACATAAATGGGCCATAATATATTTATAACTATATTTATTTTTTTGTCTCAATTACCATAGTGGCTAGCTAGTTGGGGGTTTACAAGGAGATATGGAGAAAGTCTCCTAACTCACACGACACCTATGTAAAATTAAAAAGTGAGATAGACATAGTGTTCAGGTAGTTTTTCTTGGGTCAGGTAGCTCACTATGGCAAATACAGATAGCCAAAAAACAGCTACTATCAAAGAGTACTCGCGAGCCACATCAAAACTAAAAATGCTTATACTTATTTAAAAGAGCAAGAGACAAGGAACACAATGTAGTTATTGATATTCAATTTGGATTACCATAGTATAAGATAAATGAGCTACAAGTTGCAAAAGCTAAGTAGCCGCTTGACAGTTGTACAATAGAAACACTCTATTACCAAAGATAATATCCGTTTAAACTAAAGCTTTTGGCTTATATATGTAGGGGCTTTCAAATGGTATGTGCATCTGTCATATGTGTCGGATCTAGGGACTTACCGAGCACCATATGAGAGCCACAGATGGGTGCAAGCACACAACCAAGCTAACCTAGCAAGCTCAAAGAGAGCAAGGGTGTGTCACTCATTGCTCTATGCTCGCCGCTATGAAGGAATACTCACCGACCGCGAAGAAGAGGAATCCGCCATCTCCGCACTCAACCGCCTTGTCGTTGCCAATGCCGCGGCAATTCTCAATCGCGTACACACACATACACATACACACACATACACATACACACACACACACACACACACACACACACACACACACACACACACACACACACACACACACACACACACACACACACACACACACAAACACACACACACACACACACGCACGCACGCACGCACACACACACACACACACACACACACACACACACACACACACAAACTTGAAGGTGCCGCAAGAAGCGTGTGCGAGTGCAAGTACGAGAGAGAGAGAGAGAGAGAGAGAGAGAGAGAGAGAGAGAGAGAGAGAGAGAGAGAGAGAGAGAGAGAGAGAGAGAGAGAGAGAGAGAGACCTTCTTTGGGTGGAGCGCACAGCAACGTTATCCTATTGCAACTCCTTATTCTGTTTTATTAAAGAATAAGTGTATAATGGTTATGTTAGTAGATGGGTTAGTAGTAAGTGGGATATCCGGCCAGTTGTCCTGAATCCCAACAAATTTCCACTTGAAGGCCAACACAGCCAAGTGACCTGGTATGTACAACCGTGAAGAAATCTAGTGGCTTCAACCTATAACCATCAACTCACTGCAATGTGTAAACCACTCCAAAGCTAATCCTTTTGTCAAAGCATCTGTTGGGTTGTTGTTAGTGTGTAACTTGACCAAATCAATGAGCTTTTTGGCCAAGAAATCTGTCACTCACGAGATGATACCTCACTTCAATGTGTTTCAATCTGGAGTGAAACACGCAATTCCTTGCCAATCCAAGAGCACTTTGACTATCACAATATATCACTAGAGTCTCATCAATGCCAATATTTTTGACCAAGCGAGATAACCATACAGTCTCTTTACTTACATCCGACAATGCAACGTACTCTGCTTCCGTAGTGGAAGACGACGTACAATCTTGAAGACATGACCTCCAAGATACTGCTGCTCTAGAAAATATGAAGACATAGCCAGTTGTCCATTTGCTATTGTTGACACAACCCGCATAGTCGACATCCGCATAACCCACGATGGATGCATCACTGTTACCGAAGTGTAAACACCTGCTGATCGTACCTTTGAGGTACCTAAGAATGTGCTTCACTGCTTCCCAATGCTTGCTACCAGGATTTGTGGTATATCGGCTCACCACTCCCACTGCAAAAGCAATGTCTGGTCTTGTGGCCACCATAGCATACATGAGACTAGACACTACCAAAGAATATGGTACCTTAGCCATTTCAGCTTGCTTAGCATCAGATTTGGGTGCATCTTCCTTTTGCTGAGTTTCAAGAATGCCTGCATTGGGGTACTAAATGCTTTCCCCCCAGCATATTGAAACGCTGCAAAACTTTATGTTTCTTGAGATAACTCAAGAATATGACATTTGCGATCTCTTTTGATTTGCATGCCAAGAAAGTGTGTAGCATCCCCCAAATCTTTCATTGCAAAATTATTGCTAAGTGTTTTCTTCAAGTTGGCAATTTTTGCAATGGATTTCTCGGCGAGATAAGCATGTCATCAACATACAAAACTAGAATGATCATCGAGCCATCATTTAGCTTTCTTATGTACAAGCAGTGATCCTCTTCGCTCCTTTTATATCCTTGAGACCTCATACATGCATCAAATTTATGATACACTACCTTGAACCCGGCTTTAAGCCATAAAGTGCCCTTTTGAGCTTACATACTAGCTCCTCACGAGATGCATTCTCCTGAACAAACCCTTCAGGCTGCTGCATGTAAACATCCTCATCAAGATCCCTGTGAAGAGATGTTGTCTTCACATCCATTTGGACAAGTTCCATGTCCTCAATTGCTACACGACCAAGTATGGTTCTATGTGTTGTCATCTTGACCACAGGCGAGAAGATTTCATCAAAATCGACTCCCTTTTGCTGTTTGAACCCTTTGGCTACAAATCTAGCCTTGTACTTTCGATTTGTATCACCTGAGGTAAATTTCTTCTTGTAAACCCATTTGCAAGGTAAAGCTTTCGCATCATTTGGCAGTTCTACCAAGTCCCAAGTGTCATTAGCCAGAATCAAGTTATACTCAGATTCCATAGCCTGCTCCCACTTCACCACATCATCCGTCATCATGGCTTCTTGGTAGCATCTTGGCTCACCGCAATTGGTCAACATGATGTAATCAAGACCTAGCTCAAAAAGTGCAGGTGGACGAGAGACTCTAGTAGACCATCTCACTCCTTGACCATTGTTGTCCGCTCCCTTTGGAGCATTGCTAGTGGAAGGTACATCACTAGCCCGTTTAGTTAATTTCATTGTCTCCGAGGCAACATCCTCAAAAGTGACTCTCCGTATCTCTATTTCCTTGATAGGTTGTTTATGCATCTTTGCTCATTGAAGATCACATCTAAACTACGGATGACTGGACAAGATTCCGGGTGCCAAAGACGATATCCCATCTCTCCATCTGCACCATATCCAATGAAAATACATTTGTATGACTTTGGCTCTAACTTCTGTCGAAGTTGTTTAGGCACATGAGCATAAGCTTCGCAACCAAGACCATGTAGATGGTCATAGCGGGGCTTATGTTTAGATCATAACTCTTCTGGAATCTCATAATTCAATGGCGTACTAGGCGAACGTTTAATAATGTGTAATGCGGTCAAGACGGCTTCTACCGAAAAGCCTGATATGAGATTTGCCCTAGAAAACATGGTTGTGACTCTTTCTTGAATCGTACAATTCATGCGCTCAACAACTCCATTTTGAGCTGGTGTGTATGGTGCAGTAAACTGCCTCTTAATCCCCCTTTTAGCACAAAAATTGTCAAACTCCTTGGAGACATACTCTCCACCGTAGTCCACAACCTCTTGAGTTTCTTGCCAGATTGATTCTCAACGAGTGCTAAAACTTTCTGGAACACAGGAAGAACTTGATCCTTATGTTTCAAAGGATATGCCCACACCTTTCAAGTAGAGTCATCTATGAATGTCACAAAATAGCTGGCTCCCTCTAGAGATTTGGTTGACATAGGACCACAAACATCACTATGTACTAAATCTAGAGGTTCAACTCGCTTTTGACCCAATGGTAAGTGCACGGACCTAGTCTGTTTGACATAGATACAATGATCACAAATAGGAACGTCAACATAAGACAAGACAGGTAAGTAGCCAAAACGAGTCAGAGTTCTCATTCCTTTTTGGCTAATATGACCTAGCCGGCAATGCCACAACTCAGTAGATGCAGCTTGGCTATAGATATGTAATCATGACCAACATTTGACACATGCATGGAATGCAAGGTAACATGCTTCTGACCTCTGAGTAAACAAGATTACCTTTGCATATTATCCACGAACCATTTCCAAATGTGGTGTTGTAGCCCAAATCAAAAGCTGACCCAAGACTGCCAACACGACGTCAAATGCACCTAGCCCTCTCTATACATGTCCTATGGCGAGCCCACGAAAAAGGGGTACTCCAGCAACCTGTATCACCGAAAGGATCTCAACATTTGAGAATCCCCCAGCTCAAGAAAACCTCACGCTATCGACCTTCATAAAAGGTTATGCAGACAAGAAACCAGCCCAGTCTCAGAAAGGGCCTCCAAAACGAGTCTCAAAAATGGTCGGGATTGGCAGAAACAAGCCAAATCAGCTCCACAAAAGGTACATATGGCAGTTTCCGCAACTCAACGTACATCCATTGTCAACAATAATGCAAGGTGAAGTATACACGCTCCAATAGGCACCAAACAAAATGTGCAAGCAGTAAACAAATCCCTACAAGGAGTAAAAACGCTCTCAAAAGAGCTCAAGCACTATCAAAAGTGCCAAAACAATGCATATCCGCATCAAATACTCCCACTGAAATCTGTGCTGATGCAAAACACTGCAAACTGTAAGAAACCTGGATGTCTTGTATGTATGCAAGAACCCGTGAGGAGATAGATGCTTGAAAAACCCGAGACAATGTCGATGCCAAAAAGTGCTCCTAATCAGCCCATAAACACCGTCTTAATAACACATAATTCCATAAAATGGCTATATACCATCCCAAATAGTCTTTGAACAACCTACACCTGTGTCCTATACTTGTACTTGTAGTTGTACCAAAAGTGGAGTTGAACAATACAACTCCTGAAGCATAGCTCGAATGAAGCTTTCGACTACACGAACAACTTCAAAAGGGGGGTAAAACTCCAGGATGCCTAATGGAAACGCTCTCAGAACGCTAAATTTGCCGATGCCGAAATCAAAAACCTGTTTGCACTTTTAAAAGTGCGCGCGCGTGTGGACACAAAAACGGCAAGCACAAACCCTGCTCTGATACCAGTTGAAGGTGCCACGAGAAGCGTGTGCGAGTGCAAGTCCAAGAGCAGAGAGAGAGAGAGAGAGAGAGAGAGACCTGCTTTGGGTGGAGTGCATAGCAACGTTATCCTGTTTTGCAGCTCCTTATTCTGTTGTATTAAAGAATAAGTGTATAATGGTTAAGTTAGTAGATGGGTTAGTAGTAAGTGGAATGTCCGGCCAGTTGTCCTGAATCCCAACAAACTTGGAGGGCACAACAACGTTATCCTGTTGTTGCAGCTCCTTATTCTGTTGTATTAAATAATAAGTGTATAATGGTTAAGTTAGTAGATGGGTTAGTAGTAAGTGGGATGTCCGTCCAGTTGGCCTGAATCCCAACAAAACTCTCTCTCTCTCTCTCTCTCTCTCTCTCTCTCTCTCTCTCTCTCTCTCTCAGATGAGAGTTTTGTTTGTACTCTTAGCTTGGTCATTCACTTGGGGGTAATAAGGTGTAGACTTGTGGTGGGATATCATGTTCATTTTGTGAGCTCTTTGATCACATCATTTATGAAATGAGTGCCATTGTCAGTTACAAGCTCAAAGGGGCACCCAAAGCATGTAATAATGTTCTCAAAAAGAGGAACTTAGCCATTGTCTTTGAGTCATCCTTGCGTGTAGCCCTAGCTTCAGCCCATTTTGTCACGTAATCAATGGCCAATATAATGTATTGTGATTGCGTGTTACGTGCAACCGGACTAATTGGACCTACATAGTCTAAGCCCCACTTTTCAAATGGTTGAGTTACTTTGATGGGATGCATGGGCATCTTATCATTCCACTGTGGTTTCTTGTACCATTGGCATTCATCACACCCTTTCACAAAAATTAACACATCCTTAAACAAAGAGGGCCACCAATAGCCTGATTGCAACACCTTCCTAGCAGTCGATTCTTGTGAAAAATGATCGTCAACTATGTCCATATGTGCTTCTTGCAAAATGTACAAGTTTTCATCTTCACGGTGGCACAACATCCTTGGCGGGTGCATTATGTAATCATGTTAATGTATAACGTGAGTTCAAAAGGAGGGATTTTAAAATGTAAAAATATAAAAAAAATTAACAGAGATATATCAAAATAAGGGGTTTTTATATTCAATTTTGGAAAAAAAATCCTAAACTAAGGGGTCATTTTATTCATTCATACATGTAAAAAGAGGGGTATTTTTAATACCTCGCGAATGCACATTATATAGGGGGTACTGGAAGGTGAACCCCCCAAGAGAACATCTAAGTACGTCATCCTTCCCTCTCTTGTAGAGATTTCCAGCCATTAGGCAATATAGTTCAGACTGTTTGATTAGCTTTTAAGCTAAATCTTTACGAAGCTCCTTAGGTGAAAAATCATGAACTAAAAAGATAACAATTCTCTCACTCCATTTAGGCATTGTTTCAACCATGGATAGGGAAGTATCGAGTATATCATCATCAAGTCCTATAGGGGCTTCCCCATTGATTAAGCAAGACAAATGATCAGCCATGAAATGTTTTTTTCTAGGTCTCATAGCAATAGTGAAGTCAAAATCAAGAAGAGTTAATAACCAACGTGTAATTCTTCCGGTGGAGCATCGTTTATTTACCAATTATAGTAGCACTTGGTGATCTACATAAAAAACCAACTTGGTGGCAAGAAGATAATGTCAAAACTTCTTCACTGCATAAATCATATCCAACCCCTCTTGATCTGTAGTGGTATAGTTCATCTCAGCATCATTTAACTGATGACTAGCAAAGCTAATGGGGTAGTCTAGGTTGTGCTCTCCGGGTTGAGTCAAAACAAAAACCAATAGCAAAGTCTGATGCATTGATATGCACATGAAATATTATATCCCAATTTGGAATTCATAAGATTGGGGCACTTGCTAGAGCCTTTTTAATAACTCATAGGCTTGGTCACATTCTTCAGTACAAGGGATGAGCTATATCATCAACAAATAATAGAAAGCGTCATAATAACCAACATGACCCATGAATCTTTGCACTCCCTTATAGTTCTTTGGTGGGGGAAACTCTAGAATGACTTTAAATTTGCTCTCATCTATGAAAAACCCATTTTTGGACACTATATACCCTAAAATCACTCCATGTTTAACCCATAATTGGCATTTGAAGGGGTTCAATGAGATGCGATATAATCTGTATTTTTTAAATACCTTTCTTAATTAGGTCTGATGCTCCTCCCAGGAAAAATGAACACACAAGTCATCTAAGGAGGCCTCAACAAAATCCCTTAGATACTCCTTGAAGGTAGTGTTAATTAATCTTTGGAATGTAGTAGGGGCATTGGTCAAGCCAAAAGCCATCACTTGAAATGCAAATACATCAAATTTAGTAATGCAGGCAGTTTTAGCTTAGTCCTCTAGTGAAAATGTGATTTGATTGTAGCCCAAGTACCTATCTAGGAAACTATAAGCCGCCTTAATTTCTATTCATTCAAGCACATGTTCTAAATATGGCAATGGATAGTGATCTCTCCTAGCGGCTGCATTAACCTTTTTAAGGTCCATGCATGCTTAGAGCTTCCCGTTCATTTTTGGCACTATGATGATTGGAAACACCCATTCAGAGTGCTAAATAGGGTATATGATTCCACGTTTGATAAGCTTGTCAATCTATTGTTTAATTATCTTTGCATACTTAGGGTTCATTGGGTAGGGACATTGTTGGACCGCTGATTTAGCATTGCTAACCATTGAAATTGTATGTTGTACCACAGAAGGTGGAACACCTTTCATATCATGGTATATCCAAGAAAATACATCCCTTGAATCCCTTAAGAAATGCTTTAAGGTCCTCCTCCTTCTCCTCTGAGGTCTTGAGCAATAAATATTGGTTTACACTCCTCACCTAGTTCTACTAATTCAATCTCCTTCACCATTGTCGTAACCTCCCTTACTTTGTGGTGTAGGCATCCTTTGGGCTTTGGTGTAGACCACCTTACGCTCTCCCATGGTATAATATTTGAAATGTTTAGGTGTGGGGTCTAAGTCTACACGCTCTTGTTATTCTAAGTTCTTGGCCTTAGCTTTTTCTTCTTTTGGTTGTTCGGATAACTCCCAATTCTATCGTCTCCTCGTTTTGTACGGCTCAACTTGGGCTTCTTTGCAATCTTTATTTATGGAAAATGTCAAGGGGTTGTGGGCTGCACCACATGATACTTTGGAGGTATTCATCCCATTTGTCTACTAGCTTTTGATGAGCATCCAAAGCTCCCAGATAACAGAGCCATTTTGTAAATGATTCCTTTTCAGTCATCGAGCACACACATTTTCTGAATATCACCACCTCTTATAGCTCCACTTTTTCTTGCCTAGGATCCACTTTTGATCTACATCTAGATTTGACTCACTAGATTGGTGTCCTCTTCACTCTTGGGTGAGCTAACACAGTTTGATGTACTCGGTCTTGAATGTTTTGACTGTAAAATTTCTTTATCTCCCAATATGTGAGGCTCAGAAGTAGTTTCACTTTAGGATCTAGTCTCTGAGTTGTCTTGGTTAGAGTCTTATATAGAGTCATTGATGGAACTATTAGGTTGGTCTACAAATTTCTTGCCCTTAGAGGATATATTCATTGCACTTATCATGTCTAGGGGTGCAACTTTTGGTAAGTCTTCCCCGTCTAGTGTGAGCCAAGTGGTTCTTCTGTTTTCCCAGGTGTCTATGGTTGCAGCTATGTGTATCCAATCAACATTATCTAACTCCATCATACCCTACAACACATCCATACAAGGAGAATCTTGGCCAATTTTTGTATCCTTATTACAAGTATAACAGTATTGTAGAAGGGTTGAGTGAATTGTGGTGTCAGAGTGATGATTGATAATGGCTCTACTTCCTAGGGGGTGTACTTTATCGGTCACCAAATCCACTCTAATGACAGAGTCCTAGAATTGCAAATAGACATGGTTTTTAGACCAATCATGGACCATTTGTGCTTCCCTGATACAATGTTGTCCTAGGATCATTTCACATGACATAGGGTGCTTGGATAAATCCATGACAATGAAAGTATGTCTTACCCTATGTCCGAGAACTTTTTGATCTTAAGATCCCTGAGAATCCCAATAGGTTTTGCAATGGTACCATTGGCCATCCTTACCACAATGTTTATAACGTTGAGGTGGGGTTTTCCCATGGATTCCCAATAAATTTTAGTAACAATGATAACTCCCGCACCACGATCAAGGATTCCCTTTATAGTCAATCCCTTTCTAGTGATAAGCAGGGTCGCGTTAGACTCATCACCTTCAAAATACTAGCCTAATTCATTGATGGGTATCTCGACAGTAGACTCGCATCCATCACGTCGGGTGATTGCACTTGATCCTCCTCACCACTCATAATTGAATTAGGCCTATTCATTTGTGTGAACTGCGGTAATCATGGCTATAGCTCCCCATTGAGGAATGCTTGAAGGGCAAAGAATAGCTCAGGATCTCCGTATAACTTTGCTATGATAGTGGTGCAAACCTTTGAAGACATGAAATCCACTAGATTGGCAACATTCAATGGCATTTTGTGAGGTGTAGGTCCAGGTGTAGGTCCTTGACTAGGAATAGGTGAGGATGTAATCTCCCCTCCCTCAATGCATCAGGCATTCCCTCACTAAACATCTTTTCATACAAGAAAGGTGCCCACTTTTCTCATGTCTTGTCCTCACTCTCTTCTTGGATGATACTAGGTATGACTAATGGTCTATGGTTTGTGTAGTGAGGATGGACTTGCGTAAACATTGTGTCAGAAATCTTCAGAGGTCTAGGTTTTGATTCTAGCTTTCTTTGAGTCCCCTCAACCAAACGTCTTAGGTGCTGAACACGCTCAACTTCCTCTATTGGGTTTGGGTAGATCCCAATCTTCTCCTTGTGGTTTTCCTCTTTTGGCCCTTGTGGCTTATCTTGAGGGTTCCTAATTGGATTTGGAAACACTTGTTGCATTTTCAAGGATTCTTTATGGCTCTCCCCAATTGGGTTTCTGTTTGGCTCCGTCTCATGGTGTTATTTTTGTTGGCCTTTCCCTTCGTGGTAATGTATTTGGTTTCAAAATTGTGTCAATTGAATCTGAATCATCCTCGAGATTTTTTATATACACCGGACCATCTCCTGTCCATATGTTTGTCTTGGAACTTGGTTTTGAACTTCCGATATTTAGCGATCTCTTTCTTCGTGTTTTATTTTTCTTTGATTGGGAAATCAATGCAATATCTCTCTCTTCAATGATATGGTTTGAATTTTGGAGCATTGATCATGTAATAACATTGGCGGGTACAACAGGTGGTATTGTTGATGTCCCACCAGCAATTTTGACCAAGTTCAAGGGTGTGATCTTGGGTGCATTTGGGTTATGGGGGAACTGTGCAATCAAATGATCTATGCCACAACAATTACATGTGATTATTGCCATTGCAAACGTGCTTCTTTGACTAGTTTGCACTTGTGTGGCATTCTTTTGTAGCCTAATAGGATATTTAGCTATCTGATGTGGTCCACCACACTTGTAGCATTGAAGAGGTGGTCTCCTAGCCATGAGGTTGATGTTTTTATCTCTTGATCTACAAGAGTAGCTACTTGATAAACAGGCTTGACTTACCTCCAAAAATATTCCATGTAATACATAGGACACTCTTCAGGAGTATCCATCCCATAGGCAATACTAGTGTCTATTTCTTCCCCATAGCCATCCAAACAAGTACTAGATGGCTCGCAACCCATATCATTCACAAGGGTGCCTCTTGGATGTGGGGGCTAGGTCCTAGCACTAGAGGTGGTAGTAGTGTAGCTTGAACACCATTTTGGGCTCTAGGAACCATGTGTTGTGATAGTTGCTCAACAAATGGGGAAGGCATCAATGCAGAAACTTGAGGTGAATCCATCAGGCCAAAGGTGGTCTATCTGCCATCACATGTTTGAACATTATGCAATACTTAGCTTGGTGCCTGTACCTACCACATGCATTGCAATTTTTGTTGAATTTTACTCTAAATGTAGGGCATTCACTAGTTCTATGCGGACCAAAGCAAACTGCACGTCGTTGTTGTTCCCTTCTTGGATACATATGATTTTTTTGTGGAGCACGATTATCTCTAAGATTTTTTTGAGCGGCCTTGGTGAGATATGATAAAGTCATCTCAGCTCAGATATCTTTTGCTTTTTAAGAATAGTCTTTATGGTCATTGGCTCATGCCCCGATGCTTGCGAGCTACTAGACTTTGTCTCAATGGACACTCTTTCACTTGCAATCATAAAATTGTCTTCCAATTAGATTGCATTGGTAGTGATTGCCTCCCAGGTAATAATACCTCTAATGACTAGGCCATTATAAATATTTTCATGTTGAAATCCTTGAGGGAATCTATTGAGCGATTAATTATTATTGAAATTCTCATTTAAAAAGCAACAAGAGTTTAAGTGCTTTAGACAACTGATAAAATCTCGCACTGACTCGCCTTCCTCACGTTTGACCTTATGTAGCTAAGATGTTACACCCTAAAGCACACCTTCTTGTATGTACTCCTTCAAGAACAATCTCCGAAGAGTAGGGTAAATTGTTTCTCTTCCATCCTTAAGGTCCTATACCAATCCCGAGCCTTCCCACTCAAAGTCAACCTTAAAGCATTGCAATTATGTAGTCCATTGTGTTCTCCTAGGGAATCACATACTTGTTCAAATACTTTGATGTGCTTTCAAGCATCTTTGTCCCCATTCAATTTTTGTGTAAGTTTTGCAATTTGTACCGCTTTACTCCTAGGTTCTTTCTTAATAGCATGGCACATATTCTCTGCAATAGATCAACCTATCATTTGAGAAAATGCTGCCACTACCTATGTGAGGAGGTATGGTTAGTGGAGGCACTCCTAGAATCATATATGGGATGTGGGTGGGTGGTTACTAGCCCTGTCATATATGTAGCCAATGTAGGATATGGAACATGACTTGGAATAGGCCCACTCAGATAAGGGCTTGAAAATGGAACTCATGGAGAATATGCCATTGGTACAATTGAGAGTGTAAAAGCCATGTGTGTATAAGTGGCTTTAGGAACATATGGTCGAGGCCCATTGGTAGGTACTACGCCACTAGGTAGTGGTACTGCACTAGCCCTAGAGGTCATGGATGCATTCTTTGTCGGGCCCATCATTGGAGTAGGCACCATGGTTCTTTGAGAGGAAATTGAGCCAAACTAGAAAAACTAAAGCTCTTTTTTGTGGGCTCGGACTGCATCCAGACTCCAGGAAAAATGACATATGAGGGCTCCATGGGACACATCATAGCAGTCTGCATTTGTGATAGAGTAGGCTGCTTGGCCTTGCTCATATCCAAAAATCTCATGAGGCCAGTTGAGGGTACATTTACGCATTGATTTTTCCTCTCCGCGTGGATGATGCTGACGGACGCAAAGCGAACCCCGAACTCCGACGGCCTCTAAAACGCCGGGGGCCGAATGACGCGCCTCGAGCCTGTCACACGGTAAAGCGAACACGGGGCACCACCTAGCTTTGAGCAGCTAGGACGCAAACCATGATGATATGAACACCGAAAACTTACACACCGAGAGAGAGAGAGAGAGAGAGAGAGAGAGAGAGAGAGAGAGAGAGAGAGAGAGAGAGAGAGAGAGAGAGAGATTTGCAAATGATGAAAACCCTCGGGGGTGTGAGGGTGAATTATTTCTACAATATTTACAAAGTGGCATGCCGTGGTGGTAGAGAGATAGGGAGAGGAGGTGGTGCAACCTACTTGGTGCGTTCTCTAAGACAAACTCAATGATTGTGAATACTTACTACCAAGAGCGTGTATACGTGTGTGCATCGACCATTGGAGTAGAGAGACGTATGTGGTTCCCTTCGCATGGTGCAATTCCCAAGGCAAACCCAACACACAAACCCCCCCCTTCCCGTGATGGTGATGGTGTCAATCCTTCCCACTACACTCTACCAAATGCTTGGCTCCTCATGAATTGCCCCCCCCCCCCCGCCCCCGATAGTGACCTCTCAGTGCCAATTTATAGGTGTTGGGTGCTTGGATTATGATAATCCTAGTGTGGTTAGGGTAAGCTTAAACGGGGAGACAAAGAAAGTGGTAGGCCCGATGTGGTTGACCCTTGCTTTGTTTTGGGAGGTTATTAAAAGATGGGAATCTCTAGGTGGGCCTTTGTGACCATCACCTAGAGAGAGGATATTTACAAAAATGGAAATTTACAATCGCTCGGGTGAAAACTGAAGATAACGATGAAAATAACCTATAAATTACTGGAATGGCGTCGTGGTTGCGAGCGTACTTCTTTTCGGAGTCGGCCAGGGCATGCCTTCGGCGCATTTTCTCTTTTTGTTGTTGGCAGCGCGTGCTTTGGATCCTTCTTCTTTATTTGTCGATGTCGTAGTCGTAACCTTTGTTTTTGTTTTTTTTGTATTTGTGGTGCGGTGCGTATATGCATGTGTATGTATTGGTGCATGAGGGCGGATGTGTGTGTGTATGTATATGTATGTGTGTGCGCGTAAACGTGCGTGGGAAGGGGGGCTTTAGTATATACAATATATATATATATATATATTAATGTTTTTTCGTGGGGGGGGATGGGGTAGAGAGAGAGAGAGTGAGTGTGTGTGGTGCATGTGTGTGTGTGTGTGTGCGTGTGTAGGTATGGTGTGTGTATGTATGGTGTGTGTGTAGAGAGCGAATGACTGTCTGCTGCGGCCTGAGCGCCCAGGTGGAAGAGAGAGAGGGAGTTTTTGTTGTGGGCTCGTGCACAGCGCCAAAGGGGGAGAGTGATGGTGTGTGTGTGTGTGTAGAGAGAGAGAGAGAGAGAGAGAGAGAGAGAGAGAGAGAGAGAGAGAGAGAGAGAGAGAGAGAGAGAGAGAGAGGGAGGTTTTACTCCCGCTGTCCGTGCAAAGGAGAGAGAGAGAGAGAGAGAGATTGGTCTGCGCAGCCTGAGCGCGCGAGAGGGAGACAGAGAGAGTGTTCTGCGACTTCGGGCTGAGATAAGGAGAGAGTGTGAGAGGGAGAGGGAGGGATAGGGTGTGTGGGTAGAGAGGGTGTGTAAGGGAGGGAGTGTGTGTGGATAAGGGAGAGAGAGGGAGTGTCTTTTCTGTGCCTTCACAGGCTCGTGAGAGAGAGAGAGAGAGTGTGAGGGAGAGAGAGGGATAGGTCCGCGCCTTGTGGGCCGCCGGACAAGAGAGTGAAGGAAGGGGGGGGGTTGGCAATGGAGTGGGGTAGGGGAGATGTGTGGGTGAGAGAGAGAGAGAATGGCATCTACTATTGTCTTGCATGGGAGCTTAAGGACGAGAGGAGGCTATGGGCCAGGGGGGAGGGAATGAGGCCGAGGGGAGGGTGAGGCGAGTGGGTGGGGAAGAGAGGGGAGGGGTTATGAGAGTAGGGGTAAATTGGGAGAGAGGGAGAGAGGATGTAGGGAAAATGAGAGAGAGAGAGAGAGAGAGAGAGAGAGAGAGAGAGAGAGAGAGAGAGAGGGGGGGTGTTATTTTATCCAATGCCCGTTAGGCGTGGCGGGGAATAAGCTACGGGGGGGGGGGGGGGGGGGGGGAATAAGTTTTTTTTTCCTTTTTTTTCTTTGATTTCCGAAAGTCGGCTATCATTAGGCCTCTCCCTTTTGGCTAGAGGCATTCATGCTTCTAGCCTTTCTTCTGCTTTCTCAGCTGTAGAGTTAGAGGGATCTCCCTCCTCTAGAATGTCTAGCACGAATTCTGGGTCAAACCTAAGAAAATACCTTTTCAGTCTCCATCCATTGACCCTACTCTTGTGAATTCTCCCATCTGCTTCCATCAGCTTATAGTTGTCATTGTCATAGCGTTTGTTGATGATGAATGGCCCTTCCCATCTGGGTTGAAATTTCTTATCCTTTCTAGTGTCAAATCTGTTGTCGTATCGCAGTACTAACATGCCTCTTTCCAGTCCCTTTTCTTTAAGCCCTTGATTGAAAGTGAGCCGACGTCGTTCTACCTGTGCTGCATAGTGATTGATTGCTTCTTCCCTATCCAGTTGGAGTCTCTCCAGATCCAAGATGTGGTTTTGGAGGTTTACAATTGGACGATGTGTCTGGCTAGCCAAGACTCATAAGCTTGCTATTTGTACCTCAATGGGTAGAATTGCCTCCTTCCCATAAACTAGATGGAAAGGAGTGAAACCTAGTGATGTTCAGAACGTTGTTCTGTAGGCCTAAAGAGCTACCATGAGATGTTTATCCCAGTCCCCTGTGTGGTTGTTTACCTGTTTTGTGATGATTTTGCAAATCATTCCATTTACCTTCTCTACCAGACCATTGCATTGTGGATAGTATGGTGTGGAATGCCGACGTGTGATGCCTAACTTCTTCATCAGTTCTCCCACCAAACCACCTGTGAATCCTTGTCCTCTATCTGATATTATCTCAAGAGGAGTGCCAAAACGGCAAAAAATATGCTCAAAGATGAACTTTGCCACCTCTTGGGCTATAATGCGGGTGGTGGCCCATTAGAAAATTTCGGAGGTCATTTGGAGGGCCTTGTAAGAAATTGTATTTCTCTCGCTAGAAACTTTTTTAAAAATGCACTTGCACCTTGTCAGTATGTCCAAAAGGACAACCAAACACTTTAAAAAGTAGATTTATATTCCCAATCGTCCTTGAAAACGGTCACTTTTTTATTTAATGTGAGCGTCTTTTTCAGGAGGCAGGTGCGGCGCATTCAAGGCAGCTTACGTCATCACTGAAAGTTGAAAAGTCACAAACTATCAAATAGTGATAGATTTTGAGGCTTTTGACACCACTAATGTGTCCGGAACGCCAAAATACCCTAAAAACGAATGTCTACTTGTCTCATTCCGACATCCCGAGAGGCAAAAAATGTCAAAAAAGCCCAAAAAATGGGCTTTTTACTTAAGGCGCGCGAGGAGGCATTCTAAAATGCTAGAATTCTCCTCTACGCGCCGTTAGTACAAAGCTCTTTTTAGTGATTTTTGGACAATTATCTTTCAAGAAAGCCTACCCATGTTTCTCTATTGCACTTTTGCACCAAGCTCTCTATCTCTCTCTCTCTGTCTCTCTCTTTCTCTCTCTCTCTCTCTCTCTCTCTCTCTCTTTCTCCCTCTCCCTCTCCCTCTCCTTTCTATAGATTAGCATATTTAAAGAGAGAGAGAGAGAGAGAGAGAGTGAGAGACTCTCATTACTAACGGCGCGCGTGGAGCATGTTTTGACCTCAAAAAACACCTCCTCGCCGCCGTTAGTATAAGGTAACAGAAAGACTCTCTCTCTCTCTCTTTCCCCCGCCTTACTTCCTCTCTCTATAACACTCACACATACACACATAAACACATACACTGGTGGATTCACAGTACTAAAGGCGCGCATAGAGACATGCACACCGGTTGTGCCTCTCTACGCGCGCCTATAGTATAGAGAGAGAGAGAGAGAGAGAGAGAGAGAGAGAGAGAGAGAGAGAGAGAGGGGGGGGGGGGGGCTCTTTCTGTTTGTGTGTGTGTGTGTGTATGTTATATTTGTGTGTCTCTGTGTTTGTGAGTGTGTGTGTCTCTGTGTGTGTCTGTCTGTGTGTGTGTATGTTATATTTGTGTCTCTGTGTGTTTGTGTGTATGTTATATTTGTCTGTGTGTGTGTGTGTGTGTGTGTGTGTGTGATCAAAATGCACTTTGTAGAATTGTAACAATGGGTGTGCGTGCTCACTCTTATAGACCTGAAATTATGATCTCTAAGGCTAAGATGATGAAGAAAAAACCTATGTGATAGATGGAGGCCTTTTCAGAGAGTTTTTGACATTTTCCTCTCAAAAAGCTCTCTAAAAGAGGAAAAAATGGGCTTTTTACTAACGGCGCGCGATGAGGCATTCCAAAATTTTGGAATGCCCCCTCGCGCGCCGTTAGTAAAATGTTCTTTTAGGGGTTTTTGACATTCTTTGCCTCTTTGGATGTCGGAGCTAGGCAATTGGACGTTCATTTCTAGGATATTTGGGCGTTCCGGACGCATTGACAGTATCAAAAGTTTCAAAATCTTCCACCACTTGATAGTTTTGTAACTTTTTGAATTCTAGTGATGACATAAGCCGTATCAAATGCACTGCATCTACCTTCTGAAAAAGGTGCTCGCATTAAATGAAAGAGAGTGATCGTCTTCAAGGACCACTAGATTATGAAATGAGGAGAGGGACACCTTTTATATTTTTGTTAATATCAATATATTTTTCTACGTAACGTAGGATCTTCTCTCATTGGAGGAGCTTATTTTCCTCTCTCTTCCAAAAGGCCCTCCAAAAGACCTCCGAAATCTCCTAATGGTTGCTTCTGCCCATCGAGGAATGTAGTCTACACCCACTATGATGTACAGTTTACCTGATTGGGACCTTTGTAAAGGACCGATTGCATCTATTCCCTATTTCTCAAAAGGGCCATATGAAATGATAGGGGTTTGTGGCTTGTAGGTCAACGTGTGATCAATGGCCACTTGACAAGCCTTACATGTTTTACACCAATGGTGTACATCCCTGTTCAAACTAGGCCAAAAGTATCCTGCCTGTAGAATCTTCCTACTGGTGATATCTAGAGCAAAATTACCACCGCAGACGCCGTCATGGCAACTTGAAATTACCCCTGTGATTTCATTGGAGTTTGGAACCCGCCTGAGAATTTGATTTTTGTCCTTACAATACAAGTGGTCGTCTATAAGGCGGTACCTAGTAGCCTTCCTTACCAGCCAGCTGTTTTTGGCCTTTGGTGTGTCCTGCTGGACATTCTCTTGTATCTAGAAAACTGATGACATCATGCATAGCATCACTACCTTGGAAGAGGGGTAGTTTTAATTTAATCGCCCCTACGGGGACGTCTTATATTCTTTCTTTAGCTAGCGCATCTGCCTCTTGATTTTTTTCTCTGGGAACATGGAATAGTTTCACTGCTTCAAACTTCTTTAGAAGGTCCTTAACTTGGCGAAGTTGACCAAGTAAAACCTGATTTTTACAATCCCTGGTGCCATTTATCTGCCTTATCAGAAGCAAAGCGTCGCCGAACACATTTAGGCATTGAATTCTTTGTGAAATACATTGTTCCAGCCCAAGAATTAGGGCTGCATATTCTGCTTCATTGTTGGAGTGGGAGTGTAATAACTGCCCCATGGAGAATACTCTTTCTTGCCGCTCATTGAAAATGACTATGCCTGCTGTAGACTGATCCATTGTTCTCTTGTATGCTCTGTCAAAGAAAAGAGAGTGAGCTCTCTCTAGCCTAGGACTTTCTATCGTTGGTGTTTCTTCCTTTGCTTCCGTGTTGACCTTCAGCTTCTTCTCATAATGGCGATGAGTGAGAATTCCCGCAAACTAGCCCTGGTGGAGTTTTCTACTTGCATGGTGTAGTCAAACTATTGTAGGCTAATTTACCACTTTGAGATCCTAGATGAGACATCCATGTGTTGCATTACATATGGGAAGACCTCCTCCATTGTCAGAATTACAAAGGGTCTAGGCAGGAGATAGGAGCGGAACTTTGTGGTAGCAAACATTAGTGCCAGACCCATGTGTTCTACTTCGGTAAATCCTTTTTCTGATGGGGTCATGATCCTACTATAGAAGTAAATAGGGCACATGAAAGAATTTTTGGGGTCCTTTTGCATTATCACTGCTCCGAGTGTATCACTTCCCACACTAGGGTTCACATAAAATGGCTCGTTCCACTTAGGAGGGGAAATAGTGGGAAGCTTCTCTAGGATTTTCTTCACCTCAGTAAATTGTTGCTCGTTCTCTTCACTCCATGAGAAGACATCCCTCTGGGTGAGTTGTTGTAGGGGAAGGACCACTTAAAATAGTAGGTGAATGAACCTACTTAAGTATCTTACCTTTTGAAGGAAAGAAACCAGCTGCTTGGCAGTGGTGGGTGACGATAAAGATACCAGAGCTTGAATCTTGCTCGGGTCATCCTCGATTCCTTTTGCTGAAATTACATGACCAAGGAGAGTGACTTTGCTCTCACCAATGTGACACTTGTCCACGTTGAGTTGGCCGCCCAAGGTTTGCAGCCTGGTTGAGCCATCATAGACTTTGCTTAAATGAAGGGCTCGGGAGCTATAAATGCAAAAATCATCTATGAAAACCCATATTGATGTTCCAAAGTAGGTTTGAAAAACAAAAGTCACATAGCGTTGAAACATGGCCGGGGCGTTAGTGAGGCCAAACGGCATCACTCTGTAGGCAAAACATCCCCAAGGTGTGATGAAGGTTGTCTTCTTTTGATCCTCCTCCGCAATGCTAATCTGGAAGTATCCTGAGTAGCCATCGCATATTGTGTATCGCTCGTGACCATTTCTTTTTGGTGTGACTACTACTGGGGAGACCCATTCTGAGTCTTTAATAGGATAGATGAAACCTACTTGTAGCAAACTTCTCACTTCTTTAAGCAATGCCTCTTCTTGGAGTAACAAGTTTTTAAGTCTAGGGCCTCCTGAGGTAAGTACCGAGCAACTAGAGGCCCAAGAGACCCCTCATGGGTCTCTATTTGCTGGGTTGTCACCTCTTCATAGTCTTAAATAGGACCTATCAATTGCTATCAAGTATGACCCGTTCAAATTTGAATTGTGAGTACCTCACAAAAAGGTGATTGATGCTTGTGCAAGATAGCAACATCGGGTCATAAAAAAGTGTCCGGTGCTTGTGCAAGATGTCAACATCAAGCGCATTACTTTTTTTGTGACGATGACAATCTCACCAAAATCATTTTCATAGACAGTTTTAAAAATGAGAAAAAAGGCTTTTCTACGTAACGTTAGCCTACATCCTAGTGGCTAAGGGGCATTCATTCAGGTTAATAACCATAGAAATGCAAAATAACAAATATTTTGTTAATTGACATTCATCTTTTTTGACCTCCAGGGAGAGCTGGAGACTGGGTCGTAGCCCGCCGGGCTAATGAGTTGGCCCGCCGGGCTAGTGAATCTTCCCGGCGGTCATGCCGGGTAAAGCTATTTTCCCGCCAGGCCTGCCATGGCTATATAAGGGTGACGCTGGTGCTTGTCTTTTCACAAAAGAGGTACATTGGAAAGTCTTCACCAAACTTTCTGGCAGCTTTCCACATTCTCAAAGCAATGTAGCAATAATTTTAGTAATTTTTAAAACCCTACTTTATTTTATTGATGTTTTTTTGAGTTTTTTGCGTTAACTTAAAGGTTTAAAATTTCTTTTATCAAATCATCGTACATGGATGCACTGGCACATGGTTGCAATTGCGGCTAGGTGTGTCATTGCAAAAGCGTACGATGATTATGTTTTATATTGCTCCCAGACATTCATGCTTCGGCACATGGTTGCAATTGCGACTAGGTGTGTTGCTGCTAGAATGACAGGAGCATTTGTCTGAAAGAAGTAACCGTGTGTGAATGCACTGGTACATGGTTGCAATTGCGGCTAGGTGTGTCATTGCAAAAGCGTAGGGTGATTATGTTTTATGTTGCTCCCAGTCATTCATACTTCGGCACATGGTTGCAATTGCGACTAGGTGTGTTGCTTCTAGAATGACAGGAGCATCTATTTGAAAGAAGTCACCATGCATGGATGCACTGGCACATGGTTGCAATTGCGGCTAGGTGTGTCATTGAAAAAATGCAAGATGATTATGTTTTATGTTGCTTCCCGTCATTCATGCTTCCGCACATGGTTGCAATTGAGACTAGGTGTGTTGCTGCTAGATTGACGGTAGCATTTAACGCATGAATGTGTGCTCAAATAATTTCATAATGCTTCATATGCTTGAATCTTGAAAGAAGACATCGTGCGTGGATGCACTGGCAGATGGTTGCAATTGCGACTAGATGTGTCATTGCAAAAGTGTAGGATGACTATGTTTTATGTTGCTCCCAGTCCTTCGGCACATGGTTGCAATTGCGATTAGGTGTGTTGCTGCTAGAATGACAGGAGCATCTGTTTGAAAGACATCACCGTGCGTGGATGCACTGGCACATGGTTGCAATTGCGGCTAGGTGTGTCATTGCAAAAGCGTAGGATGACTATGTTTTATGTTGCTCCGAGTCATTCATGCTTCGGCACATGGTTGCAATTGCGACTAGGTGTGTTGCTGCTAGAATGACAGCGGCATCTGTTTGAAAGAAGTCATCGTGCGTGGATGCACTGGCACATGGTTGCAATTGCGACTAGGTGTGTTGCTGCTAGAATGACAGGAGCATCTATTTGAAAGAAGTCATCGTGCGTGGATGCACTGGCACATGGTTGCAATTGCGGCTAGGTGTGTCATTGCAAAAGCGTAGGGTGACTATGTTTTATGTTGCTCCTAGTCATTCATGCTTCGGCACATGGGTGCAATTGCGACTAGGTGTGTTGCTGCTAGAATGACAGGAGCATCTGTTTGTAAGTTGTCGTACGGTGAGGCATTGGCACATGGTTTCAATTGCGATTAGGTGTGTCACTGCAAAAGCGTACGAGATCTATGGTCTATATTGCACTTTTTCTTTCACGTAGAAAAGATCCAAATGCAGTGGCACATAGTTATATTTCACAATGTGTTGTTTGCAATAATACCATTGCAGGCAAAATGGATCCTTCTGCTACTTCAATGATAGAGTTCAAAAAGAAAATTAGACAATTGTTGATTACGATCGTCAGTGTACTAGATCCCGACGATATAGCAGAGATTGTTGCAGATGAGTCTAGATTGCAATCATTATACAATGAGATTGCCCGCAAAATGTTGTTGTTATATCCAGACAAAACAATCGAATAAATAAACTCATTACTGAGCAGTTGGGTGGGAATATTTGACCAAGGTGGCCTTTGATTTGAAAGAGGAATTCCCTCAAGAAGTAGACAAGGGTAAGCTAGAGCATTGGAACACTAGATGGAGAGCTGAAAAGGAGAGGTCAAGGCGAGCATCCCACATAGACACACAGTTTGGCCTAAGCAAGAAAATGCAAATGGCTGTCACCAGAGTTGTGGGGAGCAGCCAAGTTGGAGAATAGTTTATTGAGGGGATGCCATTGAGAGAACATCGGGTTCTACTGCTTCTACCAGTCACCTAGAGAGCATTATATACAATTCAAAATGTAGTATGACTCTGGGCATTCCAAATAAGTCCATTAAGAAGATCAAGAAACTTGGGTCAGGGGCTTATGGCACAGGGTGGAAAGTTCAAATCAAAGGGATCAGTGTCCTTCCTACAACAAATACTTATTGTGCCAAGGAGTTCAAAGGACAGGCCAAGAATCAGTGGAAAAGCTTTGCATAAGAAAGTGGGGTAGATCTCAACCATAGAGGGATTGTGAGGAGTATTGCCCACTCTGTAACGTTGCCATGGTTTCTGATATTCCCCTACTTCAATGGGGGAACTTTTGGTGATCTTATGGAGACAGTTCCCCATCCACATGGCTCTTTCACGACGCTTGTAGCGCATCAAGAGGGGAAAGGAAAGATCCCTGAAGACTTTAAATGGGAGCAGCCCTCTGAAGACCAAAAAACACGTATCAAGAGCCTGTGCAATCATGCTTCCTCGTTGATCCATGCCTTGGTGAAGGCATTGCGATTCGCACATGAGGAGGGAGTGATCCACAATGATCTCCATCCATGGAACATCATGTTGGACTTTACCAAGGATCTCACTCCCCGTATTGGAATAATTGATTGGGGATTGTCTCTACGTGTTGGATTAGAGACAAAAAAGACCAACAATACCGATGAAAACTGGCAAAAGCTTCATCCTTGGCGAGCTCCTGAGTTACTAGATGGCAATCACCCGTGCCCATGGACCAAGGCCACAGATGTCTACGCCATAGGATGGGTGATATGGCAATTTTGTAAGTTTTGTGGAGAGTTCTCTTACTACTACAACACAGATTGGTTCAAACATAAGGTTTCAGTGGAGGTACAAGCCATATCTAGGATTGTTGTGGAAGGTTGGGTGAGGAAGAAATCCACAGAGAGAAAGACCTTGGCACTTTTGGACGAATAATTAGAAAGATTTGAAGCCCATCCAGAACGATGCTTACGCCCTCCCTCTGAAATGAGTGTAGCCTTTTTTTGATGGATATATGATGTACTTTATGAAGCAGGGTTTTCTGAGACTTTTGACTTATAAAAGAACTTTTAAAATTTGGGTTTTATGCGCCATGGATGATGTATGAGTAATAAAAACACTTTGTTATATCTCAATAGACAACAAATTTTCTATGAGTTTTGTTTTTTCTCTTAAGTTTCAAGCAATAAGCCACGTGGAATCACTGATTGTTATTCATTGATTTAAAAAATGGTGGTTACTCTTATATCAATTGATTGTCGTAAGATGGTGGTTATTCTTATGTCAATTGATTGTCGTAAAATGGTGGTTACTCTTATATTAATTGATTGTCATAAAATGGTGGTTACTCTTATAGCAATTGATTATCATTAAGTTTGTATGCCGTAACTGAAGTATAGTGTTTAATCAGGATATGGATAATGATAATCAAAGGGCTAAGCGCACTTTTGAGCATCTCAGATCCATGTGTCAAGGCGGTGGAGTGAATGACACCGCTCGAATTGCAGCTCGTTGCTCCCAGTGGGCCAACCCAGTGGGTACACAATGGAAAGAGGCGAACTCTAGGATTGACCGAGAAATGGTCAAATCCATATGGCTAGGCGTTGCAGATGACAACATCAAGAAAGGCCGACTCAAGCTATCACAATGCATTAATGCAGACATACGAGACAATGGAGAGAACATATATCTCGATGTTATGGGTCATCCTATGCATCATATGGATTGTCCATTGTGGTTTGCCAAGATGTTATACATGCATTATGTCTTGGGTGAAGCAGTGGACTTCAGCTCAAGGACACCTCATATGACGGTTGAGGACATTCGCAGCAGTGTAATCACCGTCACACGGCAAGAGATGTCATTGGCACTAGAAGGTGCATCAATGGAAGTGCACCAAGTTAAGGAGGAGCTTCAAACTCAACTCACGCAAGCATCACAAGCTACACAAGGCTCTCATGCAGAAGCAACCCTAAATAGAGACTTGCAAAGGGAGGTGAAGGTGCTATCTCGCCACGTAAAAGAGTTAGAGGCGACTATAAAAAAACAAAATGCTGCCACATTGATTGAGCACCCAACATCTATTGAGGCCCCTCCAGCTTCTGGTGAGCACGGTGGTCCTTGCCCCATATGTAGATCATTCTTTCATGAGTGGTGTGGTCACTTCAGCTTGCCATGCAGACATATGTACCATATATCATGCTTGATGCAAAGCATGATGAATAGCTTTCATTGTGCTATATGTGAATATGAGATATCCAAAAAGCTATATGCAATGTTCAAAATGTCTGAAGACTATAATAAGCTTAAAGGTCAGCGTGAACAGGAGAATGAAGATATTCTCACAAATATTTCACTATCACTTGGATAGTTTTTGTGACATTTGAAAACATTTACTCGTTGTCTTGCGAGAATTTATTAGTGAATTGTGAATTGTCTTCACTTTAGCTTCAATTATGATATGTGATAATGCAAAGATTTGTTAGGGCTTTGTATATTATGAAGCTTTAATAGTGATTTGTGGCCTCCCATTCTGAAAAAGTGGCACAAACAAATCTCTCCATCACAGCATTCTTTTTTTTTATTAGTGATTCTACCGTATAGTAGTTGGTGCAAAATCTAGTTTTGCACGACAGTTTTAACATAGTAGACATCCTCTGACGGTACATGTCAAGAACCCTCTGACGCTTCAAAACAAACTTGACTATTAAGCGAGCATTGTCTACTATCCATTTGAACCACTCTGTGTCATTACTCTTGTACCAAAACTGCAATACCAAGTTCAAGCTGTGTGTACTGCAACCAGCACTATATAGGTGAGAGAAGCGATTTTCAAGTATCCTACCTACAACCCTGCAATTTTTGGCATTGTCCATGATTACTTGGACAACATTTTCTTTTCCAAGTTCCTCAACTGCGTCGCCAATGATGTCAGCTATAAAACTGTCAGACTTAATTTGACCAGAGCTATCCAGAGATTTGATAAAACATTCACCACGAGGACATACAAGCATGATGTTGATCAATGGACGCCTTTGAACATTGGACCAACCATCACTAACTATGGTGTATCCAGATTGTTCTGTTGCATTTAATATTACCCTTTGAATATCCTGTTGTGTGCTTGTGTAACATTTATCCAACAGTTGGTTTCTCATATGGTGATATGTTGGAGGGGTAAATCCAGCACCATACTCCCCAATGCGTTTCCAAGCTGACTTCCATGCATCACGGGTGACAATGGCCAATGATCCCCCAGTGAAATAGACGGCTTTAGCTAGTGCAAGTTGTGCTTCTTCTAAGGCAAGCGTTTTGAAGCTCGTCTGTAAGCTAACCTGTCTACTTTTTGACGATCCTACCTGAACGTCAGGAGATCCATGGTTTGGAGGTGTAGTTCCATCGATATGAGAAGTTGGTTCCCTACTTTGAGTGCTTCCATTGGTGGGCGTTACACCCAATCATCCCTCGTTCTCGTTTGATCTTATCGATACCGGGGTGTGATGGTCAAAAGTAGAGAGTTTTGATCTTTTGATCATGGAAATTAGCTTACCAATTAAAGCTTTTAAGCGCATAGCTGCTTCTTCTGCACCTAAGCCCTTGCACTTTCCTCCTTGGATTCTAGTATTGCCACCTAGCAAATGATCCCTTATTCTTGGTGCTCCTCCAGATTCTCTTCGCCACAAAAGTTACATTTCCAATGTTGATACTTATTTACCACTCGGATCCTTGACTTTTTCCACTTGCCTTTCGCTTGCCCTGCGAAATAGGACCTGGCATCGAGGTAGGAGGTCTCCTCAAGGAAGCCAGGCTTGAGACACCAACATCACCGCTCACATTCCCGGTGAAAGACATACTTATTGGATGCCTGCAATACCAATAAACATAGCTCAATATGCTCTCTCTTCTTTCAAGTATTATTCAAACCAAACATTAGTGTTATAATCAATATCACACACAAGCGTAGTAGTGAAGCCTGAAGGGAATAAACCTCAATCTACTCAAACATGAGCAAGCAAATACAACGGTGAATCAAATATGTGATCAGTCCATCCCAAAAGTAGAGATATCGACCCAAAGATTCACCTTCCTACCTCCTTTCATGAATCAGTCCAATCCAAAAAAGAACTAATGACCCATGATTGGAGCTCTAATCGAAATAGCAAGCAAATACAGCGGTGAATCAAACGTGTGATCAGTCCATCCCAAAAGTAGAGATATCGACCCAAAGATTCATCTTCCTACCTCCTTTCATGAATCAGTCTAGTCCAAAAAAAAACTAATGACCCATGATTGGAGCTCTAATCGGAATAGCAAGCAAATACAGCGGCAGTGAATCAAACATGTGATCAGTCCATCCCAAAAGTAGAGATATCGACCCAAAGATTCACCTTTCTACCTCCTTTCATGAATTAGTCCAGTCCAAAAAAGAACTAATGACCCATGATTGGAGCGCTAATCGGAACAGCAAGCAAATACAGCGGTGAATCAAACATGTGATCAATCCATCCCAAAAGTAGAGATATCGACCCAAAGATTCACCTTTCTATCTCTTTTCAAGAATCAGTTCAGTCCAGAAAAGAACTAATGACCCATGATAGAAGTTCTAATCAATATAGCAATCAATTTAGCAAATATAACGGTGAGCCAAACATGAGATCAATCCATCCCAAATGTAGAGATACCGACCCAAAGATTCACCTTTCTACCTCCTTTCAAGAATCTGTTCAATCTAAAAAAGAACTAATGATCCATGATCAGAGTTACATTAAGTTTTATTTTTTTTTAAAGACTATTCAGTTTTTACCTTTAGTTTTTCTTCTAAATTTTAAAGGATGACCAAATTTAGAGGAAGAGGTGATGTGATGTGATGTCTATAGAAGGGTTATATAGAGCCGCCAAATATAGAGGGGGTACACGACGGGCCCGGCGGGATTCTTCCTTGTCCCGCCGGGCCCGCCGGGTTTCATATAAAGCCCGCTGGGCCTGCCGTGATTGTTCGTTGTCCCCCCGGTTCTACGTTTTCTACCGGTTTTCGTAGGTCATGACATTAGATATGTTATTAACATGAAAAAAATAGTGATAATAACAACAATAATTAACATTTAACAAAATGCGTCATCACGTAATTAAAATCCCCGCTTTCAGCATTGTAAATTGAAGGGTCTTAGAAAAGCCCTCCTGAGTGGGGGCACCAAATGACGGACGCAAAGCAAACCCCGAACCCCAATAGCCTCTAAAACGCCGGGGGCCGAATGGTGCGCCTCGAGCCTGTCTCACACGGTAAACCAAACAGGGGGCAGCACCTAGCTTTGAGCGGCTAGGACGCAAACCATGATGATATGAACACCGCAAACTTACACACCGAGAGAGAGAGAGAGAGAGAGAGAGAGAAAGAGAGAGAGATTTTCAAATGATGAAAATCCTCAGGGGTGTGAGGGTGAATTATTTCTGCAATATTTACAAAGTGGCATGCCGTGGTGGTAGAGAGATATGGAGAGGAGGTGGTGCAACCTACTTTGTGCGTTCTCTAAGACAACTCAATGATTGTGAATACTTACTACCAAGAGCGTATATATGTGTGTGCATCGACCATTGGAGTCGAGAGATGGATGTGGTTCCCTTTGCATGGTGCAATTCCAAAGGAAAACCCAGCACACAAACCCCATCCTTCCCATGATGGTGATGGTGTCAATCCTTCCCACTACACTCTCCTTCCCACTACACTCTACCAAATGCTTGGCTCCTCATGGATTGCCCCCCCCCAATAGTGACCTCTCAGTGCCAATTTATAGGTGTTGGCTACTTGGATTATGGTAATCCTAGTGTGGTTAGGGTAAGCTTAATCGGGGAGACAAAGCAAGTGGTGGGCCCGGTGTGGTTGACCCTTGCTTTGTTTTGGGAGGTTATTAAAAGATGGGAATCTCTAGGTGGGCCTTTGTGACCATCACCTAGAGAGAGGATATTTACAAAAATGGAAACTTACAATGGCTCGGGTGAAAACTGAAGATAACGATGAAAATAACCTATAAATTACTGGAATGGCATCGTGGTTGTGTGTTGCCGGCGAATGGTGTGTTGCCGGTGCGTCGATGTCGAGCGTACTTCTTTTCGGAGTTGGTCGGGGCATGCCTTCAGCGCATTTTCTCTTTTTGTTGTTGGCGGCGCGTTCTTTGGATCCTTCTTTTTTATTCGTCGATGTCATAGTCGTAACCTTTGGTTTTTTTTTTGTATTTGTGGTGCGGTGCGTATATGCGTGTGTATGTATTGGTGCATGAGGGAGGATGTGTGTGTGTGTCATAAAAACTAATATCTAACCAACCCAAATGATTTTCTCATATTAAACTCATCACTTAATGTGGGAGAATAAACGGGAACAAGGGTTAAGATATAGACATGTGCTTATAGATCTATCTCAACACGGGGCCAATGGTAAAGAAGCCCAAATGAGAGATGGTCTATCAAAGAGCAAGGCTAACCAATGGATCATAAGACCTTAGGGTTAGCTTCATTGAAGACCTCTAATAATGTGTGTAAAAGTCCTTTGACCTTAGGTAAGCTAGGGCTGAGCTTGAGGCGTGGAAACCCGACCCAGCTCGAGGTGCTTGTCCTGCTTGTCATGCTTGATGACTAAGGTGCTTGAGGTGCTTGAGATGCTTGAGGTGAATGACATGCTTGAGATGCTAGGGCTGTATTTGAGGCGAGAACCCAGTCCAAGCTTAAAGTGCTTAAGGGCCAAGCTTGTGGTGGGAACTGGGCCTATGCATGAGGGGTTGAGGTGTCAAAAAGTCAAAGATTCAATCCCTACAAGGAGGGGGCAAGCCCTAGATGAGGGGGGATGAGAGAGAACACCCACACACTCACACAAGTCATGCATGGTACAAAGAAATCAAAAGGGACACTTGTCAAGTTCCTCCTCATGTTGCCCTCATGGTGTGCCTGAAGCCTATTGGTTGGTCACCCAAGGGGTCCAATGATAATTTAGGGGATTTAATTAATTGATTTTGCATTTATCAAGTCCTCTCTCTCAAAGGGGAAAGGGGGACACTTGTCCTAAGGCTACCCTTGCTGCTTGTAATGCCTCCTGCTTGTGATTGGCTAGGCATGGAGGGGTCCAATGAGCTTCAAGCATGAGCTACAAGGGGGGGTTGACCCAAGCAAGCTAGGGGGTTTCTTAGGGGGTATACTCACCCACACACACTCACAAACACTCTCATGGTGTGCTAGGCAAGGTGCAAGAGCTCCATCTCCTTCTCCAAGCTCCTTGAGAAGTTGAGAGCCCACACCAACACTCTTGGCTATGGAATGCAAATCCAACCAAGAGCTATGCTTCAATGCTTAAGCTTTCCATCTTCTCCATCTTCATTACTATGCTATTATGTATGCTAAGCAAGAAGAGTGATGATAAGTGAGGAATTATTTCTTTCTCCTATGGAATACTTCTTCTTCCTCTTCCCTACCCTCATTCCCTGCTAGCTCTCTCCACCTTCGAAGGTGTTTGAGGTCTTGGGACTGAGGCTTGGGATAGTTAATGCTTTCTACAAAGTGCATGTTATGCTTATTGCAAGAAGGCTAATGGTTTATTGCAAGTAGATTAGTTACTTAATGCAAGTAGATTAATTGTATTGCAAGGTAGATTAATTGTTGCTTTAGGCACAAGTTGATGCATAAAAATATACATCTTCATGCACTCAAATGATTTAGGGAACACAAAGACTAATGATGTTCACAAGTTCTTGATTGTTTTCAAGCTAATATTGATTGTTGATATTATGCAAAATCTTGGTATATGAAGCTTCCACCTTCATACTGCCAAAGAGGTCTCAAGGAACACAAGGGCAAAAACATGAAATGGTGGTCAGTATTTTCTACCTTCTAGGTACTTTCAAGAAAAATTAGCACAAGGTAAAATTTTCTTGAACAGGATTAAAAACTATTGAAGATTACATGCATAGATTCCTTTCATCAAAATCTTTCTTCTCACATATGGCACATCATGTAAATTTGTATCTCAAACATGTAGTTGATGTCCATATGTGTACAAGGTAGTGTCAAAGACACTACTTCTTGGCCACCTTTTCATGCTTTCACCCACAAAGAGGTCTCAAGGAACACAAAGATTGTATTGTACCAAGTCTCTCTTAATGAGAGAATCTATAATACAGATTCCTTTGGAGGGGGGACCGGCTCCACATAAATCCGTTCCTCAACTGTTGTCATATTCTCTAAACTCTCTCTCTCTCTCTCTCTCTCTCTCTCTCTCTCTCTCGCAAAAATATTGCTCATGCCTAGTTAATTAAGTGTTATGATTAAGTTGCTACTACCAATTAAGTTCACCATCTATGCTCTCAAAGTTGCTCACTCTAATTCTCTTAATTCAGCTATTCTCTAAGTTCATAGGCCATTTCCATTACAGTGTGTATGTATATGTATGTGTGTACGTGTAAACATGCGTGGGAAGGGGGGCGTTAATATATACAATCTATATATATATATATATATATATATATATATATATATATATATATATATATATATATATATATATATATATAATTTATTTATGTTTTTTCGTTGATGGTTGACGGTCTGCTGCGGCCTGAGCGCCCGGGTGGAAGAGAGAGGGGGAGTTTCTGTTGTGGGCTCGTGCACAGCTCCAAAAGGGGAAGAGTGATAGTGTATGTGTGTGTGTGTGTGTGTGTGGAGAGAGAGAGAGAGAGAGAGAGAGAGAGAGAGAGAGAGAGAGAGAGAGAGAGAGAGGGAGGTTCTACTCCTGATGTCCGTGCGAAGGAGAGAGAGAGAGATTGGTCTGCGCGGCCTGAGCGCCCGAGAGGGAGAGAGAGAGAGTGGTCCGCACCTTCGGGCTGAGATAAGGAGAGAGTGTGAGAGGGAGAGAGAGGGATAGGGTGTGTGGGTAGAGAGGGTGTGTAAGGGAGGGAGTGTGTGTGGATAAGGGAGAGAGAGGGAGTGTCTTTTCGGCGCCTTCACAGGCTCGTGAGAGAGAGAGAGAGAGAGAGAGAGAGAGAGAGAGAGAGAGAGAGAGAGAGGGAGGGAGAGAGAGGGATAGGTCCGCGCCTTGTGGGCCGCCGGACAAAAGAGTGAAGGAAGGGGGGGGGGGGGTTGGCAATGGAGTGGGGTAGGGGAGAGAGAGAGAGAGAGAGAGAGAGAGAGAGAGAGAGAGAGAGAGAGAGAGAGAGAGAGAGAGAGAGAGAGAGAGAGAGAGAGAGAGAGAGAGAGAGAGAGAGAATAGCATCTACTGTCTTGCATGGGAGCTTAAGGACGAGAGGAGGGGAGTAAGTCAATGGGTGGGAGTGAGGGAATATATTAGCGGGCCAGGGGGGAGGGAATGAGGCTGAGGGGAGGGTGAGGCGAGCGGGTTAGGAAGAGAGGGGAGGGGTTATGAGAGTGGGGGTAAATTGGGAGAGAGGATGTAGGGAAAATGAGAGAGAGAGAGAGAGAGAGGGTGTTATTTTATCCAATGCCCGTTGGGCACGGGGGGGGGGGGGGGGGGAATAAGTTTTTTTTTTCCTTTTTTTTCTTTGATTTCCAAAAGTCGGCTATCAGTGCCATGGATGACATTATAGATCATTCTTTGTTGCTCCTGAATATTGATGGTGCTAGATGTGGATTGAACCATCTTTATCCGTCCTACGGGGTTAGAGTTTCTAGAGTATAGATTCATCAACATCTCAGTGTGGAGGTCATATTTCCAATTTTCATTAAGGAATACCCCTTCTAGACTTTACGTACTAGAGGTCCCTTGTGAGGTGGAAGCAATGTTGCTCCCCGTGGTTTTGCCTTTTGTGGTTGGTACTCTAGAGGGAACTTCCAAGGGAGGTAGCTTGATAGGGCGTGAATTGAAAGAGGTAGGCAGAACATCCACATGGAAACTCTAAGGGGGTGTGGTTCCCATGTGAGATGTGAACAGAGAATATACTTCCCCACCCCCTTTATACGTTTCATTGGCCTTGGGTTCGGAACAAGTAGCTTTACTAAATGTCTCCATAAAATGGGTAAACATGCTAGCACTAGGTTGTGGAGCCCCGATGGGCATGTGCCCTCCTTCCTATGGGTTTTATATAGGATAACCTTCCATCGTGTCTGAGTCAGAGGAAGAGTCACTAGCTGCTAGGTGGGGTCTTGGGTAGTACTACCTTGGGTCCTCGCTGAGGGCCAAGAACCAAAGTTGGAGGGATAATGGGTGCCCGTGTAAACAGAGGCACTCTCTATATACTTGTGCTTTAGCACACAACCAAAGCATAGGCGCATGTGACCTTGACACCTTAGAAGTGTTGGTGAGTTCCCATGAAGGCCGCTCACCTAGTTTTTTGGGTGTTTTGCAACCCGGTTTTACTCTCAAATTTTTGATTTTTTTGTTCTGTTTTCTAACCAAGCTATGAAATATAGCATGTGATAGCTGAAAATGAGCATCTCAACCAGAGGGATGCGGTGTGCTTTACAAGCCAATATTTTGTTACTTAACATCCTCAGAATCCTCAAAACAATTTATTTCTAGTTGGGAACAAGGCTTAAAATGGAAAGTCCAAGGGTGCAAGTGTGAAGAGGAGGGTGGAGGACTTGTCCTACATGTCCTAACTCCCTCTTGTGCTGGTAGACTATATATATAGTCTTGGGTCTATACTATATCATAAGACTGAGGACTCCGGCGCCGGCTTGGACTTGGGCTTGGGGAACAATCCTGATTCTTCTTTAATACATGCTTTTCTTTCTTTTTCTCTCTTCTTCAATATTTATAAACTTTTTCTTTTTTATTTTGTACCTTTTTTGGATTTGAGGATAAGATTTTTTGTGTGGTCACTGGCTACACGTAGATTTGAGTGCGCGCAGATGAGAGCGGTTGCGGGCGTAGGCCTAGCAAAACCAAGACAAAATGGACTGCAAAACAAAACTACAATGCAGGTTTAGCAAAAAAAACTAAAACAGAGTATAACACCATAGAGATTGACTGAACAAACATAGCGTAGAGATTAACATAGCATAATAGAATTTCTATTTCTAACAGACTTGTACCAAAAGCACACACATGCACCTTTGTCTACCTCTTCAACATGCACAGAGTGACTTCTCGAGGCATGAGAGAGTTCTTCTTGAGCTTGGTGCAGGGAAAATCCCCGGTAGTGGTGCCAAAAATTTGCATGTCTACCCCACGTGTCGGAGCTAGGGACTTGCTGAGCACCGTATGAGAGCCACGGATGGCTGCAAGCACACAACCAAGCTAGCCTAGCAAGCTCAAAGAGAGAAAGGGTGTGTCACTCACTACTCTACGCTCGTCGATGTGAAATATTCCTCACTGCAAGGAAGAGGGATCCACCGCACTCAACTGCCTCGCCATCGCCAATGCCGCCACAATGCTCAATCTCTCTCTCTCTCTCTCTCTCTCTCTCTCTCTCTCTCTCTCTCTCTCTCTCAAGCATACACACACACAGACTCGTGAGCACACAATGGAGAAGGAGATGGAGATAGGGCAAGATCACTCTTCTTTAGCATGCACCCTTGAGAATGAGGGATTTAGGTGACAATGGTACGTTTATATGGGTTTGTCCATTCACACATGAGTGCCCACACTGGCCGATCAGAGTAAAGATACTGTCAAATGAGATATGTAGTGCACCTCTCATCATCGGCGATCACCCAAGCACCTATAGGACCAACAAGTCTGTCCCATGACTCAAAACAATGTGGTAAGGCGTTCGTAATCGGTTAACAAATGACCAATGGCTGGCTACTTGGGATTTGGGCTCATGCTAAAATATTAGAACTCAGAGTGTATAGTTTGCAGATCAAAATTACATAGACTCATTTACAAGGCTTTCCCAGAAACTAGGATAAATTAAATCAAAATGGATCTTGGTCAAGGTGTGGTTGACTAGGCATTAGGAAGAGAATGGGGTCTAGGAGGGCCTCTTTATTTGGCATTTTAAGGAGGTTAAACTTTTAGTTTTAAGAAAGTAATCAAAGGATAGCTTTTGAATTTAAACAGGCAAAACGGCTAGCTTATTTGAATGCAAATTTTCCCCCCAAAATGGAATTTAAAATCTACTGGGACAAAACCATATCAAGTAGCATATCTATGGAAAGAGCTCGACATGTAGATTGCAGATCTATGATCTCCGCTCAAAATTGGGGATCATATGTGAGAGTTATGGAAGGCCAAAAGTTATAAAATTTTCCAACTTCTTTTTGGGGGGAAAAGTGCATCCTTTGACCACTCTTACACATCTCTTACACACCCACCATTCTTGCACACATGGAATACACCTATTTGTCAAAATGTTAATCATCTCAATAAGCTCATGGCAAATAAAGAGGCCTTCCTACACCCCATCCTTTTCCTAATATCGGCCAAGTAGTGACAATCCCAAGTAGCTAAGTGTGTTTCTAAAAAATATAATGGATTAGGAGATCCATATGCTCATGTATCACTCTTCAAACAAGTTTTGAGAGAGCTGAACAAGTTGTGGATTTCCACACATAGTATGAAGGATCCGAGCTAAGAGTGTAAGGAACAACCTTGACATGGTTCCAACCTTTCAACAGAGGTGATTTTACAAACATAAAGCAGATTTTGTGTGAATTTGTTGAGGAATTCTCAAGAAGGGGAATCAAGCATAATATTGTGTCCCAAATCTATGATTATAAGCAAAAAGAGAATGAGAAAGTGAAGGAAGCTTTGCTTTGCTTCAAATAGTTTATAGAGAGATGTCTTGTGAGAGAGTTATCACAAGATGAGAGACTACCAGTTCTCTTTATATATGGCTTGAGAAATGGAACTCTTTAGAAGGACCTACATTTGAAAGCATGCATGATGTTTGAGCGAGTCACTATAAGGTACTTGTATCTAGTTCTAAGTTGACTATTGTTACGCCTATGGAGACATGATAGAAGATGAAAATAATGTGACTAGTATCACCTCTTCTACAGTGGGTGAGTCCACAAAATGGAATTTTCAAAATCCTTCCATGCTAGACATTGGTCAATTGGTTGAAGAAATGGTAAGAAAAATCCACCAAAACTATACACAAAACTCAAACATACGACAACATGCAATGAGAAGATGTGACAATTGTGGAGGGGATCATCCCACCCCCCCATAGTGCAACACCCAGGCGAGACCAACATCGGTAAATACGCAACATATTTTGAAGTTGTGTGTTATTGAGAAAAATTTACCAACCATGAGATGACTGAGTGTTTTGTGTATTCCTAGTAAGACATGGGAAGATTCTAGGGTACATCGTGTCCAAAAATAGTATTTCTATGGATTTTGAGAAAATTCAAGTGATTGTTGCTCTACCAAGAGCTCAAAAAGTTAAGGTGGTACAAGTATTTATGGGCCATTGTAGATAATATCGACGATTCATTTAGATGTATGTAATTATTGCCAAACCTCTCTAGTCACTTATCACAAAATTTGAGTGGACCTATGAATCTGAGGAAGCATTCTAGAAATTTAAGCATGGACTGATTTTTGCTCTAATTATGAAAGCTCCTAATTTGACAAAGAACTTTCATGTTCACATTGATATATCAGCTTATGCTATAGGATGCATTCTAACACGGCCTAGAGAGAACAACATGGATTTTCCTATATGTTACTCTTGCAAACATTATAATAGCATGGAAAGGAATTTTACAACCATGGAAAGAGAAGTATTAGTGATTATTTATGTTGTGAATAAGTTCAGGCACTATTGCACTTGGTAAACAGATTGTGCAATATAGGATGTATTGTTAGATGTCTCATTACATTGCTTGAAGTTTGATTTCAAGGTTGTGGTGAAGGAAAGAAACTACCCATCAGAGGGCTGACCATTTGTCCAAATTGACTCATGGAGAAGCACCCATTGGGGTTGATGATGACTTGCGTGATTCATATCTTTTTAACATTGAGACGATACCAAGGTGGAGTGAACATGTTATAACTTTGCTCACCATTGGATCGTTACAAGTTGAAAGGAAGTCATACATCATTGAGGAAACCAAAATGCTTATGCCAATAGCTGAAAGGCTATGTAAGAAAGGAAATTATAGTAGATTGAGGCTATGTATAAAGTCAAACAAGAGACACGTGTATTTGAGCCAAGCCCATGTGCAAAACACAAGGATTCATAGTGGGAATACACAAACATATCAAAGATTGAGGAGAATGGTTGTATATTAGCCTAAAATGTAGAAAAGTGTTCATGATTACATTAGTTCATATAAGATTTGCGCAAGCAAAGTACCTGAAGAACATGTGATATTGTTTAGAATCATTGTAGCTCTTAAATGGAGCTCATACATTGTGGATTACCTAATGACGACAAACCTTGCCAGAAGGGTTGAGCAAAGTGAGGACTACATCCATCTAGACCAAAGTAGATAATTACATGCTGATCAAATATCACCTCTACATGAGAGAAAAGGATGATCAACTACAAATGTGTGCCACAAAAAATGAGTACATTCCTATTCTAGAGCAAGCTCATATTGGACAAGCAAGAGGATATGTTTCTGCTAAAAAAACTGCAAAAGAAATTCTTGTGGCAGGAATTTGGTGGTCTACCTTGTTCATGGATGTTGAAGCTTACGTCAAAAGATTTGATGAGTGTTGGATAACAAACAAAGGTATCTATGCAAAGAAAAGAGATGTCAAAGCATTTTCCAAATGGGGCATAGATTTTGTAGGACCTATAGCACCTCCAACATATCATACGCATGCTCAATACATCATAAAGGTCACAGACTATTTGACCAAATGGATAGAAGCAAAGACAACACAATATAATGGTGCAAGAATGATAGCACAATTCTTGTATGAGAACATCTTTACAAGATATGGGCTACCAATTGAGCTAGTTTGCAATAAAGGGAATCATTTAGTGATCAGATTTTTGATGGATGACTTTATAGTAGTTCATCCCAAATCAACACCATATCACCCTCATGCTAATGGACAAGCTAAGAGCACAAAAAGATCTTATTTTTGGTTCTCACACAAATAGTAAGTGAATCTAGAGAAGATTGGGACCAAAAGCTACATTCAACTTTACATAATGGCTTATAAAAAATCAATTGAAATAACGCCTTTAAACATGGTGTGTGGTCTTAATGCCATATTCCCATAAACTTCTTGATTCCAATGCTTAGACTAACTAAAGACTTACAATGGATAGGTGATGAGCTATCTAAAAGGTTAGACATTCTTGAGAATCTCGATGAGACATGCTTAAGTGCTGACAAGGGCATTCATGCTCACAAAGGATGCATAAACAAATTTCATGATCAACATGTGATCAACAAGGAGTTCAAAAAAGGATATTATGTGCTAGTCTATACCTTGAACCATCAATCCAATAAAATTAAAGACGCAAGGTAATGGTCCATTTATGATTCATGAAATAACACCTAGTGGAGCCATAAATCTTGCTACATAAGAGGGAGAAGAGATGCCCAATTGGATCAACAGATGCAAGTTAAAGAAATATCATTCACCACTAATCACCAAAATGTCAAAGAAGATTCACAAAGCTCCAAAAAGAAAGGAACAAGTGAAGACTAATAAAGCAAAGTCTCGGGAGGACACTTCATTGCGGATTTTAAAGCACAAAGAAATACCTTGCGGCTTTGGCCACCACCTCCTCCAATAGAGGAAATTCAGATGGAGCATAATTTTCTTGGAGGCATGGACATACAAATCAAAATATAGCTTCCAAATGGAACAACAATGAGCATTTGTAGACACACAAGCAAGATCCAATGTCATTAATTATTCTACATACAAACAGATGACAGATGCACCACTATCAACAAATCGGATAGAACTAGAGGCTACAAATCGAGGGAAGATTGTGAGCTTAGGCCAAATCAATTTGTCCACAATATTGATGGCCATCAATGTCCACATCAATTTCATGTCATGGAAGATGCAAATATTAACAAAGCATTCATCCAAAGAGTTCCTTGGATAAGTACATACAAAATAACTCCGGATTGGCAAGAGGAACCCCGCTCGCACAAAATAATCACTTGTGGGAATTATAGTCAATCATTACAGATCCACAACAAGTGGTAGCATGTGCACCTGTATGACATTTCAATGAACAACCAACAAGGGAGGTATGGGTAAAGAAATCAATCATGGAAAACAAACCTAAGTAGATACGGATACCCAAGGCAACAACTCAAAAAGTAGAAGGAATGGTATAGCCCTCCTACAAAATCTCAACAAACTCACAAAAGTTATACTTGGAAATGGCAACTAAAATGATAGTCACAATCCATAGAAACTCCACCCTTGTATCCATGGATTCCAAAGAAACCACAAATCTACCAACCCAACCAGTTAGAAAACTTATCAATGGAGACCAAAACTACCAACTCAATAACGAGCCTAGCTATCTCCACCAACCACAATAACCAAGTACAAGTGGGTATCTAAGCCTTCAATGACAACTAAGATCCAAGTACTTCAAAAACCCACAATCAAAGAAAAATCTCGACAAATTCAAGATTTTTTTTCTCAAAAATGTAAAATAGATGAAGCCTCAATAGAAAATACCACTTAACCAACAATTCAGTACCCACATCTTTCACAACACAACATTACCCCATGCACTTCTTCCATTGGAAAAATAGGGCCACATTACATGGCCTTGCATAAACACATTGTTACCGCCCATGCACATTGCACAACCTTTAGCTTGGGACGACTCAAATTAGGAAGGGGGAAGTAGCAGCCTATGGCTACTGCAAGATGATGACAATTCATGTGTATAGTGTACAAATTGTATTTTTTGCTTTTTATTTGGTTTTTACCTCTTATCAGGTATATGGATGAGCCATATTGACCAGATTTTGGCAATCATGATGTCTAGAGTGAGAGTATGTATATACAAGTGTGAGTAATAATTCTAGGTATTTTTTACAAAATAATAATAAATTTTAGTAATTTTCTTGAATTTTTAGTTGCTAAGGATAAAAAATTAATTAAAATTATCCAAAAAAGCCGAAATCAACTTTTAAAAGAAACACCTGAACAAGCAAAGCAAGAGCTTCAAGCATAGCAAGTTTCAAAAGTTTTGGTGCAAATTATGTTTTTGGCTAATTTATTATTGGTCAAATTTATAAAATCAAGGGTAACAAGATATCCAGATCACGAGTCGTTTGAGCCACAAGTGACATGACATGAGCAATATGGGCAAAGAAGGTACTTTTGGGTTTAAGGTAGGTCAGATATATAAACCTAGGGTAGGTCATTTTAGCTCTCATTTGTCATTTGTGTGTGTGTGTGTGTGTGAGAGAGAGAGAGAGAGAGAGAGAGAGAGAGAGAGAGAGAGAGAGAGAGAGAGAGATAGAGAGAGAGATTCTTGGAAATCTAGAGCATGTGCCGTATTTCTGTTTGCTATGAGCTCGAGGGGTGCACTATTTAATCATGTTAATGTAAACCATGAGTTTGAAAGGAGGGGTTTTTAAATGCAAAAACTTTAGGCAATTAAACAAAATAACATTAATATAAGGGGTTTATAGTCAATTTAGGAAAAAATTCCTAAAATAAGGGTTCATTTTATTCATTTAGACATGTTAAAAGAGGGGTTCTTTTGATAGCCCACAAACGTACGTTATATGAATGGTGAACCCCCCAAGGCTATGAGCCACTGGGGCCACCACTCTTCACCAGATTCAACACGTACTATCTACATACCTTACCCAATATGTCTATATGGTTTGCACAACACAAAAAGGCCAAAAATATCACACCAATCAAAATCAAATCGGAATTTTAGCAAGATGTTCAATGCTAAAGGAGGATCAAAAGTGATCCAAACTCCAAAAGAATTGGGCAAAAGAGTTAGCATGATGTGCACTTCAAGGCCATGTGATCAAGTTCTAGTTTGGTGCAGGAACATGCATCAAGATCCATGTCCCCTTGCAACAAAAATTCAAAAGCTTGATTCAGGAGACTCCCCATGTCCATGCAAGTGATTTCCAAAAAAAACAATAGAAAAATAAGTCCAAGCATGGATCATAATCCATGCCCCACCTGCTTAGAATTTGGTCAGATCTTGTAAGCATAGCTTGGGGAGACTTCTCGTAAAATTTGGGTATATTTGGAGATCATTTGACCTAAAAACCCCAAAATGTTCTATAGCTCAGAGTCCACATGGTCATTTTGACCCAAAGCATGCAAAATTGGTGCAAAACTCAAAAGATGCCCAATGTCAAGGAGATGCCTTAGAAAATTCATAACATTTGGCTCTGGTACATGGATCGACATCCATGCCCCCATATGCCATCTCATCCCATATCACATCCACAAATAGGTTAGTGCATCTACAGGCCAGAAGCATAAATAATCTCATAGAATAAAGAAATTCAAGATATTTGACTTTCAAAGTCTCTAACCAGAAGTTATGATTTTTGAAAAAACCTTGGATTTAGAAAATGGGAAGTTCCTTACATGACTTAAGAACTCAATATGCATACAAAAAATGCATCAATGGAAGAAGGGTCAAACAGAGTCAGATTGTGGTGAAAATTGATACTTGGGTGGATATAAAGGTGTTTTTTTTCATCAAAGCATTATATTAGAGGTAACTAACACCTACTGTACCATAGAATTGCAACAAAGAGGGCTCCAAAAATTAGTTTTGATCAAATTTTTAAAAATATTTCCATAAGCTAGGTTTTTTGGCTAGCTTAGCAAATTTTGATATGAATTTGAAAAGATTTCATGTGCTAGGATTGGCTATTAGGGCACACTCCCAAAATCTTAGCTAATTTTGTGACCAAACATGGATTGTGATCCATATACCACTCCCAAATCTATGAACTCAAACCTAGAAATCTTGACCCACATGCAATGTTTTAAGCCATTTGGATGCTAAGACCTTGTCAGAATCCCAAATTTGTCCTGTGGTGGATTGTTTTTTGAAAATTGACTTGATGTGAAAACCAAATATCCAAACCCAAAACGTTTGTTATCATTGCATCTGCTATTCATGATAAACCTGATGGTATCAATAAGACTCATTTTTGCTTCCATACATGGATCATAATCCGTGTACCCCTAGCTCAGAATTAACTTGTAACAATTATTCCTAGTGCCTATAGTTATATTAGACATGGTGATGAATCGAACTTGGGTCAAACTTGGATCACATTTGCTTGAGCTATGTTCAATTTTTAGTTTATGGTCAAGTTTCTGCTGGCAAGTTGCGACCAAATTCTTGGCACTAAAAATGATGTATTTTGCTAGCAGGATGCATCATAGATGTGTACCAAAGGAGTGGGGATCTGATCCTTATGAGATTGCAGACATCTCATCGATGAGAAGCCACATGTTAAGGATGAAGATTTCGAGCAGATAATGGCAAATATACTCATTGGGAAGTTCCAAATTGTGGATGGGACAAAAGTCAAGTGGCAACCATATTCCCTAAGGTTTTGTGGACTCTACACCAGAATCCCAAAGTAATTGATGATGCCATATGTCTGCAGTCAGTAGCAGTTGGATAGTTTTTCCTACTTGCCACCATGGGGCATAGACTTCTAGAGAGCTGAGGAGTTGATGTCTACCATCCAATACAATGGTGAAGCCACTCTCATGGATAAAGACAGAGTTATAGTGCAAGTGAAGATAACCAATGAGATCATCTACAGAGCACTTCACTTTCTTGCTGACCATCATAATCTACTACTAGAGACAAAGGCAATTGAAAATGACAAGGCATTCATCAAGCAAAAAGGCCACAAGCTCACCTACAAAAACTTGATCTATGCCAAAATGGAGCTTCTATTGTGGCTCATCTCACAGCATCTCAAAGTACAAAAGCCACTAAGGTATACAATACTCCTACATCTAGCAATCATTGTCTTATGAGAGTTTTGTGTCATCAATGCGACATCGACAGCTACATATTGGACAATCTGGTCGAGTCAAACCTGAAGATCAACAAGAAGTACAAGAGCTACATGAATGTTGTACCGATGCTAACTCGCATAGCATACCAGTCCCTTGGAACGAATGATGATTTCCCAAAGGCAGAGTCACAGTTGGACTTATTGCACAAGTCAAAACAAAGTGTTCAAGCTCTAAGGCGTGCTTCTACCACTTCCACAAAAATAAATATGTGTGGCTCAAGCTCAAACGCACCACCACAAATAGTGAAGTCACAAAGTCAGACATGGAGCTCCATGGGGAGATCAAAAGGAATGAGGATATCCCTTCAGAGTATTAGATGGCTAAATATGAGGAAGAGATTGAGACTCCCTTTGTTAAGAGGAAACCATATCAAGAGGAATACATCCAAGAACACAGGTTCAAAGATCCATGGAGAAGGCTCAGATGCTCAAAGTACAAAGTCTTGCAAAGAAGACAGAAGAGAAAAAGAAACCTATGGAGGCATTAAAAATTTCATCTTCCTCAAATTCAGATGACTCGGGGCTAGATGCAGAGGCTCAAGAAAAAAACAAGACAAACCACAACAGACAGCCTTGAGTTGGATGATGCACAAAGACAAAAAATCCATGAGGATTTGAAGCGCAAAACTCAACAAAGAGGGGTGGAATCCAAGCGACAAAGGACTACATATTTTGATTCAATCTTGGATTCTTCTTACAGTCCAACTATACATCATGAGGATATTGTTACAAAAACTACGCCTACTACAACTATAGTAGAGGGAACTAGGGAGACCACATCTTCTAGACCACCTTCTCCACCGTCCACAACTGTAAATGAAGAACAATGGATTCCACATAGCCTCTCTCTCAAGATATTGTAAATATCATAGATGTTGCACTAGAGAATATGCCACCGCATCAAAAATTTGAATCCCAAAATGAAGGAAGTGTTAATTGATCAACTCAACGTGGAGCCACTAAATATTGAAGAGCAACCCATCACACAAGAATAAGCGGTTGATGTACCATAGTCCCCTCCACAATTTGAAGGACATGTTGACTTGGCACAAAAAAAGAAATATATAATGAAAGACATATTCCTCCTTTGCAATCCACATATGAAAAGGTAGCCATGAAAATAGTTGAGAAATTTGATCTTTAAGAGACCCTTAACATGTTGGAACTCTAGTTCAATTGACACAAACTCATGATCGGGGCTCAAATCAAAGAAGCAGAAGAGGTCAAAGCCACTATAGCTTAAGCAAATTAATAGGTGGCAGAAATCAACCAACTAGTGAATGGGCTATAGAAGGAAAAGAAAAAGCTACAAATAGAGCTTAAGAAATTAAATAAATATGCCAAAGACACATATAAGGATCTCAAAAAGAATATTGAAGAAAATAGCAACTACCAAGCAAAGCACGATGAACTAGAAGAATGACTGGAAAGGGAGAGGAAGAATTACTCAAAGCTATGTGACTCATATGATGCTATAAATCATACCCTCTCTACCCTACTTGCCAATCAAGATGTGGAACTAGTAGCCTCGACTTCTCATCCTTCTACTAGAAATATTCAAGAAGTTAAAGTATTGCGATCAGAGCTACAACAAGATAAGCTATGATGTATAGAAGCCTTTGACAACATTGACAAAATGAGAAACAGTAGGAAGTTTTCATTGAAGGTGAAAATGGAATCAATTGGGACTTCCAAGAGGCTCCATTTCAAAAAGTTATCACGGGCATGTACGCACGAGTCATGTTTTTACCCTCACACTACATGCAAATGTTCAAAGAAGCCTTCATGATTCTTTGAAATGGACTCAAACGTCTTTTATCCATTGACAGCTTCCAGCATGACATAGGGCCTATTAAAGCACATTAGTGAACAACCCTCTCAAAGATCTGTCCTTCAAGGCAGACATCATGGCACAAGCAACAAAGTTCAACAAAGTCCTAAAGTCCCTTGGAAAACGACATTTCAAGAACTGTAGATAGATCTTCTACAGAATACAGAAAGACGTGCATTGGCTAGGAAGGGGGGAGTGTTTTGACAATACAGATTATGAGCACCCTCCTAGTTGAACACAAAGTTCAGAACCACATTCTTGGTACATTGTATTGTATTTTTCCGAGGACCATGTATATGAGATGGTGTAATTTTTATTTTAGAGATGCAAATTTTTGAATTGTAATATATCATCATGTATGAAGGCCCAACTAGTTGGCCATTGGTCATTTTATAAGCCGTAGGTATAAAAGATAATAGCTCTAGTTTGAAATCATAGGTAATCTTTTGGTGGATAAATAAAGGGTCACTATTGTATGTTGGTGTAGCTAAAGTGAGTCCGTACTAGAAATCTAGGCTATGGGTATCTACATGCACATGCAGGGTGGTAAAGTATAAAGGTCAAGCGCACACAAGTAAATCCAAAATTGTATCCATTTTTGGAGTTGTTTTGGCCAAAGTGTGCTGCTATGGGGCTTCTCAAAGGTGGCCAATTGGGGAGTTTTAAGTGCAAAAATGGAAGTGTAGGAGGTGGATTTCAAAGCTCTCTATAGATGGTTCTAACGGTTTATCAATCATAGATATATACCTCAAGTTATGGGGATTTGAAGAAAAGGGTGCTTTGCAAATTCTCACCGGATTGGACAGGTGCACCAGGATGGCCAGAGCATGGGTGAGTTGATAGATCTAAAGTGTTCACTTTATGGAGCGTGTCGCTCTTTTTGGGTTGGCAGCTGGAGTTCAAATAGCCAAGATATAGGCAGTTGAAGTTTTTTCAAGGGCTAGTTCTATTTTATTGTGGTTGCCTTCGTAAGCAGGCCACCATGTGTTTTTTCACGCTTTCTAGGGGTTTCAAAGGTAGTGTATGGCATATGAAGCCATTCAAAAGCCATTATGGTCGTGAGAAAAAAGTTATTTTTCCATTTGAAGTTTTTGGATGGCAACGGTGGTGGAAGATCTGATGTTTTTTCTCCATATTTGGGCTCTCCATTCAAGGTTATGATGATGCCAACAAACTGGAAAGCTAGATGTTTCATTCAAAGTCCACAACATGGAGAGTACCCTGGTTTTTACAGAGTATTTTTTGGGTAAGGGAGCAGGGGACAGATAAGCATCCAAAGTGGCACAGAAGAAAACCCAATTTTTAATGGTAAAAAAAGATTGGATGTTTTCATTCCCAAAGTTGAGGCTCAAAGGAACTGTCACATGGCATTGATAAAACCCACATGCTTGGATACCGCTCAAAAGTGGGGGTATATAAGCTAGAGCGTGGCCATTTGGGGGATGTCTCAAGGGAGAGAGAGGGCTATGGCCTAATCCCCTCCCTCTGCCATGTGGTGCTGCTTTGGCGGTGAAGGAACGAGCATGCAAGGGTGGCAACACTACCATCTTGGCGACGGTTGTGGTCATTGTGGTGTTTTAATTGGCAAACTCCATGGCTATTGTTGGTGATGGTTCAAGCATTTTCATGTTGCACTGGCTAGGGCTGTTCACATACGCAGAGGCTAGAGAGAGAAGGGCCGCCAACCTCCTAGAAAAGAGCCACATGCGGCAAGTTTATAAAATACTAAAAGGAGTCAACAAGTATTTGGTGCTCACCATGCTACTTTCTGGTCTTGAGACGGCCTTGAGTGCTGTTCCAAGTGCACTTCACCAAAATTGCTCTAACTTTTGATAGACAACTCCAAATTGAGTCATGTATATCCAGGAAGAAAGGTTGCGGGCAATAGGGTTTTAGAGCTGAATTTTTTCAGGTTTCCTAATTTAAAACTTTTAGGGTACCTAGAACTAGTTTCTAGAGACCAAAAAATCATGAATTCCTGACTTCTGAGAGACATGATCAGGGGTAAAAAGGGATAAGTTACACTAAGCTAAAGTGGGCTTGTAAGAGACTATCTTGAGAGTATTAAGTGAGCCTTAAACATGACAAATCATCCACCATTAGGATTTTCTACGCCACTCAAAGATATGAAAAACACAAGAAATGTTGCAATGCCTATAATACCAATGGGATTGGGAGAATACATAGAGGAGAGACATCTTCTAATCAACAAACCGAATGTGAGATTCATCAAAACCGATGAATCCATGAGAGTGCTTACAGATTACACTCACGAGGGCTTATATAGATTCACAAAGGAGGATCCATTTATCTTCTACAAGTGTGTAGAGCCCTATGCTAGAGAGATGACATTTCATAAGAACCTCTATACATTCACATATACAGATTCCCATGAAGTGCAAAGTTTTGATGGTAGATAAGTATGGAAGAGAATATAAACTTGTCGATCCAATTGACCTAGAGAGGATTCCATCGATATTTTCTCCGAGAGGAGAAGTGAGAGTGAGAGACGTCTTTCCACGAGACCATGAATTGGTTAGATTGGTGACTAGACCACAACAATTAAGACCGTATCAAGTGGCTCAATGTGTCAAGAATTCATAGAGGAGTTCTCAAAAAGGGAAATCAAGCACAACACAGTGTCACAGATCTACGCTTTCAAACAGAAAAAGGACAAAAAAGTGAAGGAAGCTCTGCTTTGCTTCAAATAGTGCATAGACAGATGTCATGTAAGAGAGATACTGCAACATGAGGGATTATCAGTTCTCTTCATAGAGGGATTGAAGAATGAAACCCTCAAAAAGGACCTACATCTGAAAGGATTCATGATGTTTAAGCAAGTCACTAACAAAGCTCTTTATCTAGTTGACAATTATAAGGCCTATGGAGAGGTGACGTACGACATAGAAAGCGTGATTAATAGTTCCACTTCTCCAAAGAGTAAACCCACAAAAACGTAAAATGTTCAACCTCCTATGGTGCAAATCTTTGATCAACTGGTCAAGGAGGTGATTAGAAGGGTTAATCAAGTCTTTGATCAACTGGTCAAGGAGGTGATTAGAAGAGTTAATCAAGTCTACATACAGAACCCCAAGGTATGCCAACCACATTTGAGGAGATGTAATACTTGTGGAGGGTATCACCCCACTCCATGGTGTAGCACTCAACCAAAGCTAAGGGCAACAACTAGCACTTCTGAATGATGGTAGAGTAGTAGTCAACTACACTCAGCCAATGCATCTGCCACATCTCACAAGAAATCAGTACTCCATGGATGTGAATACATGTTCCAATCAAGAGTATGGTTCTAATAATATTCTTACCAGGCAAGAACAACCTTGACTGGATCATCATCTATGAAACAAGAAGGTCCATGCTATGAATGTGGAGGTGATCATTGGACACGAGGTTGTCCAAACAAGGGTCCACAAATAGAAATATTTGTATTCTGTGACAATTGTGGGAGATACCATCTACTCCAACACTGTGCTAAGAATCCAAACTACAAGGGGAAAGGAAAAATGAATGTTGTAGCTGTGATGCCTTCTTCAAGCGGATCCAAGGTAGAGCCCACGATTACTTTAAAGGTGATGACTCAAGCTCATGCTCAAAAAGATACCAAAACCACAATCATTGAGGAGGAAGCCACATTGCCTGTTCAAACAAAAATTGAGAACTTATCACGATGAGAACAAGTAGAAAATCATGGAAATCCAAACGAGACAAAATGAAAGCAAAGAGGATGCAAGAGATATATGCTTTGGAAATTGAATTGAATCAAACAAAAGAGCAGATTATACAAGAGCAAGAAAGCAAACATAAAAAAAAAAGGGACCTAAAGAGTCAAAGGCTAACTTGAGAGGTTCAATCTTGGTCGACAAATTCTTTGAACCCTTAGATGCAATTTTGAAGGCCTATGAAATCTTAAACCCAATCAACCCCTAGATGGCTGACGTATCCTCATCCAGGGTATGAAAAAGAGAGGTTGCAAATGTGCAAGGAGCTCATCCGAGTAGCCTAAGCTCTTATGGAACCACATGTTCCAGATGCTCCAAAAACGGTGGTGCTAATCTGCATAAGAATTTAGGAAATGGAGAACCAAGGTGTCGCAAACAAAGACCAAGAAGAGATGGAAGTTGAGGCATCTTTAGATACAAGGGAAGTAGCCAATAACACTGGGGTGGCTCACAAGCAGTGATTCCAAATCTAGAGGTAGAAGAATTGTGGCCACAATCCCTATGGAAATTGATCAAAAACCAAAAAGAGTGCTACTCTATAGTCAGCACCTATCCCTGAGATAAACATGGATCACAAATTTTCCCCAGGGGATATAAGATATTTATATGGAGATGCCAGGTATGTCGCGTCTGAAGAGGGAAAACCACACTCTCTACAGACTTTTCCATCTTTCATAGAAGAACTTGAAACAAAATCCGAGGTTAAAATGGTACCTTCTTAGCGAAAAGCCACATAAAAAATAATGGATACCAAGAGCTTGCACAAATCGATGTCTTATCCTATACAATGCACACTTTATCTCTCAAAGTTGCTAAAAATTAGACCACATCTATTGGGCCAAATGGGAAAACACATGGAAAAGATGGGCCCGGTTGAAAATCCCTTCACATGACCAACTTGCAGATGAAAAAATGGATGAAACTCTGCCTAAGAAACCACAAGGAAAACTAGTACCAGTAAATAAGGTGGGTGATTATTGCGAAGGCAATGAAGGAAAAACCACCTTACCACTTGAGTACAAAGGAGTAAAGACAGTTGGAACATTAGATAGTGGGGCGGGAATTGCCATTGCAACCAAGGGGATGTGAGAAAAATAGGGAAAGCCTGCTCTTAGGAAAACTCAGATGAAACTGCAATTAGCAGATGGATACGTGGAGAGACCATTAGGAATGTTAGAACAAATCACTGTATCCTCGTGTGGCATTGAGTATTAGCACACCTTTTCAATAATGAATTTTGACAAGAGCAACAACTTCGATACCATATTGGGTAGACCATTTGTGCGTCAGCTCAAAATGGTACAAGATTGGGACTATGACTATATCTACTTGAGACACAAAGGGGTCACAACAAAAATCAATGTCAACAAGGATCATAGTTATAGAGATGTTGAGCAAACCTTGGGGGAATAATTACACTCCACAAGTGAACAAGAAAACGAGGTACCTGCTTGGTTGCAAAGCAAAGAAGATATTTGGATGTGCGAAGAATCTAAATGTGGGATTCTTAGAAAAGAGGATTGCACCCTAGAGCATTTACTAGAAGATGAAACTTACATTAAGGAACCGTTTCCAGAGGATTTGTTTGAACCCTTTGGATGGGATCAAAGACTGGCGACTCTTGATGTCTACGTACACAAGGTAACCATTAACAAATTTTGCAACGAAGATGGCTTTGGCATAGCTCCCTTATTTACAATAAAGGTGTTGAAGGAAGCTAACGAGGTTTGCGAGTGTGAAAGTAGAAAAGGTGAGACAGATGGCTACGTCATGGGGCATGATACTAGAATGCAAATGAAGGAAGCATAGCAACAAAAAGAACATGCCATCATTGACATACCTGAAGAATCAAAAGCTGTTTCAAAGAAGCCAAATCGAGAGAAAGCGCAAATGAAAACAAATAAAGGAGCAAAGTATCCTACTTCAAAGTAAAATGTTCAACAAATGCAAGATCAAGAGAAGAACAAGGATACAAAAGAAGATCGATTTTCTCCTACGACAATCAAATTCAGCATATGAGGAGAAACAAGACTCAGAATCACATGGTCAGCTGTGATAGATCCAGAAGCGACAAAGAATCTAATGTCCTATGGCAGGTGGATAATAATGGGAAAGCTGCCAATCATCGAGCTAGAGGAGATAGTGTACACAAGTTAAAATATACCGATTCCTAGCTTTGGCATGGAAAAAGCCGTACTCAAGTTGAGCATTGGGGAGTACAAGGATACTTTCCACATAATTGACTCCTATCATATCAAAGAGAGTTTGATCCTGACAGAAAGTTGGAGGAACATCTTCTTTCAACCACAAGGAAATCTTCAACAACAACACCATCAAAAGCCCCAAAGACACCTCAAGTCAATGCAAAAAAGGAGCAACCAATCATTGCAGAAAAAGGTAAAGCAAAGATAAATAGTGAAATATATCAACCATGCAAGATGACTTTACCTTCAACAAAATTTTATCAAACTTCCCGCGTCCTCTACATCATGAGCCACACCATCAACAATGCAATGGAAACCGAAACAAAAAGTATATCAACCAAAGTTTTCATCACAAAAAATCATCAAGAAGAAGCCGAAGGGAATCAACCAAGTGTTGATATCCAAAGAGAACATCCAAGTCAAAGAACCATTTTGGATACATGAAGCACAAGTTCAACCTAAACAACTAAAAGTGACAAGGTAGGTAGCATCAAATGAGTCAATTAGTGCTCAGGGCTACTTCCAAGGAGACACTAATATTTGGGCCAAAAAGCCTAAAGTCGCAACCTGTATCTACTCACCTCAAGAAGGAAGTATTGCAAGGAGCAAGACAATCTATCAATGGAAGACAAACAACTCAATTAGGAGAAAGAAAAATAGCAAATGACAAAATAAAAGACCTTCCAAGCAAGAAACACAAAAAGTATGGGTGCCAAAGTCAGACCTTAGCCAAGCTACCCAACAAACACAGGTGAAGCAGCGGGTTGATTCTAGTCAAGCTACTGGAAGCACAAGGATTTTACGAAGGTAATACTCAAATATGGTTACCAAAATTGTAGCTCAATCGGAACAACCAAGAGAAATCAGGTAGCACAAGCTTCCATCCAAAAGCAAGCAAAGACAAATAATAGCCATCAGAAGTCAATCGCACCCAAGGTTGCTACAATCTCCAGATGGATACCTTGTCACCTACTCCAAAATCAAGACTTCTACAAAAAAAATTATTACATTTGGCTACCAAATCCTAGTGTCCATCAAGTCATCCAGAAAAACATTCAAATGAGAAAGACGGTCACACAAGGACCAAGGGCAAGGTGGATTCCAAAATTGCTAGTGGGAACTCAATCACAGCAAACTTGCACCCATCGACAACCGATTCTCATGGGAAATAACGCAAAGTCTACATCAGCCCCTACACGAGATAAAGGACTTGCTTCACAAAGTAGTGTCAATGTATGACAAGAAAGTCAAGAGGAGCCAAAGTATGCCAGCCTTATCAACAAATTGGTGGCATCCAGAGACCAAAACAATGGAAAAGGCCCAAATTTCCAAAACTTATGGAATTGGGTTTCTGGCCTTGAATAGGTATGTTCAAGTTTCCAATACATGGCATAATAGTCAGAGTCGGGAAGCTAAGCCACTAAATGAGCGAGTTGTTAGTCCCAAAGCTTCAAGTAATATGTTATGTGGTCTAGCATCGTAGCTACTCTAGTTACTACTCAAGCTGGAAGAGTTGAGAACTCAGGGGCTTCACTTTCTAGACATGTAAGTCAAGATAGAAGAGTTGAGAACTCAGGGGCTTCATCTTTTAGACATGTAAGTCACAACGTGAGTTCAAATGAATGGGTTTTTTAATTGCCATAATTTTAAAATTTTAACATGATTACATTATAGAAGGGATTTTTAAATTGATTTTAGATAAAAATATGTAAGTTCTTTAAGAAAAAGGGGTAATTCTATTACCTTAAACATGTAAGTAAAGGGGTTTTTTAATATCCTTTGAATGTACATTATATGAATAGTTTCTTAAAGGTGAACTCCCCGAGGTTGAGAATAATTACGTTGTGTCGCTCATGCTGGTATAGGTGAGCATAAGAGTTGAAGTCTATGTATATTATGTTTAGGGAAGTGAAGAAGGAAGTCCAAAAGAAACTTGTGCACTGAGAACAGTGAGGTATGAGTGGAGAAGCTTCTACAACAAAAACCCTTCTTGGAAATGTGGAAGCTATTGCGACGTCCTTTGATGTCACATGTGCTACATTTGTTCATTGAAGCACCCATCAAATCCCTCTTTCAAACTGCATGCTTTTGCTTGAAACAATTCTCATATGCATCTAGAGTATCCCATAATTGGCACTTGCATTAGGTACTCTTTCTTTGTTTCTCCCAAGCACTCACCTTGCATGAAAGTACTTCAAGTATAACTGCTCAACTCCAATAAGAGTGTATACCAAAGGCACTTTTCTCCCATCAAGTTTTTACCTTTGGTTATCCAAGTTCTAGACCCTAATTAAGAAACACTCATCATCATCCTCTTGTACATATTACTTCTACATCTACCACAAGGAAATGGATACCCAAATCAATCGACAACAACTTTTTGTAGATCTCAACATGCTTATCAAGAGCATCTTTTATCTTCAAGGGCCACAACAAAGCTCCTTCATAAAATGTCAAGTTAAAGAATAGCCTACAACAACAATTAATGACAACTTCAACAAGCAAGCTATGCACAAAAATCATATGTAGCTCACATAGTGCTTCAACATTGGCTACCTACTGCACACAATTAAAATTGCAGTGGACCTTGAAAGCAAACCCATCATAAATTCCACGCCGTACAGAGGATCAATTCTACAAAGTCAAACACATCAAAATTCATCTTCACAATGGACAATACTAGAAACAAAGAGGAAATGCAAAACAAAAAGAAAATTTGCCTCGACAATCAAGCTCAAATCGTGTATCAACAACATGAAATATATGAATCACTCAAGGAAGGGGGGAGCATCATCAATGACCAAGCACTTCCCACGTTAAAGACCAACCTTGAAGACAAAGCTGAAGACAATCGTATGACAAGATTGCGCATGGTCGTGCCAAGGGACGACAAGAGCTAGGAAGGGGAGAATGTTACGAGATTTACCGTACGAGCGTCCACCTGGCCGGACACATAGCCAAGCACTACATGTGTACTCTATTAGTTTTTCGAGCTAGTGTAGTGATACTCTGTGTTAATCTCGATTCCAGAGTAGCAAGTCGATTCCCTAAGTTAATTCTGTCATGACATTAGCAAAGGTCCATGTGAACCGGCCACTGTCCATTTAGAAATCCCTAGGTATAAAGGTCAATAACTTTGATGTGGAAGGGAGGCTTATCTTTAGAGAAGAAAGAGTTCTACAAAACGTACACTCAAGCTACGAATTTGCTCCAACTTGTAATCAACTTTTCTAATGATTGGGTAATCAGTTTCCAATTTTAAAACTTGCAGTGTGTTCCTCTTTCCTTGCTCATTCATTCGTGTAAGCATTGTCAATTTTGTTGTGGTTCGCGACTATGCTTTTGTGACTCATAATTGTAGATTTAAGTGATTAAATAATTGTTTTTAGTCATTCTAAGTGTTCTTAGACCATAGGGCGACCTTTTTGGACTAATTTGTTGTAGTTTTTAGGACCTTTTTCATGATGGATCGTGATTTTGGTACCTTGTCGGAGTGCAACCAGACTTGGTAGCATAGTGCCCCTATGTTTCCTAAACCTCCTCCTAAGGTTTTGTTGCATTTCAAGTCCATTTGAGTGTCAAAATGCCGTGATGACCTAGAGCAATGAGAAATGACATAGGCATATTTTCCTAATCATTGAGTGTTGGTTTGCTTGTTGAGTGGTATGTTTACTTGTTAAGGTTCACTTCTTGAGATTGATAACATCAAAGAGCCTTCGTGCACCATCCGAGTCACTTCCTTGAGTATTGACGTTATGTTAATGCAAGATAGCTATGCTATAGATGTCCGTCATGACGACCCGCTAACAGATTGCGACCAGACTTGGTAGGATCTTTCTTAAAAAAACTATGTTCCTCTTGTAAGTTTCATTAAAATTATCACAATCTCTATGTGCATGATCCGAGCTGTCACACCACATGCAAATATATCCATTCCCTTTGTGGAGGGTGCTACCAAGGCTCCGATGAAGATCCACTTGCACTTAGACTTCAAGTTTAACAACTTTCAAATTCAAATTTAACTCTTGTATACCTTCTACAACTCATTAAGAACCAACTCTTCTAGCTTGGGCTTCTTCAAGCACATTTGTAGGATAAACACTATAAACTTATCCACCCTCTTTTGCTTCTTAACAATAATATTAATCGCTTCAAATATCATTTTTCAGTTAGAAGTTAAGCCTAAGTCACATGATAGATCCTCGAGCAATAGTATGGATCAACCAACTAAATAATAATTCCACCCTTTTTGGCTTCATTGTTTTTTGTTCTCAAATTCTCATAACAACTCCCGTGTAGATAAACCATTGTCCTTTTGTACTCACGTCATAAAACTTTGCTTGGAATCTTCAAGGAAGTACTCTTCTTGCAAAAACTTCTTAAATTCCTATCAATTTGTGCCTTGTGTTGCCTAAATTTCTTCAATTCGAGCCCTAAGCTTAAGCACCCCAATCAAGAGAAATCCTTCCACTATATCATGATCATTAACACCATAATACCCCATAGATTTATCATAAATGGTGCACAACTTTGACATATCATGACCTTCAAATCTTTACAATTTTTCAGTTACCACATACCGAGCACTTGCTCTCTCCTTTACTGTAGATGTTGCTATACCTCCGTACCTTTGCACAAGTTTCCCCTTTGTTTGTAGAAGTTGCCCTCTGGTCTCTTTCTTGATTGCTTGTCTTTATTCACGCAATTATCGTTTCTTGTCTCTTTTTCTCATCTCTGTTTGGTTTTCTTTTATTAGCCTTGGCAGGCCATTATGTGGGTATCCGTTGTGGCCTTCAGGGTGCAAAATTAGGAGAATGCATTTGAAGAAAATTTTCCCTGCCGCAACAATTGTTAGGCTTATATTGCAATCAATGCTTGCGAAGTGATAAAATTCCAAAGAGATTACCCATCAAGAACCTTTTAGTCTTTTGTAAGAACTCCACCTCTAGTTCACTAAATCGTTCCACAATCAAAAAATCCTTCAATCAATGTATGTGTACTCCATGTGGCACCATTCGAAGTAAGAATCTCCTCAAGAACCTTAAGTGCATCACATACGGTATAATATCACCCAAAGCGACCTTGCCACCGCCATGTTGGCCATATCATACAAACCAAAGCATAGCAAAGTTCTACATCTTAACAACGTTAAGTATACATTCTTCAAACTTCATTGAATTTCCTTGTCGACTTTCATATCAATCGAACCTTCACTTATAGTACAAAAATGGCCAAAATAATACAGCATTAAAAACAACATTTATTTACCCAATAAAAAATCTAGAAATTCCCTATTAATTTTTTGTGTTTCTTGTCCGCGGATGTGAAGCGTCACGACACAAGTGAGCCTTGTAAGGGAAGGTAGACCACTAGTTTGCAGCAAGAGTTGATGTATACTGTTGGGGGCAATTGTAGCATAACCTAATCAACCCAAGACCAACAAAATTATCAATCCTAGGATCAGAAACCCAACTAGGGCATGGAAGCATGAGCATCATGGGATGTATCAAATGAGAGGATTCAAGAGAATGCTCTTCCAATGCAAATGAGATTAGTCAAGAGTCACTAACTCTAATCACATCATCAAGCAAGCATCACCTACACACATTAAGCCCACCAAAGTCTGACTTACCATAGACTAGAATCTCAAAGAACACTCATGACAAACACACACTAATTGCATTGGTGTTGGCCTCTCCAATCACCACATGCCAATCAAGGCACTTCTCAAAAGCTACACACACAAGGTGAATGGTGCTAGAGTTTCATTAAACCCATCCAAAGACAAGCCAGCAATAGGGCACATACACTAGTCCCAAGATTAATAACCAGCTTAATCAACCTAATTAGAGATGTTAAATATCACAAATCGAGTGCTCATAGAAGGATAGGAGTGTTCAATAAGCCAGAAGTCATCACACCCACTCAAATATAGAATATTGAGGAGGTGAAAGTACTTCATGACATAATGGAATATAGAAGAATTAAGACTAATGAAGAAAGTAGAGATTAATTCAAGAAATGATTCTGTAATTACAATGGATTAGCACTAGCCTCTTAATCATAGACATTAAGCTCAAGGCTAGGCCATCCATAAAGTGAACACTCAAGAGAGAGATAGCTCCTCAATAATGGATCCTCAAGAATGAAACCTCTTTGCATAAAGGCTTTCTTATAAAGGCTAGCACCACAATCCTTTCTAGTATGGGATTAAGTTGATCCCTCTAGCTAGCATATACAACTTGGAACTCCCAACGAGCCCAAAACCTTATACAATGTGGATAGAGAATATTGTGCACATCCATAGCACATCTCCTACTTGGTGCATAATCGGTGTCGCATGTGTTAGCCATTGTTAACATTCCCCCCTTCCTAATGTGGCGGGCGAGTCTTCGTGTGCCGGTGAAGCAAAACACGATGACATGGTAGAAATTAAGTCCATGGAAGAATGTTGAGATGCAAATCATAAGAACAAGTAATGAGTATCAAAGGCCAACAAGGATAGATAAAAAATGAAGTACAATGAACAATCATGAAAAGTGAATTTTTGCTTCTATAAGATGGGTCAATCATAGTCAAAAACTAAACAACATAAAGCAAAAAAACACCTAAACTATTGTGAAGATTAAACCACTTGAAATTTTAGTTCTATGCATGAAACACAAGAAATCAATTATGACCCTAAGCTAACGCAAGTTCATAAACCTACTATCCTAAAAACTATATGACCAATCTTGATAAGGTATCCAAGTCTATCATGTCTATGGGCTATAAAAAAACTCATAATCTATTAGTACATTGTCACAGCTTTTCTGAAGCTCAAGAAAGTTTGTTTTTGTCATTCATAGAAAAAGTAAAGCACAATACAAGGCTACCACCCCAAGGCAAGTCTAGCTACGACTCTCACCTACTAGCCTACCAAGGCGAAGACTAACCCCTATCAGCCCAGGGCATCGATTTAGGGCCTTGACCAAGCAAACCAAGGTGATTCCCCTCGCCTGTCAAGTGCCAATAAGGTGATAGGCTTCACAAAAGACACAAACATAACATAGAAATTTTCTTCTCATGTGTCTAGTAGCATTTTTGCTACTTTTTCTTGACACTTTTTTCTCAATTGTTTCATTTTTTAAGCACTTTTTTAATCGCTTCCAACATGAGATTTTTATGGAAAATGGACTAAGGGACTAAAGCCTGTTCATAGCCCTAGTTCATGTTAAAAATGAATGGAGTAAGGTCAAGGCCAATTACCTATGATTAGCACACATAAAACCAAATTTCTAATGAGCTTAATATTCACAAAGCAAAGTGTTGAAACTTTAGTATGCTTAACTTTTGAATTTGAAAAAACCATAGCTTAGAAGAAAAAATTACTTAACCCAAGCATAGAGAATGGAGAGATAAACGAAAGAGCAGTATCATGGAAGGATTTCACCTATTCATGCTCTTTTCTTCTTGAGATGGCTAGCCTTTGCAATAGGCTTTTTAGAGACCACGATTTCACTCATTACAATGTATGGCTTTCATGACATATTAGGTCTCATCCAATACCTGGATTCCACCATGCACACAAAGCAAAAGAGAGAACATCGTAGGTAGTTCACAAATATCACGAATCCATTCAAAAGCTGTCATTTAGTGCTTAAAAAAGGTCTATCAGGCACTAAATAACAAAATCAAAATCAAAATTTTATTGCAATGACGTGCATCCAGACAATAGACAACTCCCTTATTGTTCTTAAACTCAAGGAGGTCTCTACGGGATGGAGTGGGAACACTATTTTAATAGTTGTTTTTTAAACGGTTTTATAGCTCTAGCGGCAGCCTGCATGGAGAATAAGGAGCGCAGACCAGTGGATAGGGGGGTCTCAGCTATATCTAACACGGGCATGGGAGATGGGATCAAGGGTGGAAATGGGCCAAAAGTCACATCTACAAAGGAGATCCGTTGATTTTGTCGGCACCAAAAAAGTAAACTCGGGTACCCGAGTTTACTTTTGGTGGGGACCACGGAGGGGATTTCGGATTACTTTTAAATTTGGATGCACAGCATGTTAGGTGCTTTTATGGTGGAGAATTATAAAGATTTCCTCTAGCTTTCATGATTGTACCCTCTGCATATTATGATGAAAGTGCTATAATCCAAGATACTTTTGTCAGTTTGTAAACTCGGGTATTTTAGTAAACTCGGGTACTCGAGTTTACTTTTTTCCAGAATCCGAGGAAGGGGGCTTGTGAAAGTGAAGTACTATTTCCAAGCATATGCCATTGCTTTCTCTCCTTGCACACACACACCACTCCTCTTAGTTTTCAAGCATTGTTATTTACATAACCTCCACTACTCTACTATTAACACTTTTCCCAATGTATTAAGCATATTTGGTACTCTTGATTACCATGGATTGGCTTTTCACAAGTGATGACCTTGAAAATCACTCTGATGATAGCACAAGCTCTGATGAGTCATGCAATACTTCAGACATTGAACCATTCGATGTGGTTGTGATTGATCCTCTCCAATATTTGTCACCACCCAACATTTTTCTCTTTTGATAGAGGAACTTACAACTTAATGATAATGGTTCTACATGAAGGAATGTCCATACCCTTGGATATTTTGAAAAAACATGACACTAGGGGAATGCTAGATCTTAAGAAGTGGCAAAGAATAGAAGAGAGCCTTTGTTTGCTACAGGATGAAGATGGTTTGCTTGGCTTTGCTTGAAAGTGGAACCCAAGCTACGGATTGCTTGCATTGAGGATTGGGAAAGCATTGTTAGGCATGCTCATTGCAATGAAGGTGGTGAACAACACCCAGGAGTCACTTCAACTCTCGAAGTTCTCAAGGTAAAATGGTCTATTGATATTCATCGCCATGGAATACCGATAGCTTACATCATGGCATTTGTAAACTCATGTGGATGCATTGTTAAAAAGAATCCTCACATGTCAAATACTCGATGCAATGATTTTGATCTCAATAAGCCATCAATGTCTATCATCAACACAAACAGAGAGGATGTGGACAAGCATCTCACACATATAATGATAGAGCACAAGGTCAAGCTAGTGATTGCCCGATCGTCAAAGAAGCATACACCTTCCAAAGTCAAAGTGGACTATATATGCCATAGAGGAGGAACACCCAAGCGGAGTGGATTGATCAAGCAACTGCGAACATCAAAGAAGTGTGGCTGCACATTCAAGGTACAAGTGGAGTTCATAGAGGAACATGATGATGTTCGCATTATTGTCAATCCAGTCCATCAAGGGCATGTTCCTGGGTCCAGAAGTGATCTTTATCATTTTCCAATTCACCCACATGTCATAAAATGTTGCTGGGATGACTTATTTGATGTTGGAAGATCTCGCCATGTTGCACAATTGTCCTTGTCCAAAGAAAAGATCAAAATGGAAAGGGCTTCCATACTGGAGCGCACAATCTACAGATTCTTTATGATCCCAGGGGAGATCCAAATGTTGTCATATCGAGCTCGTATTCAAGGTACTTCTAAACAACTAAGTTTGATTAGAATCTTTAGTGAGTGTAATAGAATGTGAAAGTTAATGGCATGTGTGTATGGTTTTTACAGATAGAGTAAGTAATGATGATTGGACAACAATGTATATGGAAGCTTTAGCCTTGCAAAAACTACATAAGGTAAGATCCAAACCAATGAGAGTATTTTTACCATAACTACTATGTCTTGATAAGTTGTTACATGTAGGTTTTTTACGTCCAACCATATAATCCCAATGCCATGGATCCAAAAGATAGACCATTCATCCTAATATTGCAAGATGAATGGATGCTCGAGATAGCTATGCGTTTTTCCCAAAATAACTTGTGGGCAATTGATAGTACCTTCAAAACAAATGCATTTGGTCTACCATTGTTTACGGCTCTGCTTCCCAATCAACTTGGTGTGGGTATTCCTATATGGTTCATGTTGTGCACCTCAGATGTTGGTGGTCGCCATGAGGTTATAGCTTTAGAGCTAACACTTCGTAAAGTGTTCTCAAAAATGGGACACATCCGTCCTAGTGCTCTTGTTGTTGATAAATCACAACAATAAATTGAAGCCTTACTCAATGTAGTGGAGGAAGATCCGCATTGTTGGATGCATGAGGCAAATGGTGATCGATCCCAAATTTCTTTCTATGTGTTGCTTTGTTGTTTCCACACCAAGAAGGCTTGGGTTGAAAATCTTCTTCCACAGGTATTTCTTTTTCTTATAGCATGTTTTGTGAATAGCGGGAATTTTTTGTGATAGTACATTCCTCCTGTGGAAGGTTCCCATGGAGATGCGCGGAGATGTATACGTGGAGATGTCAAATCTCATGCATAGTGCAACAGAGGAAGACTTTGTGGGAAGATACCAACTATTGCTTCAAAGATATGCATCCTACCAGAATATAGTTTGATACATCTAATTTACTTTTTTCTAGCGTCTTGCCCAAGCTTAGTGTGCACCCTTGGAAGATACTTTGTGTACATTTGTAAGTAAATTAGAAGACCAAAGCAAAAAAGAAATAATTGTGGCATATCCTGTCCATTTTACTACCTTGTAAGTACATCTCAACTTTGTGCAAATTGGCTCTTATTCCAAAGAACATAATCAACCATCAATGCAAAAAATGTGTCATAAAAACTCTATTGCCCTAAGTTGGAAATTCTCAAGATCACCATTTAAAATAAAACTGATACACCATTACAAAAAATGTGGCGTAAAAACTCTATTGCAATACCTTATCAATACAACTCAAATCCCTTTCACATGCTCATTGTCTCTCATTGAAAAGAACTATTACAAAAGGCTTCATTTGAAAATAGCAAGGCATTGGCCAAAACAAAATGTTTTTTGTTCTCAAAAAGTTTCCATTACAAAATTGGCGAATGCAAAAAGTCATGATCGCCACAAGAGAGTAAAACGGAACGCCATAAAACGTGACATGCCATGGCCCATAATATAAAGTCCCTAATGATCAACCAAGAGCTTTTGGGTCCAACGATGCAAGATTTTCTTTGTCTCCTCCACATCCTCATGCTTGAACATTTTTTTTGATATAGCTACAAAAAAAACAAGAAATTTTAGCATACACAAGTTCTTCATCTTAAACACACAGTAACTACATAATTTTTAGTTTGAATCAAAGCCCAAGAACATACCCATTGCCTTGATCTTTTGTGTTTTATACCTCCCATTATGAGAATCTCATAATTGTCATTACATAATAGCCACAATCAAACCCATTTGGCTGCATAGGTGTCTATTACAAAAAGCATCAATTAAGAAAGATCTCAACCAAGGAACAATGACAGTTATAGTAAACCTACAAAAGTACTTATCAAACCTCTATTGAGTCAATGTGACAATATTGTCGAGGTTTCAAAAGCTCCTCCTTAATAACCTCATGTGAGTAGTATTTGGAGAAATGTGTGAGTGCCCTAAGAAAACCACGCTTGTTTCACGTAAGTACTTGTTAATAATTAGTGATATATACATACAACAAATAAATTTTGACTAGTACCTCTCTATGTGTGGCAAGTAGTCAACTATTGAGAACATGGATAAGGAGTTGAAAACAAGAGCGAACTTTGCCCAAATGGAAACCCAGACAAGCGGCGAAGATGGCCATTATAAAATACCATGAGAGTCTAATGTGATCTAAAGTGATACAAATTCTATTATTAATTAAACTTTAAGACGAACTCTAGTGATCTTAGGGCAGACAAATTTCCTCATACCTACTGATAATTGGAAAGAATGTAAATGTTTGGGCTGCTAATTCCACCTTTCCAAAGAAATTCTCCACAGCAAGTTGACTTGTATTTGTGAGCATATATGAAAACCACAAACTATCCACGAAACAAACATGCTCAATAATGTCACTAGAAAAAATGTGCTCCATCCATCTACAATCCACATGTGGTTTATTACTTATTAGCACTCAATAATCAAAAAACCAATAACTAATGAAGAAAATAATAGACTTAAAAGGCAAACATATTCATTGAGACTAAGTATTGGCTTCACTAGATACGATGTCATTGATAAGGTTTATATCGCAATCCACTGCTATGCCATAACGTGAGGATCTCAAATGGAAGACCATGTCACTATAAAGACCACAATCCCATAGCAAAATACATCAATCCAATCACTAATTGTGCATGCAACAGAAAACAAAGCTAAAGGACAAGGAGAGAGGATTCACCTTTCCAACTTGGAAGACTTAGATGATGTAGGTGGAATTTTCCAATCAAAAACACCTTGAGAAATGGTGCCATAGATATCTCTAGTCCCACTACTCCCAATAGGGGAGTTTATCTCTATAGGTGTTGTAACATTTAATGGCCTAAAATCTTATGTGTAGCGGAAATTAGCATGAATATAGTGGGCATTTCATTAGAATAGATTCCTAATGAGAATTACAAGAGTGCTTGGGTGGAGAGAGCAACAAAAAGCATAACACCTAGTTAGATAGCATCGACAATACTTTCAAAAGAGAGAGCAATTAAGCTATTGACAACAGTTGAGGACCGGATTTGCATGGAGCCGGTCCCCCCTCCAAAAGGCTTTGTATTATGGTTTCTCCCATCAAGAGAGACATTGTACAATACAATTCTTTGTGTTCCTTCAAGACTAGCTAGTGCAATGAAGATGGAAGCTTCATACACCAAGCAAAACACTTAATCAAACACAACTTGAATTATCCCCGTTCTCAGACCCAAGACCTCACACACCTTCAAAGATGGTGAGAGCTAGCAGGGTATGAGAGTAGATTGAGAAGAAAAAGAAGTATCTTACGAGAAAGATGTACATCTCCTCACATAATCACTCATATTAGCATAGCTTAGCTTAGTAATTAGCTTGGTAGAGAAGATGAGCATGCATTGAAGCTTGGCTCTTGGTTGGATTTGCATCCATATGCCAAGAGAGTGTTGATGTAGGCTTCTATCTCACAAGCTTGGAGTAGGTGATGAGCTCTCCATTAAAGCTTGGGAGGAGATAGAGTATTCTTCCTTCACACATGGTCAAGTGTAAGTGTGTGTGTGTCAATGCCAAGCAAAAATCAGCCCCCCCTCTCTCTTGGGCGAGCCCTAGCTGCTAATTAGGTCTGGCTTTTGCCTCATTGGACCTCCCCAGGTCAAGCCAATAGGAATTAAGCAGCATAAGTGATAGCCTTCTAACATGTGTCCCCCTTTCCCCTTTTGTGAGAGCCTTAGGTAATTAAATAATTAAACTAAACTCTCATTGGACCCCTTTGCCTCCTGGCCAATAGGAATCAGGCAAGCCATGGGGCTCCTGAATGCTCATTGGACCCCTTGGGAGACTGCCCAATAGTCTTCTAGGAGACTTAATTCTCATTGGTTTCTTTTATTAAATGTTTTTAAATTATTTAAACTAGATTTACTCTAGCTTAATTCTCATTGGTCCACTTCAAGGGTCTTCCAATAGGAATTGGGCACACCTTGTGGGCATCTGGCCTAGGGAGCTGACATGTGTCCCTCATTCCCTTTGTGTAAAGGGAGCCTGTGTGTGTGTGTGTGGCTTTCTCTCTCATCCCCTAGCTTTGGGGCTCGCCCCCTCCCATGTAGGGATGTGCAAAGACTTTTTAGGGCACACACTAAGCATCCAATTTTCCCTAGGGTTGACCTTTGGACACAACCTTTGAATTTTGGAACCTTAGCATTTTGGAAGTCTTAATGGGCTGAACCTTAGGGTCTTTTTGGCCCATTGTTTCACATGGCTCTTTTTGCAGATGGCCCCCCTTTGGATCCCTATTTTCCCTCCTTTGGATCCCTACTGTGGCCGGTCTGCTAGCTTAACCAATATTCTAGCTTTTTCTCCCTTGGCACTTCCCCACATTAAATGATCAGTTTAATATGAGAAAATCATTTAGGAGAATTAGATATTGATTATTATGACATTACCTCTCTCTTGAAATCATAGTCGTCCTCGACTATGGTGTAGAGAAGATAAAGCATATGCATGAGTCCTTTTCTTTAGCGGGTAGAGGATCCCTATGTTACCCTACGACATCATTCCATAATGGATGACTAGTCCATTTGGCGCTTGAGAGCCTGAGGCTGCCGCAAGCATGTCTGCACATTAGTCCTATCAGTCTTCCATAGTAGAGTGACAAGCTCTACTTGGTGTTCGGGAGACGTCGTCTCCGCAAACTTGATCTAAGCATGCATACTACTTCATTTTTGTGCACAAATAAAGAAAAAGAGAGTCTTATAAGACAAAAAATTTTGTTCATTTTTAACATTTTGTACATTTGCTTACTCTTGGGAGGCATTGTAAGCATTGACAAGGTTTAGGTTATCCTTTAATTGTATGCCTTGCATCCATCTAGCATCTTCAAAAGGATAATTCTTAAACTTAATAAGATATTGTCGGATAGTCTTACCGCCTCTTAATACCTTGTCTTCATGTCGGAGAATGGACTCGGGCTGCAGCACCTCCTCGTGGTCCTCGATCTCCGGTGGATCTTCAATAGTTGGTTCTTGAGGTGGCTCTCCTTTGTAAGGCTTTAATAGGCTCACATGAAAAGCATTGTGTATGAGCCAATGATTGGGCAACTTAAGTTGATAGGCCATCTCATTGATTGGCCTAAGAATCTGGAAGGGACCATAATACCTTTTTGCTAGTTTAGCATAGTGCTTTTGGTGGCCCGTAGGATTCTTGCCCGTCGTGTGCCTTAATCGAGCCTTGGGAAACTTTAACAAGACCCAATCGTTTTCTTTAAAGGCTTGGGCTCTTCTGTGCTTGTCAGCAGCAGCCTTTTGCCTTTGCTGTGAGATAGAGATAGCATCCTTAATCTTTTGGAAAGATTCTTGTAGGTCTCGGCTATACTCATCTGCAGCGAAGATCTTCCCATGTACCTTAAGTAGCAAGGGACTTTTTGATCTTCCCTCAATTACCTCGAAAGGTGCTTTTCCTGTGGAAGTATGTACAGTGTTATTGTAAGCATACTCTACTAAGGGTAAGTACTTCTCCCATTGGGATCTTTGATCTACTTCCGTTACATAGGCTTTTAGTAGATCAAGAATGGTTAGGTTAGCTATTTCACTTTGGCCATCAGTTTGTGGATGATAGGCCGAAGAGAAGTTTAGCCTTGTTCCTAAATTCTCAAAGAGACCCTTCCAGAAATTACTGGTCATTCTAGGATCTCTATCCGACACTATGGACATTGGCAAGCCATGGTACTTGAAAATTTGTGAAATGAAGAGGGTTGCCATTTGATGGGCTTTGATAGTCTTTTTGACAGGTATAAAATGAGCTTGTTTACTGAACCTGTCTACTATCGTCCATATTCCCGTATTCCCATGGATAGACTTAGGCAATCCAAAGATAAAATCCATGGATATGCTCTCCCACGGTGAATTAGGGATTGGCAAGGGTTGAAGCAATCCAAGTTGCTTCCCTCTATCAAATTTTGTCTTTTGACATACCACACATTTGGAAACATACTCGTGTATGTTCACTTTCATGGTAGGCCAATAGAAATATGTTTCAATTCCCTTTAGGGTAGACTGAATCCCTCTATGCCCCGCATATGGGGGAGCATGAGATTCATACATTACTTTCTCACGTAGTGAGTTAGTAACGCATAGTCTATTGCCATAGAGAAGATAACCATCTTGTAAAGTAAATGGTTCTTCTTTCTTCCCTAATGCAAGGGCTGAAATCACATCTCTAAAATCGGGATCAATAGCATACTCATCTATCATTGAAGATAGATCATTGTGAGTTGCTATGGAAACCGCATTCACTCTCGGTCGTCTTGAGAGTGCATCGGCTACTTGATTATGCTTGTCAGCAATGTGAGCAATATGAAAATGAAATTGCGAAAGGAAATTTGCCCACCTCATTTGTTTGTCGGAAAGCTTGGTCTGCGTCATGAAGTACTTAAGACTTTGGTGATCCGTTCGCAGAATGAAAGGAGTCCCCAATAAATAGTGCTTCCATGAGTCTAAGGCATGTAGAACTGCAAGGAGTTATTTTTCGTATATGCCTAGAGCTTGCTCAACAGGGTCGAGCCTTCGACTCTCATAGCCTATGGCGTGCCCTTCTTGGAGCAAACAGCCCCAAGGCAATCACCACAAGCATCACATTGGACCTCAAATGGTTTTGAGAGATCCGGTAGTGTAAGCACAGGTTGAGAGATAAGCTTTTCTTTAAGCTTTTCGAAAGCATTTTTCTCTTTAGCAGACCACGTATACCTAACATTTTTCTTTGTTAGGTCATGTAATGGTCCCGCAATTTGTGAGAACTTTTCTATGAAGCGTCTATAGTATGCACACATACCTATAAAGCTTCTTAGTTCATGAAGATTCCTTGGTTTAGGCCATCCTTTTATTACCTCTAACTTGGATGGATCCATTTGGATTCCATCTTGAGAGATAATGTGACCTAAATATTGAATCTCTTGCAAGAAAAATTCACTTTTCTTTCGATTAACATAAAGTTTATTCTCTCTTAAAACTTGAAATATTACCTGGAGGTGTTGCTTGTGTTCCTCCAATGAATTAGAGTAGATGATAATATCATCAAAGAACACTCCAGTGAAGGTTCGATGAGGCCTGAACAGCTTCTCCATCAAGCGGTTAAATGTGGCTGGTGCATTAGTCAAGCCAAAAGGCATGACAATGTATTCGTAAAGACCAAATGTAGTACGAAATGCGGTCTTTACAATGTCTTGATCAACTATCCTTATTTGATGATAGCCACTTTTTAGGTCAATCCTACTGAAGTAGGTCGATCCTTGTAGCTTATCAAATAGGTCTTCTACCCGTGGAATGGGAAACCTATTCTTGATAGTGATCCTATTTAGTGCTCTATAGTCGACACACATACGATATGTGCCGTCTTTCTTTTGCACTAATAGCACAGGTGAGCAAAATGGAGATGAGCTAGGCCTAACCATGCCCTTCTCAACTAACTCATGCACTTGCCGCATAATCTCCTCTTGTTGAGCTTGAGAAACTCTATAAGGAGGTTTGTTAGGCGGTGAACTTCCTGGAAGAAGTTCAATTGCATGGTCGTCATTACTTCGTTTAGGAGGTAGCTCACAAGGGATGTCGTCAATAAAGACATCTTGAAACCCCTTGAGAAAATTGGATAACTCTAATTCCTTTTGGTTGCTTTTATTTTCTTTTGCTAAAGCATTAGGTTCATTTTGAGAATCTTTAACAAAAATCATGTACACGGAAATAGAGCTCTTTATTGACTTGTTGAAAGCTGGTGTATGTACAATGGGGATGGTGTTACCCATCTCCTTAGCATCTATATACATGTCCTTTTCCCTGAACTTAAAGGAGATTCTCCTTTCAGGAAATTTAACATGGGCAGCCAAGCGGTCAAACCATGGTGCCCCTAGGATTACATCCTCATGCTTGAGAGGAGAGATAAAGAAGTCCTCTTTGTCCACATAGCCTTGGACATGAAGCCTCGATTTCCCGATTAAGGGAGTGACTGAAGCTTCTTGCCCCTTGAAGGCACTGTCTGCGGATAGGATATCTCCCATCTCGTAGGATTGCATGCCTAGCTTGGTGGCTAACTCCATAGATATGAAATTGTGAGTAGAACCAGGGTCAAAGAGAATAAAAGCATCATGTTCTCTTACCTTTCCCCAAGCATGGCATAGAGGAGATCCTTTGTGGTGAGTTTGGTGAGTCTCCTCCTCTTGGATTTCAACCAAGGAAGCTCTAGGAGGATCTTGACGGTTGTTATTTTGGGGACAAGCGCGGTACGCATTCCCTTGTTCGCCGCACTTGAAACACCGGTTATCCTTCCGATAACGCTCAAGCTCTTCAGGAGAGAGTTTTTTCTTACCTTTGTAAACTCCCTTCTCTTTAGCTTTGTTGGAGTTGCCCTTAGGAGACTTTTGGACATTGTCCTTCCCCTTAGGCTCATTGGAACCCTTGTTTTCCGGGGGCTTATTATTTCTTTTACCCCCCGTTTGGAAATTGATTCGCGAGGCCACCATAGTATGGTGTATTACCGCCGATATGGTACGTGGCCTTTGGGAGTTGACATACTCCGCCATTTCTTCGGTTAAGCCCACACAAAATTGTTGCTTTTGCTCTCCAAAATCCAACTTTTTGAAGACAGTGGCTTTGAGTTGTAGGTCCCAAAACTTGTCTACATATTTGTGGATGGATTCATTGGGAGAGAGCTTTAAGCTTCGCCATTCGGTGAGTACTTTATCTTTGGCATCGGTGGCCAAAAACTGCTTCATAATGGAAGCTCTTAAAGCCTTCCATGTTCGTGGAGCTTCACCGTTGGCTCGTAGGCTAGACCACCATTGTCTGGCGGACTTTTGAAAGTGCATAGCTACATGGCGTAGCTTAGAGGACTCCGTGAAGCCCTCATCTCCAAACGCCGCATCGAATTGCTGGATAAAGGCCAAAACTTTGTCTGTAGCACCGAAGGTGCCATCATAGGTAAGGAAAGAAATGCTCTTCCCTCCCTCTTTGAATTTCTTCAGCTTGGACGACCTCTTTCATGCGGCATAGGATTTCCTATGGCCTCTTCTTTTTGATGGTTCAAAAGTTGCACCATCACTTTCTTCAGAAGATGAAGAATTTGAAGAAGGTGGAGAAGAGGGTGACCTCTTTCTCGCCTTTTTCTTGTCTTGATCTTTGTCGTCTTCACGATAGCTTTCATAAGAGGAAGAGGATGAAGAAGATGGAGAAGAGGGTGTCCTCTTTCTCGCCTTTTTCTTCTCTTGCTTTTTATCATCCCTCTTTGAATTATGGCGTGGAGAAGAGTGTGATGGTCTTCTCCGCTTTGGTGGTGATGGAGAGCGTTTAGCCCGCCGTCTTCGTGGAGCCATCTCCGCCGAGGTGGCGGGAGACTCGCTTCTTTCTCGTTCCTTCGGTGGAGGCTCTTGAGTTCTCCTTTGGGAAGGAGATGCATCATCAAGAAGTAAGTTCTTGAGCCCTTCATATGGATTCTCTTCTTCTTCCCGAATCGGAGAGAGACCTCTTTTGGTAGTCTCACAAGGAGGCTTCCTAGGTGTTCTCTCGTCATGGTGATGAGCTTGGAGAATCCCGTGAGCACGGAGCTGCCGTTGCACTTCACTTTGGAGAGATGGATTGCCCATGGCTTGTTGAAGCCTAGAAACAAGATAGTTAACAAGCATTGAAGCATCATTAGTAGCTTGCTCATGAGCAAAATCAAAGTTATCAACATTAATTTCACTCTCTTTACTATTGTCAGCCATTCTAACAACTTTTAGGTGTAAACTTTTTAGGTGTACTTTGGCACTTCAAGCCCTAGTTGCTACTCCTCTTTACCCCTTTAGAAAAAGCACTCAAGCTACTGTACCCGCGGCTCGAATACCATTAATTGCAAGGAATAGAAGAGAGGGTCTTTCGACACCAAAACAGCACCAGCTCCTGTCAAGCTTCTAATAGCTCAATAGTGGTTAAGCCATAGGCAAGCCCCGTAGGACTCCACTATTAAGACCATAGCTCTCGACGGTGATGCCTCGTTAACTGCACAAAGGCAGGCGCACTGCAAGGCTGAAAAATCCCTATTCTACTTACTCACAGGCAATTAATAATACCAACCATTTGTAGCTAGCTTGAGGACCTCCCTTCTTGAGCAAGAAAAGAGAAACCTTGAGCTCTGATACCAATGTAACATTTAATGGCCTAAAATCTTATGTGTAGCGGAAATTAGCATGAATATAGTGGGCATTTCATTAGAATAGATTCCTAATGAGAATTACAAGAGTGCTTGGGTGGAGAGAGCAACAAAAAGCATAACACCTAGTTAGATAGCATCGACAATACTTTCAAAAGAGAGAGCAATTAAGCTATTGACAACAGTTGAGGACCGGATTTGCATGGAGCCGGTCCCCCCTCCAAAAGGCTTTGTATTATGGTTTCTCCCATCAAGAGAGACATTGTACAATACAATTCTTTGTGTTCCTTCAAGACTAGCTAGTGCAATGAAGATGGAAGCTTCATACACCAAGCAAAACACTTAATCAAACACAACTTGAATTATCCCCGTTCTCAGACCCAAGACCTCACACACCTTCGAAGATGGTGAGAGCTAGCAGGGTATGAGAGTAGATTGAGAAGAAAAAGAAGTATCTTACGAGAAAGATGTACATCTCCTCACATAATCACTCATATTAGCATAGCTTAGCTTAGTAATTAGCTTGGTAGAGAAGATGAGCATGCATTGAAGCTTGGCTCTTGGTTGGATTTGCATCCATATGCCAAGAGAGTGTTGATGTAGGCTTCTATCTCACAAGCTTGGAGTAGGTGATGAGCTCTCCATTAAAGCTTGGGAGGAGATAGAGTATTCTTCCTTCACACATGGTCAAGTGTAAGTGTGTGTGTGTCAATGCCAAGCAAAAATCAGCCCCCCCTCTCTCTTGGGCGAGCCCTAGCTGCTAATTAGGTCTGGCTTTTGCCTCATTGGACCTCCCCAGGTCAAGCCAATAGGAATTAAGCAGCATAAGTGATAGCCTTCTGACATGTGTCCCCCTTTCCCCTTTTGTGAGAGCTTTAGGTAATTAAATAATTAAACTAAACTCTCATTGGACCCCTTTGCCTCCTGGCCAATAGGAATCAGGCAAGCCATGGGGCTCCTGAATGCTCATTGGACCCCTTGGGAGACTGCCCAATAGTCTTCTAGGAGACTTAATTCTCATTGGTTTCTTTTATTAAATGTTTTTAAATTATTTAAACTAGATTTACTCTAGCTTAATTCTCATTGGTCCACTTCAAGGGTCTTCCAATAGGAATTGGGCACACCTTGTGGGCATCTGGCCTAGGGAGCTGACATGTGTCCCTCATTCCCTTTGTGTAAAGGGAGCCTGTGTGTGTGTGTGTGGCTTTCTCTCTCATCCCCTAGCTTTGGGGCTCGCCCCCTCCCATGTAGGGATGTGCAAAGACTTTTTAGGGCACACACTAAGCATCCAATTTTCCCTAGGGTTGACCTTTGGACACAACCTTTGAATTTTGGAACCTTAGCATTTTGGAAGTCTTAATGGGCTGAACCTTAGGGTCTTTTTGGCCCATTGTTTCACATGGCTCTTTTTGCAGATGGCCCCCCCTTTGGATCCCTATTTTCCCTCCTTTGGATCCCTATTGTGGCCGGTCTGCTAGCTTAACCAATATTCTAGCTTTTTCTCCCTTGGCACTTCCCCACATTAAATGATCAGTTTAATATGAGAAAATCATTTAGGAGAATTAGATATTGATTATTATGACAGGTGTAGTTGGAGTTTTTGGTTTAGCATACAAATTTGGCTACGAGGAAGAATATGGAGAACATAACAAAATTAGAACCATAAGTGAAAGCACTAATGAAAATCAATTTTTCATCTTACTTCGATATAAAGCCCTACCTGTCGTGTACCAGCAATCAGAGAAAGTGAGTTTGAAATTGATCTTCTACAAGACTTTCGCGGAGCCATGGGCAGTTGTGTAATCTCAACTCCAAGTGACATCTATATCAATAAAATTAACACTAAATGTTTTAATACATGGTATTGGACAACAATACTATGTAAATATTTGGAGTTGGATGAGGTGAGTGGCTTACAGAAGTGGGCTCCCCATGGTTTTGCTCGAGGACATTATCCTCCTGTGCCTTTCATCACTCTCATTAGCTTGCTCCTCCATCTCCTTCTTACGTTTTTTTTTCCTTCTCTATTGTTGATGTATAGTCAAAAGATTTAAGAGTTATGTTTCACTCAATGATTGGTTTACACTATGTATTAAAAAAACAAATGAATTTAGTAGCTACATACTACGTCATCATAGCCGATTTTGATATGTCGTTCAATCATTTGCACACGATGTGGCATCCCATTCTCCCATTGCTCCATCTTTTCTTTCACATATGAATCTAACCATTCATCATATGTTTCATCGGTTTTGTTTTTACGTGGTCGATGTTGTCGACGTTCCCATATGATCGGCGCCCTCTTCTTTATATCTAGTAGATGCTTGTTTCTAGCATTCTTAATCTTGAACTCTAAGTTAGTGAAGCGCTTCTTGGTTTGCCGAATTGCTCTAGATGATGTGGGCTTTTGAATCATCTCTCCCTCCTTAGGTCGACCACATGGTAGCTTTGGAATGGTGATGAAAATTTGATGACAACTCTCTAAATGTCGCATCATATCGATCCTTTTTTGAAAATCTCTATTCTTATTGGGACAATCTTCTGATGCGCGACAATATCACACTGTCATTCATTAGGAAATTTCAGAGGTCATTTGGAGGGCCATATGAAGAGAGAGAATAATAGAGCGCGTCCAATGAGCACGAAGGCTACGTTACGTAGGAAAGTACGTGGAAAGACTCAAAAAATAGGAAAATAGCATAAAACTTTCACGAATCTAGGATTGTAGCATCGTAATTTCCTTCCTTTTACCGAGCTTTTAGGTGCTTGCATGTGGTCCCACTTCTGATATTCTCTTATGGTCATTAACATACTGGAGGGTGACCATTAAGCCCGCACAAGATATTGGAATTCTAAAACACTTTCCCTCCATTAGAATGCTTTCAAAGTGAATCTCCCTCCACTAAAGCTTTTCTCTGAGAGCTATGGCGTCCACGTCTTCTCGCCCAAGAGGCTCCAGGTGTTTACTGTCTCTCACACCAACAACCAACAACTGCACTTTGCCTAGAAGGCCAAGTAGTAGCATATCCTCAATTACAATACCAGCTTCAATAAGTGCAGAGAACCAATGGGTTGGACAAAGGATAAACAAAGGTTCATGGGTCCTCATGCAACCAAGAAGACCCAAGAGGTCTAGTGGTATCAACGTTTACCGCTCAGCATGGAAGGCCAGAGTGTTGGATTTCAAAGTTGAAATCGGCAAAAGATCTGTAAAGGAAGTTCTTGTTCAGCATGTGTTTACCCATCCAGAGGTGATAGCAAACGGTGGAAATGTATCAGATATACATCAACCACGTTGCAATTGTAAGTACTCTTGACATGTGAACTTACTGATACTCTCATTATAACTTTTCTTATATATTTTGCAATGTTTCTCCCGCTTGTTATGAGCAATGTCTCCATTCTTCACAGCTCAATTACATTAGATTTGTCATTTGTACTTATTGATACTCTTAGTTTAACTCTTCTTATATATATTGTAGATGTTTATCCCTCTTCTTATGAGCAATGGGAGCCTGTGGAGTGCATAATAGGCCTCTTCCATGTTGTTCATGCCCACATTGGTTCTCTACAGTATTCAGGGCGGAGCAGCAAAAGACTGGCTGATGAGGGAATATTTTTTTATGACCACTTTTACCAACTCAGCTCAAGGAATAAGAATGGCATGTTGGTGAAAGTGCCTCTACCAACCGATTGGAACACTGTGGAGTGGCCAGTTCCCGAGGAAACAATGGTGGAGGCAATGCGAAGTAAGCTCTACAAGGATATACAAAGGTCTCTACGTAGCTCTATTCCCACCAAACTGGTTAGAATTGCAAACTTCTGTCCTGTTGCACTCTTCATAGAGCTGTTTCATAGCTACAACATCCGAGTTACGAAAACTATGTTCATGTGCAAGTCATTTCAGCAGTCATCCTGTGACAAACTTCTTGACAGAGGATGGTATGCAAAGGAAGAGATTGGTTTATGGTGTGAGGTCGCGCTTGATACTCTAGTTGTCAAGTACATGATTGCAAGACAATCACTGTTACTCTCGTTTTGGTATATGCGATCACAAATGCTCAACGGTAAGTACATTCCTATGGACCAGGTTTCTGCAGGTTTGGAAGATAATCCTGCTGTGGATGTGCAAGTGATTGATAAAGAGCATGGCCTACTGTTGGTGGTTACAATAAGGGAGCTATGCAGTCTTTAGCATTTGCGGCATGACATAATTGAAGAGTCAATGGACAAGGACCTATCATATTTTTCCTTTTTCCTAGCTGGCCGTAAGGTGATGCGGCGAAGGGAAAAAGATATTTTGTGCAAAGAGTTGGATGGTCGGGTTGAAGTAGTGTCAATGTAACAGATATTCTTGTGAACCCAAGTGTATACAAATGACTTTCAAGACATGAAGTTTATTGAGCTCATTTTTCAATTGTGCCCTGTGAAAAAGTGTGCTTGAAATACATTTCTTTACCATGTCAAATCTCTCTCTCTCTCTCTCTCTCTCTCTCTCTCTCTCTCTCTCTCTCTCTCAATGTTAGACAAGACAAAGACATGATAGAAGAGTCATTTTAATTCATTAGAAAGTACAAACTCGTCCGTGAACAATGGACTGAGATACAATTTCTGTAAGTATGGAATCAGAATGTCTTCAAGGTAAAAATCGAAGGAATGCCCCTCGAAAGAAGGTGGTGAGATAGTTGTTCCCGGCGGATTTAGTTCTCCCTTTTCAGGAGTATCATCAATCAGTAGTGTATTAGTTGCATCAAAGGGTACACTGATTTGGCTAAACGGTTTGTACAAAAGAGGTAAGTGTGGTTTTTTAGGGTGGTAGTGGCCCTCAACGGTAACGCATTTTATTTGATCATACAAAAAGGCAAAATCTGACGTGTGAGCGTGGCATACACTGCAAACTATTGCAACTAGTGGCGACAAGTTTTACCTTTGCATTGAAGACCATATGGCAACTCTGAAGCGCGGAAGAAGAAACTGAATAAATTCCTTGGTTCCTGGACGAACCACGACTCGACAAGTTCCCATCCGAAACGTTTGCAAATCCTCAAAGGGTTCTCTGTCACCGAGAGGCACCCGCATCAGCAGCAATCCATTGACGTCCAAGATAATCAACATCTGTAAAAGTTGACAAGTACATATAAGTAGTCAGAAGCTGAACATATTTTTCCATACTTGAATAGACATTACCGGAACAACCGTATCTACAGGTAGCAAGGGTCCATACTAGGTCTTTGTAGTGTTCATGTCGTTGTTGCTCTCCTCTGCTTTATCTTCATAGTCATCAAATCTTCATCAGGGGTCTCCCCCATGGCTCTTTCTGCCTCATTCAAGGTTTCCTCCAAGGTCTTTTCCTCTCCCTCGGTTGATCGGCTTGCCTCATACATCCTTGCCTGATCCATATCAGTTTGCTCATCCCTAGGCCTGCTTTCCTCATCCATATCCTTTTGCTCATCTATAGGCCTGCTTTCCTCATCTTGGGTTTCAGCCATAGGCTCTTTTGGCTCCTCCACTGGCTGACTTGGCTCTTTCATTGTCTCCTCTGGTTGTACACTAGCACCTTCCATATGCTCATTTTACCTTTCCTCATCCTCGGCTCTTTCATCTTCTGCTGATATGACCCCCTCGGCCCGTTGTGATTCCACTGTATCGGATGCAGGGGTTTGTCGTGGTGGAACGTCATGTTTTGTTAGATCAATAGTGCGGTCATCCAAGCCGCTATCTTCAAGCTCTCTAGGGCTAGACATAGTAAGCAGGTGTTGTATTAAACTTACCCGGTATCTTTGCAAATAATCATATGTGTAGTTTTTTAAAGCACTCTGCAAAATTGAAAGACCACATGGTGAGAATTCTTTTATAGACTAAACCAAAACTAACTGAATGCATTGCCAAATGGGTACCTTAGTCATGAAAGGTTTTAATGCAAAGTAGCTTTGCAGGACATATTCTGCATGGAGAAGACATCTCCAGCC